>NC_072475.1:57243408-57557694 GCF_027574615.1 Eptesicus fuscus | reverse complement strand
AAACTCCGGATCTGACTCTGGTTTCTGGGAACCGATGCACCTCAGCTTTAAGGTGTGTGAATGGACTAGGTGGCTGTGTGAGTTGAGATTTTTGATGCTCAGATGAAACTTGCAGGTAATCGAGTCTCTCTCTTCACAGAAGAATACTCTGGTCAGATATCTCACTTGACCACTTGCCAGTATGATTCTTTGAGGAGGAAGGAAGGGTCATAGGATCGAATGATAAGGCATTGATTTATACCACACAAGCACAAGCAGATGGTTCATGATAGATGTGATGTAGCTGCTGAAAAGGGGCAGACGATTTTAGGCAGAGGAGCATCGTATCAAACACAAGAAGAGAAAACACTTGATAGGCTCTACTCCAGTGTTCCGTTCTGAACATTAATTTTAAGAAGGCTGTTGACAAGCTGGAGTACCTTAGAAGTTGTGTGGCAAGGATAATCAAGGATGTAAGAATCATAATGTGTAACATGAAGGGAACTGGGTGAGTCAGGCTTCAAAGAGAAACTTGAGGCAGGATATAAAATATGTGGAGATCAAGTGAAAGAGGAATTAGACTTAATGTGCGTGGGTCTAGAAGGAAGAACTAAACTGAGTGAAGTTACAAAGGGAGAAGCCACACAAGGAAGAACCTTCTAACAATGAAAGGGGCCCAACCCTGGAAGGTGTGTCTTGGTTGGTGTGGAACCTCCAGGTAGAGCAGGCACTTGTGCAGAAGATGTGCACTGGGTGCTGAGATAGGGTTTTTGTTCTGAATGGAGGTTTTCTTTTTATTTTTTAAAATATTTTTTTTATTGATTTCAGAGAGGAAGGGAGAGGGAGAGAGAGATAGAAACATCAGTGATGAGAGAGAATCATTGATCGGGTGCTTCCTGCATGCCTCACGCTGGGGATTGAGCCTGCAACCCCGGCATGTGCCCTGACCAAGAATCAAACCCTGACTTCCTGGTTCATAGGTCAATGCTCAACCACTGAGCCACAAGGGCCAGGCTGAGGTTTTCTTTTCATTTCTTTTTTCTTTTATTTTTTTTGTTTTGTTTGCTTTTAAACTAAATTATAGACTTCATTTAGATTTCACTAGTTATTTCCACTGTCCTTTCCCCTCCCCGCCGTTCCAGGGTTTCAGTGGAGGGTCCCAAATTGTGTTTAGTTGTTATTTCTCCCTAACCTCCTCCAATCTGTGACAGTTCCTCAGTCATTTCTTACAAGGTTGGCTAACTTGAGAGGGAAATGCTCTTTTGTTGTTTCTTTTTATCAGGAGCAATTTTCAATATTGTTCACTGAATTTAGCCAACCTTATTTTTATGATGGAGAAATGTTAATTTTTACCCTTATTATTATAATTCTGTCTGCTATCTCTGGCCGGATAAATTAGGGATTACCTATTTGCTTCATAAAACATGTTACTTTTAAGAGTTGTTTCAGAGTTCCCGTGAATATGTAGTGAGTTCAATTTTATGTTTTCAGTTGGTTGAAGCAATAAAAAATAAATTTAGAAATTCTCTCTTTTAGGAAGTGGTTTTCCTTTTCAGTAGCAGAAGGCTAATAAACGTTGATATGTTGGTTGTCCTGCTGCAGAGGGTCCATCTGCATACATCGAAACGGAGTTCTTGCTATTGTTGGGTTCTAACGTATCTTTCTCCCTAGAAGGCAGAGGTAGCTGCCTGGCCTTCCTGCTCCCATGGGTCACAGGCAGCTTAGCGTAGAAGACTGTTTCTCTTCCTGAGGCTGGCTTTGTACTCCTTTACCCCTTTTCATTTTCCAGCTAGGAGATCAAAAGGACTAGCTAGTGAGATACTAGGAGAGCCAAAAGCTAGTGTGCCCCAGAAGCCCTAAGCACTGGGGAGATAGCCCTCACAGAGTCTTCATTCTAGTGAGAAGACCCAGGCATCATGCAACAATAAAATTCACTATTTTCTATGTCAAATGGCGAATAGTGCTTTGGAAAGTAAAGTAAGGCAAGGGAGAACGGGGGTGTGATTGGATAATACTCTGTCTAGAGTGTCAGGGAAGGCCTTACTGATGCGTGTGTCTGAGGAGAGACCTAAAAGGAAGCTTGGCTTGTCAGTTCTGGATAAGACTGTTTTGGGAAAATACAAAGGTTTAGCATATCCAAGAGCAAACAAGTTTGGCATATCCAAGAGCAATGAGATCTGTGTGGCTGGAGTTGATCCATGAGGGAAATTGCAGTTTTGTCATGGATACAGTTATGGCAAACTTAAGGTCAGAGTGTAACCAACAGAGAGGAGGACTAAGCTGGGGTAGAGGACATGATTGTGGAATAAGAAGTCAGGGGACTGAAAGGGCAAGATACTGAAAGGATCTGTACAAGAAATCACCAGACTTATGAGAGCAGTGGTGTCCTAAGGAGTAATAATGAGCCAAGGCATTTTCAAGCAGTGAAGGTGAATGACCTGGAGGCAGGTATGTGGTGGTCTGTAGACATGCAGCCGGGAGTGGTGTGTATTCCAGTCAGAGAGAATGACATCAAAGGCTGTTCTGGCCATGGTGGAGTCACAAGAACTGCATATATCGTTCCACCTTAAACAACTAAAAACAAAACCAGAGTATATGAAACTGGTTTTTAGACATTGAACAACCAGCAGAGCAAGACAGTGATTCCTGTGGTTGCTTCAGCTTACTACCTGGAGAGAATTTACAAGCAGCACTGAAGAGATGGCAAGCCAAACAGAGTCCTGCGGTTTTCATTCATTAATTCATTCATTTATTATTGATTTCAGAGAAGAAGGGAGAGGGATTGAAACATCAATGATGAGAGAGAACCATTGATCAACTGCCTCCAGCACTCCCCCTATGGAGCCATTGATCAGCCTGCAACCCCAGCATGTGCCCTTGACTGGAATTGAACCCGGGACCCTTCAGTCCACAGACTGACTCTCTATCCACTGAGCCAAACCAGCTAGGGCACCTGCGGTTTTCTAAAGTTGAGGAGACAATTGAGGATTCAAAGAGGCTAACGTAGCTAGAATTCTTAGTGTAGACTACCAGAGAGGGGAAACGCTTCATAGAGAGCAAGGTCTAGATCTACAGGGAGTTCCTCTTGAGTCTTCAGCTATCTACTGGTCAGTAGATACTTGTAAGGAAACTAAGTCTGGTGAAAGGACCACCAAAAAGGAGCAGGCAGAACAATTCCCAAAGTTTATATAAGGCTCAGAATAGTTCACTTTCCTGACAGCCATCAGCTTATAATATATAGGCGGTTGGGTTTAATATTCAGAAGGGCATTGCCTCAGTAGTAAAGGTAGATGATCCCTAAACCAGTGGTCGGCAAACAGCGGCACTTGAGCTACATGTGGCTCGCGAGCCGCGGTTTGCCGCTCTGTTGACTAATGAGTTTGCCGACCACTGGGATAGGGGAGTAATCACAAGGAACAACAACAGCCTGTAATTATTGGAATCGAGAGTCTAGGTCAGTGGTCGGCAAACTCATTAGTCAACAGAGCGGCAAACCGTGGCTCGAAAGCCGCAGTTTGCTGACCACTGCCCTAGACTAAAGGATGTTCTGGTTCCATCTAGTAAAGCTTAAACAATCAAAGGTAACTGTATCTCAGAACATTGTTCAAATATATTTAAAGGAGTGAAAAAAAATCTATCGCAAAGAAGGTAAAAATCAGAATACCCAACATCCAAATCAGAAATTACCAAACATGCAAAGAAGCAGGAAAATTCAAACTCATAAAGATGAGAAAAATCAGTCAATAGAAACAGACCTGGAAATGTTGCAGATAATAGAATTCGTAGACAGGGACATCAGAACAACTAGTTTAAATATATGATATATGTTCAAGAAGATAGAAGAAAGCAAGGAGAGACACAGAAACAAAAGACCAACATTAAACTTCTAGAAATGAAAATGTGATCTATCTGAAGCAAAAATATATACTCTTTAGGATTTAAGAGCAGATTAGATGTTTCAGAAGAAAAGGTAAGTGAACTTGAAGACAGCAATAAATGCTATCCAAACTGGAACACAGAGAATAAAAGGCTAAAAGCTAACAAAAACCCTGACAAGCATCAGTGGGCTGCAGGACAATTTTAAGTAGTCTAATAAAGAAGAAGTGAGAAGTAATGGGAAAGGGTATGGAGTGAGATGAGATGTGTGTGTGTGTGTGTGTGTGTGTGTGTGTGTGTGTGTGTGTGTATGGGGGTGGGGGTGAGGTGGAATGAAGAAATAATGGCAGAAATATTACCAAATTTGATATCCAAGAAATTAAAAAATCCTAGCAGAAGAAACATGAAGAAAGCTATACCAACACACATCATAATCAGATTGGCTAAAACCAGGGAAAACCTTAAAAGCATTGAGAGAAAAGAGATTAGGGAGCTTAAGGGATGAGAGAGTAACAATGAGCTACAAGTGGCTGGGGGAACAATTTTCTCAGGGGAGAGGTTTCAGTGGGAGTAAGAAGGTGAAAAGAATATTTAGAGAAGAGCTTGAGAATATAGGGATTCCACTGACCCACTGATTCTGAGTACCTCAGAAGGCAGGCACAGTGGAAAGGTTTTAGGAGTTGGAGAGGTGGCAGGGGTGAAGTTAGATTAGGGGGTATATGAAGCCATACTGGGATATGGCTTGGATCCCATCATGGGATCTCTCTTGACTAATGCAAACAGGAATAACAGGCACAATGTAATTAGTCCTGATGGGCTCCAAGACAGATTGTGCTGGCCAGGCTGTGACTGCTGGGGATAGGGAGGCTAGAGGTCTTACAGGGAGCAAACAGGGCTTGCCTTCACTCCAGCTCATAGAAGTGTGGAGCCTGGAAAGAGTAGTCTTTCCAGATAAACTTTGAGGCCATGACTGCTTTCTTTCCCAGGCACCTGATGTAGAGACTCCATTCCTGCACTAAGCAGGTGCCCAGCAAAAAAAAAAGAGTAATCTCCTCTACTGGAAGGAAGCTTCCTGCAGTGTCTGGATTCCAAATAGGAATAGAACTTATTTTTATTTTCAGTCATGTTTAGTTTTCCAAAATCGTTCTAATACCGCTCATCAAATGGTGTTTGCACTCACGTCCTAGTACTACTGTAATCACTTGGGATCTAGTTATTTAAAGGTGTGAGATGTCTCTTAAGCCTATTTTCCTGGGGTCCTCTTGATATCTTTTTGATTACATGCAGTTATAGAATCCTGCCTCGTCAGGATTTGAATGAGGTAAAGAAAGCATCCTATTCAAAATTGAGCATCAGCTGGGGTGGATTAAGTAATACTTAGCAACAATTAAAAATAATCAAGAAAGCCACAAGCTGTACTTGCGAGGTTGCTTTAGTAATTAGATTTTGACAGCTCTTTATTCTTAAATGTTTGTATTAGCTGTTATATTATCATTTGTTGGATAAAAAGCATACTTGAGTAGAAACGTGTGCTAGCCTTGAACAGTAGTAATAGGGAACCTGGTTATTTGGGCCATATTGCTATAACCAATGCTCTGCTGCTCACTTACAAGTCAAATATTTAAGGGAAAAATAAATATCATGTAGAATGTAAGCCTTATAGTCCAAATCTGTAAAATCTTATTCAGTATCTCATAGGGTACCCATTTTGAAAGTTTAGGTTATTTAAGATCATAAATGTACTTTCTATTAATTACATTCTATTTCCTGTGGCTATCGTGTAATATTTTTAAAGGGAGAAGGAGAGGGAGAGGGAGAGGGGGGAAGGGAAGGGGGGAGAGAGAGAGAGAGAGAGAGAGAGAGAAAGAAACATTGATCAGCTGATTTCTGCACATCCTCTACTGGGGACTGAGCCCACAAAGCTAGCATGTGCCCTAACTAGGAATCCAGCCAGCAACCTTTTGGTGCATAGGACAACACTTAACCAACTGAGCCACATCATCCAGGACTATAATGTGGTTTTAAAATATGTGTTCTGTTAGTAGAAGCAGTAAATGAGCAATGTGTATGCATTGCTTGTTACCGAGAAGCGCAATTTTCTGTGCTATTCCTTTTGCCAAATTGCATTAATCATGTTCAGCTCACAAAGAATATTATAATGTTCATATCACAAATTGTCCTCAATGTAGTGTCTACGTGTGCCTGATCTGGATACCAAGTTTATTTTCCTCACTTATGTTTAATCTGAATAATTATAGTTTTGCTGATTTTCAGTTTTCTTCGAGCAGAGAAGCCCTTTGAAAAAACCATTAACCATCTCCCCTTTGCCAAAAAATGAGAAAGATATGAAAAGAGAGAAAATTTTGCATTAAACAGTTTGTCTACTCGCTGTGAAATGGTTTCAAAGAGGGGTTGAGTTTGGGAGAAATTGGAAGAAATTTTGCCCCCTCTGCCACATGCTCACTATGAGCCACTGTGTGATGTGGCTGCTGCAGACAAGAAGATGGCATTCGTTTAGAAGCAACAGCAGCTTTCCAATGGTAGGATGATATAGTCCCACTTTATTACTTAGGTTATTGTGTCTGTCTTTTGGTGCCTTCTTTTTATATTCTCTCTTACCCTATTATCCATGTGACCGACCAGAGGCAAACATTTTAAAAATAATTGTTCATATTGTGATATAAAAGGGAAAGCTGTCTGACCCAAATTTCTTCTAAAGTCCTAAGCTATGTTTTCTTTTTCTTTTTTTTTAAAACAACTTTCTGTAAGTTGAAAGCCATCTGATAAATCAAGAAAAATAAAAAGAAAGACCATTCTTGTGTTACTAATCAAAGGATTCTCAAGATCACCTCCTATGACCCTATAACAAGCATTAGCTTATCTATACTAATAAAAGGATAATATGCTAATCAGACCAGGAGACCTTCTGGACTCCTTCCAGACAAAGCCATGGTGGTGGGGCCGAGGCAGAGGCGATCAGGCCAGGAGGTGAGGGCAGTTGAGGGTAAACAGGCTGGCAAAGGGAGGGCAATTGGGGGTGAGCAGGCCGGCAAGGGGGGGCAGTTGGGTGCAACCAGGCCAGCGGGGGGGGGGGGCACTTGGGGGCGAGCAGGCTGGCGGGGGGGCAGTTGGGGGCGAGTAGGCCAGCGGGGGCGGGGGGGGCAATTGGGGGCAATCAGGCTGACAGGCAGAATGGTTAGGGGCATTCAGGCAAGCAGGCAGTTAGGAGCCAGTGGTCCAGGATTGTGAGAGGAATATCCGACTGCAGGTTTAGGACATCCCCCGAGGGGTCCCAGATTGGAGAGGGTACAGGCCGGGGTTAAGGACACCCCCTTTACCGTGCACGAATTTCGTGCACCGGCCTACTAGTCATGATTATAATATAAAATACGTAATTAGCCAGTTGTCATTTTTGGAGAAAATTTAAAGCAATAATATATCACATTAAAAAATGTTTTAGCGCCCTGGCCAATTTGGCTCAGTGGATAGAGCGTTGGCCTGCAGACCGAAGGGTCCCAGGTTTGATTCCGGTCATGGGCACATGCCCAGGTTGCGGGCTCAGCCCCAGTTGGGGATGTGCAGGAGGCAGCCTATCAGTGATTCTCCCTCATCATTGATGTTTCTATCTCTCTCTCCTCTCCCTTCCTCTCTGAAATCAATAAAAAAAATTTTTAAAGTTAAAACTACCACTCTTTAAAAATATATATATTATAGTGAAAGTTTAGAGTTTTTGCAGTTTGCATTTAAAAATTAGAAATTTTATATTGGAGATATAAAACTAAAATACCTAGTCCTTTAAATGTTTTTTCTATATTTTTAGTGTTCCATATGAACAAAACATTCTAACCATTTATTTTGAAAAAACCAGAGCTAATGGAACTTCTTTTATCCTTGATGTGATCATTAAATTTTCTATTAAAGTTATACAAATTTCATTTTCAGCATGTAGAGGTCTTTTGTCCATGTTGGGTGTTATGGGGAAAAGCTATAATATTTGGTTATAACATTATTATGATTGAATAAAAAAATCTTTATTCTTAACACTGGACTTACTTGAAGAGAAAATAGAAAATAATCCGGATGTTTTTGTTTCCTTTTAGGTCTTCGGATAACTGTGCTCCTGACATCCTTCCTCATGGTTTTGGGAACTGGTCTAAGATGCATACCTATATCAGACTTAATGCTTAAAAGAAGGTAACTCCTATAAATAACATAAAATTCTTTCCCCAATTTTTTCTTTTGTTATGAGTATGTTATGTATGTTTGCTTATAAACTTTTAGTGAACAGTTCTATTTTTAAGATGATCAATAGAGGGTCATACTTATAGTAGCATTTATTTTCCCCCTATATAATGATTAATTTAGTATACATTTATTAGTTGTTATATGGAAGACATTATACTAGTTATGTAAATAAAAAGAGAACAAGTTCATCTTCATGCTATCCAGGTGCTATAATAACCACAGGAAAATAATAGTGTAACGTAAGGAAGAATGACGTAGTTAATGTCATAGAAGAGGTTAAAATTGCTCTGAGAGACTGAGAAGTTCAGTCTGAGGGTATGAAGAAGGAGAGTTTGTGAAAGAGCTGATAATTAAACGAGGTATTGAAGGATGAGTAGAATTCTGGTAACTATTGTCAGGGGAAGGATATTCCGGGATAGCGGAACATGAGGAACAAAGGCATGGAGGCAGGTAAGTGTAGGCCTCTTCTGAGCTCGGTAGGTAGTTTCATTTCTGCCACTGGGGTCCATGGATTTATTCTCAGGGGATGTAAAATATAAGAAGATTTAAAATTTTTGTTTTCCTTTTGTTTATAATACTGTATCAAGAATTATTTTACCAGTAACAATCTATATTTAAAAATCATTTTTTATTTATCAGAAGTTCCGTTTCTTAAATTAGTGTTTCTCAAATGGTGTCTTTAGATGTGACCTTGTAAACCATTAAGAAATTTTTTCCCTTTAAAAAGGACCCATAAAATACTCGATTTTGGGAGACACTGGTCTATAGAACAAGGTATTAGAATGGAATGTGAAGAGATGAGTTGACAAAAGAGCATCCAGGTTATGTAGGATCTTGATGCCACCCTATAGAGTTGTATTTTCCTCAAAGGACAGTTGTGAGCCACTTAGGTTCTTAATCAGAGCAGCATTAGAGTCAGACCCATGTGAGGTAAACTACTGATTGGAGGTGTGTAGGATTAGTTACAGAGCCTGCCGGCAGGAGACCAGGAAAGATGCAGTGAGAGCCCAAGCTGGAGTCATTCTTTTGTTTGTTTATTTATGTATTAGCTCATTTATTGAACAAAGCTAACTGAGCTATTATGTGTTCTGGGCGTGGGGGATACAGCATGGAACACAGTAGACAAATCCCTGCCTCATGGAGTTTACATTCCAGTTGGGGAGGCTGGCAATAATCTAGGTAAGTAAGTAAAATATGTAGTATGTGCTATGGAGAAAAGAAGTAAAATAAGAAAGAAAGATTTGAAATGTCAGCAGAAGGATGGTAAAATTTCATAAATAACGAAAAAACCTCATTGGGAAGTTCACTTTTTTGGATAAAACCCTAGGACGGAATGATGCATTATCTAGGGGACAAGAATTCTAAGCAGAGAGAATAACAAGGGGAAAGGGTGGGAAGGGAATGACATGGCTTGGCAGGGAGATAATGGCTGGAGTTGAGTGAGAGACTTCATGGGAAGAATAGTAGGAAATGAGACCAGCACAGTTATGCATGGTGGTGGGAGTGTGAGCTAGGAAACCACTGGAAGTTTTGAGCCAAGGAGAACCAGAGTCATAGTCTGCTTTACTTAGAATAGACTCAAGCTGGAGGTCAAGGCAGGAGTAAGGAGACCTATTAGGAAACCAGTGCTATAAACTAGGTAAGAGAAGATGGTAGCCTCGGCCATAGTGGTGGCAATGGTGGTGGTGAGAAGTGGTCAAATTCTTTTTTTTTTTTAAGTATATTTTTATTGATTTCAGAGAAGAAGGGAGAGGGAGAGAGAGAGAGAAACATTAATGATGAGAGAGAGTCATTGATTGGCTGCCTCCTGCACACCTCATACTGGGGATCAAGCCCGAAACCCAGGCATGTGCCCTGACAGGGAATCGAACCTTGGCCTCCTGGTTTATAGGTTGACGCTCAAACACTGAGCCATACCGGCCAGGCTAGAAGTGGTCAGATTCTGATTATGTTTTGAAGGATTTGCTGATGGACTGGATAAGGAGATAAGAAAAAGAGTAGAGTCCAAAAGGACTCTGGGAAGTTGTGGGAATGAAAAGAATGGCCCAGATATGAGAGAAAGAAATTGAAGGCAGAGTGTTAAGATTTCACTCAAAGAATACAGGAGGAGGGAGGAGTGAATTTTAAGGACAAGATGTTGACTTTCATTTGGAAAAGAATTTTTCCATTTCAAAATAAATACTGTTCATTTTCAAATTTTTAAAATATGTTATCTTTCCAGAAAATATAAACTGCAAGTATTTCATATTTTAAAAGGAAGACAGCCAAATCATTTGGGTTCCTGTGGAAAGCTAGTCTTATTTCCTATCCTGAGTGAGGTTTTAATAGATTAGTTTCATTATTGTATTGTGATTACTTTCATTATCATTATGGTCTTAATTTTTCAAACATCCAGTTTTTTTTCTAAGCATCCTCAGCTTTTAAGTACAAATTTCAGGGTAAGCTTAAATTCTACAATACATTCTTGTAAAATGCTTATTAATATATTTGTTAGCTTTTCTTCTGTTTGGGGCCATCCATATTATTACTTCTCTCTGGTTTTATATCCATCCCTTCATATACTTTCCAGATATAAAATTCCAGGAATAATAAAGTGTTGACTCTGTTTTGGTGGAGAAAGTGGTATGAAAAAGAAATAAAGCTCATAAAGGAATGTAAACAAAGCAGGAAAGGGAAGAAATAAATAAAATAGAATTCAGAGAGATTGAATCGTTTATGAAAAAACTTGAATTTTCAGTCCTTGTGTGTTCAGTTATAAAGAATTTAGTAATATTATCCCCTTGGAATTAGATTTCATTTTATGTCTATACAGTATTTCTTTTAAGCAGTATTATTTATTAACAGCTGTTAAAATGAAAATGCTACAACTGGAATATGTATTGTTGACTGGTAAGTTCAATACATCACCACTTTGAAGCTTCGTCTGACACTCAGTGGGAAGGGATAAAGACTGTTAATGTGCATTTGTCCAGCACTGAAACAGCATTTGGCAGTCTGTGTTTTTGTGGCCCTGTTTCACTTGGAGCTTTTGAGTTACTGATCCAGCCTGTGGAATATTGTCCATGCACCTAATGGCTTCCTGTATCTTAGCTTATGTAAATCTCAAGAATAGTGGCTTTCTGACAAGCCCTTCCCTCAATCAAAACCAGTCTTAACCACCTTCCAAATGGTGTTCCACCACTCCATAGTATCAATTATTTACTTTATGTACATCGTATCAATGAAAATTCAAGAAAAATTATTTTACCATTTTTCTATTAATATCATAGACAAATATGGAATTTAGAATAATGAAGTATAAGACATTTCTCCTTTTATGATCCGGAAGCAAATCAAACCTAAAGAAATTATAGATGGCATTGCTCTATAGTGTGAAATGTGATATTGCATACCCAGTGAACAATTTAAAGACCTAGAAGGTGAACTTATATAGTAAGTTATACCTGCTTTTAATCATAGATGTATTCAATAATTCCTATAACACATTGCCATACCATTATTTTTCAATTCAGTATAATTTTCATTAATATTAACAATAGATAACGTTTACTAATATGTATTATATAGTTAAATACTATGCATCTAGTTAACATAGATTTTCTAGAAATATACTCCATTTTGAAATGCTTTGCAGCTGGCAAAACTACATTTAAATTGATCATAACAGAAAAAAATGATTTGTTTAGTATATGGTTTTGTGACAACTGCTTATCTCTCTGGGGGAAAAAAAATAAAGTTGAACCTTAAATCTCTGCCTCAACAGTTAGTAAATTTCAGTTGGATCTAAGATTTAAATGTAAAAAATAAACCATAAACATATGAGAAAACCAGACTTTTTTAATAAGACTGTTTTTTAATAACCTTATAATGGAGAAGGCCTTCCTAAAACACACATCCTCAAAGCGATAAAAGAAAAGCTTAATATATTTGACTACTTAAAATTTTTAAATATCTGCATGATTAAATATACTATAAAACAAAGTCAAAGACAAGTTAAAAACCGGGAAATATTCTCGACAATAAGAAACATAGCAACTCAGTAGGAAAATGGGTGATAGATATGAGCAAGTAATTATAGAAATTGAAATACAAATGACATAAACTTAAGATGTTCAACTTTCCAGCATAATTAAGGAAATGAAAATTAATACAGCAATTAAATATCTGTTTATTAGCAAAAGTGAAAAAGTATGATAATGTGCTGTGTTGTTGAAGTATAGGGAAAAACAGAACCCTGTGATGGGCGAGTAGTTTGATGCATCCTATTTGGAGGGCATTTTGGCAGTATTTACTAGATTCAAAATATACATGTTCTTTAACCCAGTATTTGCATGTCTAGAAAATTGGCTCACATATAAAGCTCTACCAGTTTGTAAGAACAACCATGTTTATTCAGCTTTGCTTATAATAGTACTAGATGCCCAGTGCACAAAATTCATGGATGGGTAGGGTCCCTAGGCCTGGCCCGTGATCAGGGCCAATCAGGGCTGATCGGGGACTTGCAGCTGCCAACCAGGGCCTCCCTTCCCTGGCTGCTGGCTAGGGCCTGCCTTCATTCCACGCTGCCCCCTGGTGGTCAGTGCACGTCACAGCGAGTGATCAAACTCCCAGTCTCCGGGTCAAACTCCCGAGGGTACAATTTGTATATTAGGCTTTTATGTATATAGACTAGAGGCCCAGTGCACGAAATTCGTGCGGGAGGGGGGGGGGTCCCTCAGCCCAGCCCATGCCCTCTTGCAATCCAGGACCCCTCGGGGGATGTCGGACAGCCAGTTTTGGCCTGATCCCCGCAGGCCAGGCCAAGGGACTCCACCAGTGCATGAATCCGTGCACTGGGCCTCTAGTATGCATATAAGATCTTTGGTTAATCTCTTCCTGCCCTCCCCCTTTCCCTCTGAGATTCACTAGTCTGTTCCATGTTTCCATGCCTGTGCATTGAGGGTCTGCCCCCTGGTGGTCAGTGCGCATCATAGCTACCAGTCAAACAGTTGAATGGTCGCTTATGCTTTTATATATATAGATTGTGTTTAATATCTTCTCACATAGAAATAAGTGAGAAGGAGATAGTGTATGCCATTGTTTGGCAAGGGCTATTTATAAAAGAAACCATTACCATTGGTTATTTTTTGGGAGGAGGCTTAGGAAACTAGAAGTCTAGATGGAAAGGAGATTTACCTTTTATTTTGTACTCTTTTCTAGTCTTTGAAATATTTTTACTTTTGCATATATTACCTTTCTGACTGAGAACACCAGGTAAGTGAAATAATTAGAGCGTCAATAATGAAAATAAGAGAAGGAAAGGTAAGCGTTATATGTAAATTTCCCTAGTACAGAAATATAAACCTTTTGATGTAAAAATGAACAATTGGTAGATTTAAGAACTAAGACTCGTCTCTGTTTTTACATAAGATTCATATTCCCCTAGGTCAATATTTTTTAGAAGTATGGTCCATAGACTACAGGATGGTTTAAAATACAGATTCTTGGGCCTCACTCCAATCCTACTCAGTTAGTCTCTGGAGTGAATCCCAAATCAATAATTTTAACAAGTTCCTCAAAGGTTCAATTATTGCATCTAATTCAAAATCCAGGATTTCTGGCTTCTGCGGAGTCTTTGCGGCTCTCTGGGAGTAATTTCTTTGTTGTTTGTGGCTTTGGCTCTGTCCTCTGCAAGGCTCCTTTCTTGTCCAGCCCCCTCACTGTCCACGCCTGCGAATGTTGGAGGAAATGCTCTTTGTGAGGGCTACACAGCTCTGCGTTTCCCTTTCTGCCTGGTGCTAATTTGGGGACCTGAGGATTGCTTTAGGCATCTGCAGTCTTAAACTTTCCTAGAACTGTTTTGTAATGTCTTCCCTCTAGAAAGGAACACCGCCATGCCGACACCTTGATTTTAGCCCAGTGAGACCTATGTTGGACTTCTGATTCATAGAACTGTGATATAATAAATTAGTGTTGTTTTAAAGCTGCTGAGTGTGTGACACTTTGTTACAAGAGCAATAACAAACTAGCACACCAAGTTACTTGTGTGTGTGTGTGTGTGTGTGTGTGTGTGTGTGTGTGTGTGTGTGTGTGCGCGCACGTGCGTGTGTGCATGTGTGCGTAATTTTTAGTGATGTTCAGTGCTGGTCAGGCACGTCCTGTCATGCACTACGGAAGGGAATGAAAATTACTACAAACTCCTTTGAAAATCAGTTTTGAATTAAGTTTCGTGAGGGCTGAAATGTTCATACCTTTGTTTCATTGATCTTAAAGAAATAATTGGGAAAGTGGCAAATATTTACATACAAAGATGGTCACAACAGCATTATTTTTTTCCCTTTTTTAAATATATTTTATTGATTTTTTACAGAGAGGAAGGGAGAGGGATAGAGAGTTAGAAACATCGATGAGAGAGAAACATCGATCAGCTGCCTCTTGCACTCCCTCTACTGGGGATGTGCCCGCAACCAAGGTACATGCCCTTGACTGGAATCGAACCCGGGACCCTTCAGTCCGCAGGCCGACGCTCTATCCACTGAGCCAAACCGGTCAGGGCACAACAGCATTATTAATATTAGCAAATAAGTAGCAAACATTAGAAAAATGCTTAAATGGGTTTTTGTACATCTTCATAATAGACTGCCATGGAGCCATTATAATTATAATAATAAATTATGAAGAATCTTTAGTGAAATGATAAAATGCTTATGATAAACTGTAAAGTTAAAAATATTTAGTGCACAAAACTGTATATTCTATATGATATCTGTGGTTACCTATGCTTAAGTATTGATTGGGGGGGGGGGTGGAAATGAAAGAAAAAAAAGATTAAAAAACCCAAAATATTAATAGTGCTTGTGTGAGTTATTTAATTGAATTATTGAATTTGTTCATTTTTTCCTTCTCTTTGTACTCCTCTACTATGAGTATATATACTTTTAAGCTAAGAGTACAAGATATAAGGTAGGAGACAAGAAAAAAGTTATGAGACAAATGTGGGGAGGTTGACATCTCTCAGATCAGTTCATTTCCCCCCTGTACCTTGCCGAGAGATTATTGCATTTGGCCTTAATAAAAACTCTGTGAGATAGAACAGAAAGGGAATAAGTGATTCAACAAAGATTACATGGTTAATAAATTTAGCTAAGACTAGAAGCTGAGTCTTCTGATATCTAATCCAGTATTCTTTTTCTGTACTTTCTATAACTGGTACTTGATAAATAATTATAAGATTCTTTAGGGACAAGACTGTAATCCTCATCTTTGTATTCCCTTTAGTGTCTAGCTGCAGGTGCCTTCACTATAATAGATATTCAATAGATATTTTTAATTGAATCTTAATTGGCCAAAATTATTAAAGATACAAAAGTGAAATCGATTTTTATAAAAGAAAACTGAGGCTGTGATAACAGTCTTTAGAAGGCTCACTTCCTTTCCACCATTATCTCTATTTCTTCCTTCCTAACTTCCTTTCTCCTGTAATTGATTCATAACATCTCTGATCCTTTTTATTGCCCTATCTTTTCTTGAGCTACATAAAGGAAAACTCTTTCTAGCACTTTTGACATTTTCAGTATCCAAGAATTCTATAACACATGAGTTTATTCTGACATACAATGATTAAGAATTGGAAAAAAATGTGTGTGAACCATTGGCATATTGAGCCTTAGAGGGAAGTATTTTATAGATTCTAAATTATTTCATATTAAAAATACATATCATTTAAGTTAAGGTTGCTGTACTTACACTAATACTGTATCTGCTAAGTTTCTAAAAAGCTGACTCTCCAATGTTATCACCAATGCTAGTCATAATAAACTGAAGGTTTATAAAGTAGATTTATGCACAGAATAAAAATATACTAGCTACTGTATGCCTTGGATCTGAGAATCTTAGGTTGTCTTAGCAATCAATGATTTTTATTATTACTATTGTTAACAGAGAACCTTCAGAATGAGACCATGTGGAAGAATAGAGAGATGTGTAGGCTGATGAAATCAATTCTAATTTTACTTACTAGTCCTGGCTCGGCCATTAGCTAATTGTGTGACTTTGGAGCTCCCCCAATACTTTTAGGGGTAGGGAAGTTATAAAATTATAACTTTTAATTTGATTTAAAACAGGGTAATAGCCTTTCTGGAGCTCAGTTTTTCTATAGAATGAGAAGGGTGGGTTATCTAGGTGAGGTTTCAAGTCTCTTCCAGCTATAAAAAATTCTAAGGCTAAAACATCATATTATTCTAAGTAGAAAATAATTTAGGAATGATAGGTGTTTGTTCCAGGATATCAGAAAGCAAAAGATTAGGATATCAGAATACCATTAAATACAAACGGAAATGTCAGGTACATTCGAAAACGTCAACTAGAGACCTTCAGTTTGAACTTTTGCTGTTGGCATTTCTTTGAAAAGCTGTGGTATATAGAATAATACGAGAGGGAGTGCAGCTGTGCACAAGTACCACACGGACCACCAGGCCTGAGCCTCTCCACGGGCAGGGGCACTAATTGAGGGCAGAAAGTACACAGGCAAGGGCAGGACTTGGTGAGGCCTGTTGAGGTGTCCCCCTGGCCGGCCACAGGCCAGCAAACCTCAGCAAGACTGACCCTGGTGGGCAGCATTCGGCCTTCCCAGTCTCTGCGGTATAGTTCTGCTGGTGCGGGAGAAATTCACAAATCTTTAATCTTCCTCTCAGCCGCTATGGAAATTCCCCTATCTCTTATCCACTTTCCTACTGGGCCTATGGGGATGGCACAAACCAGACCTCAGAAGTAGGCAGAAGCTAGGTAAGGAGAAAAGGAAAAAGACTGGAGGGAGAAAGGGAGAAAAGAGGAGAGGGTGGGAGACTGGGAGAGGGAGTTAGTTTAGGGGTCAGTGAGAGGAGAATGGGATGATCTGTCACAGATTGGCCTGCAAAGGTCAGTCTTGCTATCCCCTAACTCTGAATGACACCTACTTCATCAGGCGTGGAGTTTCAGGTGAGGAAGCAAGAGTTCACTCCTTGAATTAATTAGTCAATTTCCTGGGTGCTCCCTTTCTGCTACAGAGCTTATTGCCCAGGAGACAAAACTGCCTCCTCACACTCTTAACTTCTCACCCTTCTCAAGTCCACTGTGCTTGGGACAGCACTAAAGTGTTGGCCTTGCTTTTACCACCCTGAATGTCTTTTTTGAAAATGTTTATTTCCAAATATTTGTTAATCACCTTGTTTTTCATATTGCTGATTTTGAAACTTTTAAAATCTACAAGTGGAACTGACATGATGCATGTGTTGGGTAGCTGGGATTTTTAAAAAATATATTTTTATTGATTTCAGAGAGGAAAGAAGTGGGAGAGATAGAAACATCAGTGATGAGAGAGAATCATCAATTGGCTGCCTCCTGCACGCCCCGCACTGGGGATCGAGTCCACCACTCAGGCATGTGCTCTGACCCGGAAACCATGACCTCCTGGTTCATAGGTCCATGCTCAACCACTAAGCCACGCCGTAACTGAGATTTTTAAAGGGCAGGTTCGCTGTGTATCTCAGTGACCCCACCTGCCTCTACTTGAATCGGCCCCTGCATTCCTAGAGAGCATCCACACTGCCTCAGCTCTTCATGAAGCACTCTGGGAATTCAGCAACCATGGTCCTTACCCACAAGGAATTTAACTGTTACTTGCAAAACAAAACTGAAGCACGTAATGACACACAAAAATAGACATTAAGTTACACGATTCGCTTCACTTCACTGGAGATTGTGAATCACTCCTCTTTTGTTTATCTGCATTATTTTTAACAGTCAGCTCAGATCACTAAGTATTAATTTCTGAAAGCCAGCTTCCTTCCACGCGTGCTTAGAAAGCATGAAGACTATCATAATGAGGTGCATTTATCTTTCATGACATGAAGGCAGAGAGACTTTTCAGTCCAGACTGTTCATTTAAGCTGGGTGCTTCCCCCCCACTCCCCCTCACATTGCTAAGCTTATATACCTAACTTCTGTTCTGGCATCTGTTTCTAGCTATCAGTATGAATAGTCTAAATTGAAATTTCCATTTCCTCAGGAAGCATACTGCTTTTATTTGTTATGCCCAGAGTTCAGGGTCCCCAATAATCAACCACTAGGGAGCCTTTTCTCCGATGCAAAAGCAAAGAGTCTTTATTCAAACCCGGGTTTGGCTCCCAGCCTCCTCCTGACGCAGCAGTGGGGCCAGAGAGCGAACTCCGGGGGAGTGATGAATTATAAAGGGTTGGACATTTGGGTGGGCTTAGGGAAGTGACGTGGGTTACAGAGATTGCCTAATTTGGACTGAATCTACTTCTCTACATTCCTATTGGCAGGTTCATGCAATTGTTACATTCTCGCGGTTTTCTAAGAAAAAGGAGTCTGATACATAGTTACACAGGATGGAGGGTACAGTACATTTTGTGCTGTCCTGCTCTGCCCTTTCATTCCCCCCTTGTCTTGGGACACCCGGCTCAATCATGAGACGGTTTGCATTTCTACTTTGTCTCTTACTTCTGGCCAAGGCCTTTAGTACTACAGTCCCCAACAGTACTGTCCACAGCGAATTCCAGTTCCTCTCCTGCAGGTGTCGAGATTCCTCCTGGCCTGCGTGGAGCCCAGGCTAGGGATCTCACGGGTGAGGCCGCTGGTTGCCAGGATCCAGGCCGTTTCCTGGTGCAGGAGCTGGGAGTGGTGTAGCCAGGTCTGGACGCCATCTACTTCAACAGCCGTGGGCGTGCTCAGGATAACAGTGTAGCATCCCTCCCAGGTTGGGGTGAGTCCTTGAGCAGTGACCTTCTTTACCCATACCGAGTTCTTGGGCTGGAAGGGATGTACAGGGTCCGCAGTGGGCACTGGCAGAGCATCACGAACAAGCTTATGGGTGGCTCTCTGGGTATACTGCAGAGCCTGTAAGGACTTGAGTAAGGGAATGGTTATGAATTCCAGCTTTCAGTTTCTTCCTGACCCTGGAAAGGAAGCGGCAGGGGGAGCTCTATCATATATGATCTCTAAAAGGGGGAAACCCCTACCGGTAGGGGGTACACCTGGCCCATAAGAGGGTGAAGGGCAGGAGGTTGGTCCAGTTTTCACCGGTTTCTAAGGTAAATTTAGTTAAATTCTTTTTTTGAGTCTCGCGCATGCCTGTCCTAAGGCTTGAGCTATATTTTGAGATATCTTGGCTACAAAGGCGGGGCTGTTATCTGATCCTATGACTACTGGCAGCCCGAATCTAGGTATAATCTAGCAACTATAGAGGTAGTTTCTGTCCTAGTGGGGTATGCTTTAACCCAACCCGAGAAGGTATCTATGAGAGCTAGCAGGTACTTGTACTCTGATGCTGGTGGCTTAATTTCTGTGAAATCTACCTCCTAATGCTCTCCTGGGGAATTTCCCTGGGGCCTGAATTTCTAGGGGGACCTTCTTACCTTGCTTAGTATTTATCTGTGCATAACCTGTACTTCTAGTGACTATGCTTTTAATTATTTTATCTAAGAGTACCTGCCTTGCAGAAGTTCAGAAGTCTTGGTGACGCCAAGTGGGTAGCCTGGTATAACTGGGTAACTAACGTCCAACCTATAGCCTCTGGGACCAACAGTCTGTCATCTGGTAGGGTACACCAACCATCCGGTCCTTTAATGGCTTGCTTCTCTTCTGCCAATTCCTCCTCTTGTTTGGTATAGGAGGAGGTCTGCATAAGTCCAGGTACGGCAGGGTTACTAAAACTTGTAAAGTCCCACTGGTTTTTGGGCGGCTTCCTTGGCAGTTTGGTCTGCGGCTCTATTTCCTCTGGCTTCAATTGTCTTCCCTTTCTGATGTCCTTTGCAGTGCACTATTGCAACTGCCCTTGGGAGCCAGATGACCTTTAATGTGGCTAAAATTTCTTCTTATTTTTAATGTCCTTTTTCACTGCAGTTGGTAACCCTTTTTTCTGGTGGATGGCACTGTGTTCCCATCGGAGGGCCTGGATTAAGGCCAAAAGCTCGACTTTTTGTGCCTTGGTTCCCCTATTCAGGGACTGCGCCCAAATGGTGTGGTCCAGGGTGACTACTGCTGCCCCTGCATATCGGATGCCATCCTGAACATAACTGCTCCCAACTGTGAACAGTACCTTGTCTGGTGATGATAGCGGGGCATCTGTCAGGTCTGGGCGAGCCGTTTGTACTGCGTCTGTTGCCTCCGTGCAGTCATGAATGGGTTCCTCTGGGTCATCATCTGGAAGCAGGCTGGCAGGGTTGATGGCCAGTGTCTTATGGAACCAGATGCAGGGCTGGTCCAGGAGAAGAGCTTGGCACTGGGTGATCCTGGTGTTTGACATCCATCTCTCTGGAGCACCTCGAAGGAGGGCCTCCACACCATGGGGTGTTGTCAGGGCTAGTTCCTGGCCCAGAGTCTGCTTATCTGCCTCCTTCACCAGCAATGCTGTGGTGGCCACTGCCCAGAGGCACGCTGGCCACCCTGCTGCCACGGGGTCTAGCCTCTTAGGCAGATAGGCAGCAGGTCTCTTCCAGGGACCTAGAGTCTGAGTGAGAACCCCTTTGGCAATGCCCCTTACCTCACTCACGTAGAGGTGGAAGGGCTTCCTGACGTCTGGTAAGGCTAGGGCAGGTGCTGAGATGAGAGCCTTCTTTAGCTCCTCAAAGGCCCATTGTTCTACTTCGGTCTAGTTCAGTGGCTGCGTTCCCCCAGTACTTGAGTCTAGAGGTTTAGCAATCTCTATGAGCCCCGGTATCCACAGGTTGTAGTATCCAACTGCCCCTAAGAATTCCCGCTCCGTCCCGCTCAAAGGATATGATGGCAGTCCAAATAGTTTCTGTAGGAGGTCACGTTTACACAGGGGGTACAGGCATTCTGGTATGACCAGAAATGAATGAGTTACCGTGTTCTTTCTGAGGTCCATAGTCCTTTTTTATGTCTAAGGAAAACAGGCAATTTGTCCGGTGGCTTCCTGGACTGCTGTCTTCTTAGAGGTTATGAGTCCCACCGGCTCTGTCAAGACTGAATAGGCTGTTCCAGTGTCCACCAGGAAACTAACAGGTTTGCCCCCCCACTTGTAAGGTTACTCTGGAGGCTTAATGGAAAGGAACCCCGGTCCTGTCAGTCCTTTTCTTCTAAGTTAAAGACCCTTGGAGTCTGAGTCTCCCCTTTCTGCTTCTCTAGCTAACCTGCCAGGACATTTTCTCTTCCTGTGCCTCTGCTTCTTATAATAGGTATACTAATTCCTTCCTATTTGCTGCTGGCTTTTTCTTCTTTCTAATATTTCTCTGTTCTTTTTTTTTTACTATATATATAAACTTTTATAAATTTTACAATTTCAAATTAGTCTTTAAACCTTCTTCTATGTCTTTCAAAAATGCATAACTATGCCTCAAATCTTTTATTATTTTAAAATATTTAGAAAAGGCAGAGGGAGAAGGGAGCAGGCTCAGCCATTTGAATTTCAAACTGTCATATTTTTTTATAGATAATAATCTCAGATTCTGATAAGCCTGGAAAGGGGAATTTCTAGCTGCCGCCTTTAAGCCCCCTATAGAACACGGTGAAAAGTGTCCAAGGAGTCGCCGAGGGTTCTTGGGTCTTATTGGGGCGGAGGGGGTCACAAGGGAATTTCCCTCCTCGTTGCTGCCTCTAGCCACTTAAAACAACCCCTGGAGGGGATAGACACTGGGTGGGCAGAGGCAGGGAGCGCAGCGCGGGTCCCACCGAGGCGTTTTCATCTGGCAGTCCACTCTCTGTTCCCACTGGGAAAAGCGCTTGCCTCCTACTAACGAAAGTGGCGTGGGGGAACCGGTGACCCCTACACTGTAATCAGACTCCCTGACCTTTCTGAAAAGCCACTCTGCTTGAGTGTGTTTCTATTAAAAATTACTGATTTTAAAATTATAACTTAAGAGTTGCTACACACACACAAGGACCAAGTGGCCTACAAAATATTTTCCTTTTCTTTGAAAGGTTTTACAATGTACATTAATCACATCAAACTTAATGACCAATTGAGACAAACAGTTCTGATACTGTTCCTCCACCACTGATTAAGACTGGGTGGTGGCAGGTGTCAGAAATAAGATTCATTTAGGTTTTGAGCTTGCTGGGCAGACTTGGTGACTTTGCCAGCTCCAGCTTTCTTTTTATAGTTAATTTTAGAATGTGGTCTCTGCTTTAAATCTCTTTGGACTACAATTGTTATAACTTTATATCTTCACATTAATAAATATAGACAGAAATGTTGTTAGGCAGGCCGATTCCCCCTCTGACAGAGAGAAAACACCCCTGGGAAAAAAGAATCCCAGTGGCCACTCGGGGGGGTTGCTACCTGTCAGAGCACTCAGCCTTCAACAAATTAAATGTGTTGTTTTTTCTTCTATATACGAACAAATAATTATAACCAGGCAGACAACAAAATATCAAACAAACATCTGTCCTTATATCATTTCAGTAAATAAGTATTCTTACATTCTTGGGATCTAAGCAGATAACAGAAACACTGCCTCTAAGTCCCCTGATGGGGGCCTCCCTTTCTTATCGTCGCTTTTTCTGGCTTCTGCCATAGGCCAGTGGGCGGGACCAGTGTGTTGAAGGAAAAATCATCCTGCAGTCCGGCTCGGGGAGGGACAGGTTACACATGGAGCGTTGTTTCAGGAGAGGCAAAACCTTGATAAAAGCTCCGTAATTCAATCACACAGTCAAAGGTTAAACTGGAAGGGAAGAACCACTCAATGTCCTCTAAGAGGATTTTAACAAACTGATAACAAACTGACAAAACCTTGACAAATCAAAACTCAATAAATAATATATACATATAGGGCCCAATTATGACAGAAAATATAAGACAAAAAGACAAAACAAACAGTCCTGATACCAACATGACAAAACACAAAACAAACACCTGTTGAGAGGGAGAGCCTCCAGCCCCTTCTGGGGGGTCCCTCTCTCCTCTCGCAGGAGAAGATTTCTTGTGAGCTGAAAGCCTGGATGGCCTCCTGAAAGAAAAGATTTTTAATCCAGTTACAGATGCTATTAGAATCAGGATGAGAGAGGAAGGGAAAGTCCAGGTTATGTCCTCTCTGAGGATCCTAATAACTGAAAACAGTAAGTTAAACAAACGGTTAACGGGGTCTATAAAGAGTTAATAGTAACTTCAGCCTTAGTTCCACGTTGGACTATGATGTCACAGGCCGGGGCAGGGCCTGTACATCTCTCCGCCCTGTGAAGCTGTAAGGGGAGTCTCCCAGCACCAAAAGAGATAAGGAAGCTGTAAATAAAAGTTCTTTTGTTCTTTGAAATGTTATAAATGGATACTTTTAAATCAACCTTAGAACTTTAAAATTCAATTTAATACAGTAAATTCACAAATCAGAGCAAACTGAAACCTTCATTTATACAAACAGAGGAATTTTTATCATCTAAGTGGGCTTATTCCCTCTCAGACGGAGAACAAAGGACTCTTAAGAAAAGGTGTCTCAGCAGCTGCTAAAGACCTTTATATTCCGCCATAGCAGGTCCGCCCTATCTTTAAATAAATTAAACAGCAGAAAGAGATAACAAATATTTTCACATTTATATTTATATACCAAACAGTCTGAGTTTTTGACTCCTACTAGATATTTACCAGAGTTTAAACAGTCACCTGATTAATTTGCCTGAGGAAGCTCTATGGCCTTGGGGGGGGGGGAGGAATTAAGCTCCCCTTTCCACTCACTTGGAGTGGACTGAGTCTATCCCACAATGTCCGTCCAGTAAGTCCACAGAAGTCCACAGAAAGACACAAAAACCAAACAGACAAAGACACTGAAAAGCTGGACGATGGCCCTGTGCCAACTAGCGGGAGCGACCCGCTTCGTCCCTGAGTTTTGAGGGGAAGCCACTCCCCTCCAGACGGGGGTTTTTACGCCCCTCCAGATGGAGGATCAGAGCATCCTCTGACTCCTCCCGCCCGAGGTCAGCCTGTGCATCCACTTAGACCGTTTTTGGGCAATTCAGATTTGGCTTCAGAAGCGAGCTCGCGCAGAACAGACAATACAGACACTTACCGCAGTCAGTCAGCAGTCAGACTCTTCGGATCGGGTCCCTCGTGAGTATTGGGGAATCCCAGACGAGCCCCCAAATGTTATGCCCAGAGTTCAGGGTCCCCAATAATCAACCACTAGGGAGCCTTTTCTCCGATGCAAAAGCAAAGAGTTTTTATTCAAACCCGGGTTTGGCTCCCAGCCTCCTCCTGACGCAGCAGTGGGGCCAGAGAGCGAACCCCGGGGGAGTGATGAATTATAAAGGGTTGGACATTTGGGTGGGCTTAGGGAAGTGACGTGGGTTACAGAGATTGCCTAATTTGGACTGAATCTACTTCTCTACATTCCTATTGGCAGGTTCATGCAATTGTTACATTCTCGCGGTTTTCTAAGAAAAAGGAGTCTGATACATAGTTACACAGGATGGAGGGTACAGTACATTTTGTGCTGTCCTGCTCTGCCCTTTCATATTCAAATCAGGAATAACCTCCTTGTTGCCGAATCCAGTGGTTACATTTCAGTTAAACTATCTCTCTGTTAATTTTGATGCTATCAACCACTCTTATCTTTTTGATACCCTTTTCTTCTCAGTTGCTATAATGTTCATCTTTCCTTTTATTTTTCTCCTGGCTCTATAATTGCTCCTTCTCAATCCTTTTTCTTGACTCGAGCTGGTCAGGGCACATACTTGGGTTTCGGTTTGATTCCCAGTTAGGGGAGGGTGTGGGTGTGGGGCGGGATGGGGTGGTTGGGTGATTTCTCTCTCTCTCTCTCTCTCTCTCTCTCTCTCTCTCTCTCTCTCTCTCTCTCTCTCTCTCTCTCTCCTTTCCTTTCTCTAAGCATGTCTCCAGTCATTCACCTAGCCATATTGTGTGGCTAGGACCAGTTCTCCGAACCATCCTCTCCTCTGTAGCCCCACTCTTGTTGCCAACACTGCCAAAGGGTCCTTGTCCTGGACTCCACGCTTGAAAGTGTCCCACTCTGGTTTTCCTTTAGTTGTTTTTTTTTTTTTTTTAACATTTTGGGTTTTTTAAATTTTTTTATTGTTTTTAAAAATATATATTTTATTGATTTTTTTTACAGAGAGGAAGGGAAAGAGATAGTTAGAAACATGGATGAGAGAGAAACATCAATCAGCTGCCTCCTGCACACCCCCTACTGGGGATGTGCCTGCAACCAAGGTACATGTGGTTTTCCTTTAGTTTTGCCCTTCCCTATGAGCTGAGGAGTCTGTAGGGCCAAGGAAATGTGTGTGTGTGTGTGTGTCCCCTCAGAAGTTGTGCTCCCCTGCCCACCACTATCTAGCTACACAAGACCCCAGAAATCCCTGCAACGGGCCCCCTTCCAGGTCTGTTCTTCCAAGAGTGGACTGCATGCCTCGTGTGTGCTCCCTGTGCCCCAGGGACAGCTGTTCTGAAGGGGATGGATGGCGCTTGGATGGAGTTGGTCATGTGCATGCCTGTGAAGCCCTGGGTGCTGTAGATCAGAGCCAGAGGGAGGAGGAGGAGGAGGAGGACATGGCAGGGACCTCCACTGGTACTCTCGTCAGAGGCCCACAAGCATTAGGGGTAGGACTAATTATTGCCTTCCTTTCCTTTATATTCCTGGTATAGTGCTTCAACTACTTTTAGCGATTCTTAAGGGCAGGGGCTTTACCTTTTTAACTTGATGTTCCAGTATACATAGGCCTATCACAATACCTACCCCAACACACGGTGAATGCTCAGTATGTTTGTTCAAAGAGTTAACAACACAGCTTATAATTTAACATTATTCATCTTCTTCATTGTCCTTGTAAGGTTTATATGGTTTTATTATGTCTTAAGGCCAGCATTTTTCCAGAAAACATGCCTCTAATTTTGCATTACTGTTTTATGGGAAAACTAGATTTTACATATAAAACTGAACTTTATTTTTAAAGATATTTTTACAAACAATGTTATAAAATAGAGTTAGTTAATGGTAGGTAGCATAAAATAGTGTCAGGCAAACATAAAATTCTTGATAATACAAGTTAGTGTTGTATCATGGTTACCAGGACAACAGTGCTTATAACCAGTTATATGAGTAACTACCAAGCCCTGAGGGGCTCTGGGATACTAGCGTGAGAAAACTTAAAGATGCTGGTAAGAATGGAATTGGGTTTCCCTGCCAGGTTTCCCATGAATTCTGAGGGTAACCCCAAGATCCTGTAGGTCCCAGTTCTACTGAGCTCATTTGTGAGGGGTGTGTTTGTGTGTGATTACTTTTAATACAAAACACACATAATTATTTAAATTTGAGTGATTTTAAAGTACCAAATCAGCATGTTTTAATTCGAGATGACTTTTCAGTGTGATAATACACGCTTGTTCTAGGCTCACCCCCAACTTCAGTGACCTTGGAGACTGCATGCCCCAGTTTCATACCTGCTTTGGTTTCTACTTGAGCACATGCACCACATTGTAGTGAGGAGTACTCTGATCTGAGAACTGAGTAAACTGCATTTGGATGATCCTTCCATTATTGCAGCTCACATGATCTGACTCCTAGGTTTGCTGTTTGGAAAATAGTCTATTCATGATTCCACAGAGGAGTACCAAAACGTTAAGCCATGGCAATAATCTTAGTTTTAACCTTAACTTTGACGATTCATACTGTTTTGTCATGTTGGGTTTTTTTTGTTTTGTCTTTTTAATGGGTTGTTTCTTCCTTATTCTCCTTCTGTTCTTAACATTTTTAGGCCTTATAAAATGTACTCTTCCGCCCCTCACCTTTCTAGGTGAGATGAGTCTTTCAGGAACACCTTATTAAAAGTATTAAATATCAAAGCAGTTACCTGTATGAGCCATCCTGTGCCGTCTGATTGTTGTGCCATCACGAGTTATGATTAAGGGAGTCATGATTAAAACCACTTAGTGATTGTTTCAAGAATACTTTTATGATGAAATTGCGGTGTGACAGCTTGGGATCCACTGACTTTTGGAGGAGGCATTCAGTTTATAAACACTAAATTGTTTTTGTCATCTAGAAAATAGTTCCCCTTACACAAGAAGATTTTAAAATATCTTTAGTTGCTTTAATTTAATAATGACACGTGAAACTATTTTGCCTTAAAATAATTTTTCCAACATTTACAAAGATGTGAGCAGACCTAATTCACATATTTTACCTCCTACTCACTTATGCTTCTACATTAAGGCCCTACTTCTCTTTCAAATACTTGTTTGTTACTTCCTTCTGCATTCAGAAACCTTTAAGTAAGTAACTTACGGTGGCAATTGCTTCATTAAGAGGATTTGACGCCCATGTGATTAAAAGGCAAAACAAGCACACACAAAAAAGTCATTACTATCACGTATATGTCACATATACTGTCCCTGCCCTTCCCTTTACCTTTAAGGCAGAAGAGGTGGACTCACCTCCTTTTTTGGACTTCTGGCTTCTTTTCTTCTTCAAGGCTATTCATGAATGTGAATGTGTATGTTGGGGATGGAAAAAGAAATGTTGAAAAAGGGTTTGCTCAGCAAAGAGCAGGATGAAGCCCTGAATAGAATGCTGAGAAAAGGTGGGCAAGAGAACACGTGGAATGGAAGCAAGAAACTACTCTTCACCAACCCTTACAAGTCATGTCAGTCAGAGAACTAGAACCAGAGGGACCTAGCGATCCTGTGATGACAGTCCCTTAACCTAACAGGCGCTTAGTACCTGCTTGCGTAACTTAACCCCTCATTTTACGGGAGAAGAAAGGGACTCCCACAAAGGTTACCCGGTGCCATTCAGCTAGTTAGTTGCACATCCCTTCATCTGATTCCTCAATTAATTCCTCTTCTATTAGAAGGTACTGTGATGACTTTTTATATTTGTAATTCTGTCACTCGGTACAGAGTAGGCATGAAATGTGGAGCTCATTAAATAACTGTGTTATTTGTAGGGCTGGTAATACTTACTAGGTCTCTTTTTGAGTATGAGTTTTGGAGTCAGACTTAAATCTCAGCTTTGCCTGTTAGCACGTGGGCAAGTTTCTTATTCTTTCTAAGTGAAGCTCTCACATCTCAATAAATGGGGATAATAGCTTCCACATAGTGTTGTTGTAACAAACGAAACAAGATTATTTGGAAGTCTTTAGTTTGGTGTGTTGCACAAATCATAGACTTCAGTAAATATTTGTGAAACGAATAAGAGGTAACTATTACTGTATTTAAACTTCCTCAGAGAGAGTCAACATTCTTTACCCTTTAGATGTGGGATATTATTTACAGATATGTATTCTTATTGCCCTAGTTAACTGCTGTTTGGCTAGTGTCTTGTTTAGAAAATGCCTGCTTCACCTACCTCACACCCTTTTAATTTGTTTAATTCCAGACTAATCCATGGAGGACAGCTTTTAAATGGATTGGCAGGCCCAACCGTAATGAATGCAGCTCCATTCCTGTCCACAACGTGGTTTTCTGCAGATGAACGGGCCACTGCCACAGCTATCGCGTCCATGCTCAGTTATCTCGGTGGAGCATGTGCCTTTTTAGTTGGACCACTTCTTGTTCCAGCTCCCAATGGCACGTCGCCTCTTCTTGCATCCGAGAATAGCAGGGCCCACATTAAAGACCGTATAGAGACCGTATTATATGCAGGTATTTTGAAGTTTATTTTCTTCCTGTTATACTTTGTCTTTTATCCCAGTCATCTTCACTCTGCTTTTGTATACCAGATCACTTATGGAATACTTAAGAGGGCTAATATATACATATGCATATATGTGCTTTCTTTGTTATGTAACACTAGACATTTGTGCACTGCGGGGAGGGTCCTTCAGCCTGGCCTACGCCCTCTCGCAGTCCAGGACCCCTCGGGGGATGTCCGCCTGCTGGCTTAGGAGCACTGCCTCGGAGACGGGAGAGGTTCCCGCCACTGCCGCTGCGCTCTCCAGCCATGAGCCCGGCTTCAGGCTGAGCAGAGCTCCCCCTGTGGGAGCACACTGACCACCAGGGGGCAGCTCCTGCATTGAGCGTCTGCCCCCTGGTGGTCAGTGCGCATCATAGCGACCGGTCATTCCATGGTTCGGTCAATTTGCATATTAGGGTTTTATTATATAGGATGGAAAGGCCTATCTGAAACTTACCCTTTCTAGGAATTTAAGTTCCAAATGTATTCTTGCTACATGGAAGGTTATTTCTTACTCTTCCTACCCGCTTACAATTAAGCTCAGTGTAAAACTTTGAATCTCTTTTCTAGATATCTTATCTACCTAATAAAAGAGTAACATGCTAATTGACCGTACCTTCGTGATGCCCACCAGCCAATCGGGAGTGAGTATGCAAATTAACCCAACAAAGATGGTGGGTTAATTTGCATACGCAGGCACCAAGTGGCCAGGGGCGGGACGCTGGCATCGTCACCATGGCGACGATTCAGGCGTTCCGCACCACCCCAGCCACTCCAGGCCTCTGGGCAGTATGGGAAGGTAGAAAGGTGGCATCTGGCCAGAGCGAAGGCAGTGCCAGCAGCCAGGGGAAGGAAGGCCCATTCTTGCACGAATCTTCATGCATCAGGCCTCTAGTCCTATATCATAAAAGGCTAATACGCAAATTGACTGAACAGCAGAATGACTGGTCGCTATGATGCGCACTGACCACCATGGGCAAATGTTCAATGTAGGAGCTGCCCCCTGGTGGTCAGTGTGCTCCCTCAGGGGGCGTGCCACTCAGCTAGAAGCCAGGCTCGCAGCTGGCGAGCACAGCACAGCTGGCGGTGGCGGGAGCCTCTCCTGCCTCTGTGGCAGCACTAAGGATGTTCCACTGATGGCTCCCGGAATGTGAGAGGACACAGGCCGGGCTGAGGGATCCCCCACCCCAAGTGCACGAATTTCATGCACTGGGCCTCTAGTCAGTATATAAAACTAAACATCATGAAAAACAATGAACATTACTTAAGCATTTATTGGTAGTTGTTAAGCCCATTTCTCCCTTTGCAATTTCCCCTTTATTGGCCATGTTCTCTAATCTAATAAACCTAGGTCACCTACAATTTATTCTTTTCTTCATTTCCTACTTTCTGTATGTTTAGTCTATTAATAAGGGATAAAGACCTTTCCAAAACATTCTCTTAGATCGTTTTTCTTTATTTCTAGAGCCAAGCTGTAAACCACTCTCACATTACAGCAGGCGTCCTCAAACTACGGCCCATGGGCCACATGCGGGTGTTTTTGCTGTTTTGTTTTTTTACTTCAAAATAAGATATGTGCAGTGTGCATAGGAATTTGTTCATAGTTTTTTTTTAAACTATAGTCCGGCCCTCCAACGGTCTGAGGGACAGTGAACTGGCCCCCTGTTTAAAAAGTTTGAGGACCCCTGCATTACAGTCTCCTATAGGTCTCCTTAAATATATTCCCTTTCCCCATATGCATGTTTATTGTTTCCTTCTGCATTCAGAAAACTTTTAATAATAAGTGTTTACTATATACCAAGCACTGTGCTAAGCACTGGCAATTGGTAAGATCATTGATGAAGGAAATAGAGACGTGCAGAGCTTGGAGGGCCTAACCAGCCTGAGTTTGGATAGAATTTGAGGAGGCAGGGAAGCCTTCCCCAAGATTGTGATAAACAAAATTAGGAATTTTATAGGAGTTCGCCAAATGCTCAAGTGAGTTAAGGGTATTGTGCATAGAAGGAACAGCAATCACAAAGATAAAGTATTAGAGAATGCAATATGTCTAGGGAACTGCATGTAATTTGGTATGTCTACAGTAGGTTCAATATTTGTGATTAGGTGTAGATAGCAAGTGGCAGAAAGTGAGACTGGAAAGATAAGGGACCAGATTATAATAAACTTTGAATTAATTTATTCACTTATTAATTTGACAGCTATATTTTTAATTCCTATATATCTGTCACTGTGCTAGGCACTGAGGTACTGGTAAACATGGTTCCTCTTCTCTTAGAACTTATAGTGTCCCAAAGGATACAAGCAGGAAAGCAAACAGTTGTAAAAGAGGGTGGTAAGTACTATAACCAAAGGCCTACCCTTGTTCTAAGAGCTGAGAAGTGGAACACCTAACTCAGATTTTGGAGGTCAAGTAGAGCTTCCCAGAGATATAGCACCTAAGTTGGAACCTGAGGGATGGCAGAGAGTTAGCCAAGTTTAATGGGCAGGAGGAAGAATATACCAGAGAGAGAACCATGGAGGAGAAGCCCAGTAAGGGGAGAGAGTGTACTACATTCAAGCAACTTAAAGCCCAGAGTGGCTTAGGTGTGGTGAGAGGAGATGAGGTAAGCCAGGCCCTGTAAGCCTTCTAAATAGGACTAAAGGGTTTGAAATTCACCACGTTTTCCGTAGTGGCCATACTCTGAAGAATTTATGCTAGAGAATTACATGATGAGATTTACATTTCAAAATATGGTTTGAAGGGAATACAAGTGAAAACAGAAATAGTGACAGCATATAAAGCATTTAACCCACCTTACTCCTACTAAAGGGAAAAAATTGAAATGTAAAAATTAAATAAGTAAATAAATAAAACACAAAGCAGGTGAAACAAATTTTAAACTTTATTTCAGTTATATCATTCTTTTTATTGAAAATGTAAGCAATGATTATATCTTTATTTTAGGCACTTTTGTGTATAGCAGATTACCTACTCAGAACTTCCCAGTTATTTCTTCATTGCTTTTATATTTGCCAACCTGCCTTCCAGAAATATTATCCCAAAACCCTCATTCCATTAAAAACATTTGCTAGAATTGCTATCTTAACCTTTTGCACTCGGATGTCGAGTGTGACTCGACACGGTTAGCATTAGAATAAAGGAATCAAGAAAAAAACAAGCGAGTGCAAAGGGTTAAAACATTAATGATTCTTACATGGAATTATTCCAAACACATCATAAGTGAAATATAGACTAATAGACCAATATCCCTTAGGTATATAGAGCCACAGTCCTGAAAAAAATACTAGCAAACCAAATCCAGCAACATATACAAAGGATTATATGCCATGACTAAATAGGATTTATTTCTGGAATGCATGGTTGTTTGAACATTCAAAACTCAACTAATGTAATGTGCCATATCAGTAGAATAAAGGAGAAAAAACATGCAATCATCTTAAAAGATGAAAAAAAAAAAAGCATTTGACAAATCCAACACCCTTTCAAGATAAAAACACTCAACAAATCAGAAATAGATACAGGAGCTCTCTCAACCTAATAAAGGGCATGTATGAAAAACCCACAAATACGATCATAGTTATTGGTCAAAGACTGAATGCATTCCCCCTGAGATCAGGAATAAGACAGGGATGTCTATTTTTTCAATGTCTATAAAGGACATATATGAAAAATCCACAGATAAGATCATAGTTACTGGTCAAAGACTGAATGCATTTACCTCGAGATCAGGAACAGGGTAAGTATGTCCACTCTTGCTACGTCTGCTTAACATTGGGTTGGAGGTTCTAACCAGGATCACTGAGAAAATGAAATAAAAGGCATTTAAGATCAGAAAGGAAAAAGCAAAGCTATCTCTTTTGAAAATGGTATGATCTTGAATATAAAAAATCCCCTGTAGTCCATTAAAAACATATTAGATCTAAAAAACAAGTTCAGTAAGAATGAACAAAGTTTATTCTAAAAAAAGTTTTAGGATGCAAGATTAATATATAAAGATCAATTGTATTTCTGTACATTAGCAATGAATAATCCAAACATGAAATTAGGAAGACAATGCAATTTACAATAGCCTCGAAAAGAATAAAATATTTATGAATAAGTTTAACAAAATAAGGTAAAACTTGCACTCTAAAAGACTACAAAACACTGTTGGAAAAAATGAAAGAAGACCTAAAGAAATGGAAAGAGATCCCATGTGAAAACTTAGTGTTGTGAAGATGCTAATATCCCCAAATTTATTTACAAATTCAGTGCAAGCCCAAATAATATTTGGCTGCCTTTGTTGCAGTAACTGACAAGTGGATTCTAAAGTTTATATGGAAATTCAAGGGACCTAGAATAGCCAAAACAATCTTGAAAAAGAACAAAGTTGGAGAACTCACACTTCCCAATTTCAAAAGTTACTACAAAGCTATGCCAATTAAAACAGAATTGTACTGGCATAAGGATAAACATATAAGTCAATGAAACAGAAGTGAGATTCCAAAAAATAAACTATTGTATAATTTATGTGCAATTGACTTTTCAGAAGAGTTCGAAGACAATTCAATGGGGGAAAGAAAAGTCTTTTCAACGAACAGTACTGGAATAACTGGATATCCAAATGCAAAAGAATCCATTTGATCCCCTTCCTTACACCATACACAAATGAACTTAAAATGGATTGTGGACTTAAATGTCAGAGCTAAAAAAATTAATTTATATAAGACAAGAGAGGAGTAAATATTCATGTCCTTGGGTTAGTCAAAGCCTTTTTATAAAGGACACCAAAAGCACAAATGACAATAGAAAAAAATATGTAAATTGGATTTCATCAAAGTTAAAACTTTTGTGCTTCAAAGGACACCATCTATAAACTGAGAAGACAATCCATAGAATGGAAGAAAATAGTTGCAAATTACGTATCTGATAAGGAGCTTTTAACCGGAATATATTTTTTAAAACTTACAATTCAACAACAGAAAGATAAACAACCCAATTAAAAAATGGGCAAAGGACTGAATAGACATTTCTCTAAAGAAAATATGTAAATGGCCAACATGAAAAATATGCTCACTGTCATTAGTCATTGGGGAAATGCAAATGAAAGCCATAATGAGATAAACTTCACACCCAATAGGGTGGCTATAATCAACCAAATTGAAAATAAGTGTTGGTGAGAAAGTGGAGAAATGATACATTGGAACCCTTATACCTTGCTAATAGAAATATAAAATGCCACTTTGGAAACATTTTGGCAATTCCTCAAAATGTTAAACAGAAATTGCCATATGACCCAGTAATTTTATTTCTAGGTATATACCCAAGTGAGATGAAAACACATCTGTATAAGAAATTGTACATGAATGTTCAAAGTAGTGGTATTCATAACTAGAGGCCTGATGCACGGAATTTATGCATGGGAGGGGGCCCCCTCAGCCTAGCCTGCACCCTCTCCAATCTGGGACCCCTCGGGGATGTCCGATTGCCGGTGTAGGCCCGATCCCACGACATCCCTCTCACAATCTGGGACTGCAGGCTCCCAACTTCTCGCCTGCCTGCCTGCCTGATTGCTCCTACCTGCCTCTTCCTGCCAGCCTGATCACCCCCTAATCACTCCCCTGCCAGTCTGATGGATGCCTAACTGCTCCCCTGCCAGCCCGATTGCCCCCAACTGCCCTCCCCTGCAGGCCTGGTCACCCCTAACTACCCTCTCCTGCTGGCCTGACTGCCCACAACTGCCCTCCCCTGCCGGCTATCTTGTGGTGGCCATCTTGTGACCACATGGGGGCAGCCATCTTGTGTGAGGGTGTGATGGTCAATTTGCATATTACCTCTTTATTATATAGGATGACCTAAATGTAGAAACAGTCTAAAATGTCTGTCAAATACGTGGATTAAGAATATGGTATATCTACTCAGTGGAATATTACTTGGCAAAAAATAAATAAAGTGCTGATATATGCTCCAACATGGATGAACCTTGAAAACATGCCAGTGAAAGGAGCCAGTCACAAAAAACACACACAAATTATATGATTTCGTTTATAAGAAATGTCCATAGTACTCATCCAGGGATACTAAAAGTAGATTAATGGTAACCTAGGCCTGGGATATTTGTGCAGGTAATGAATACAGAGTTTCTTTTCTGGGATGATGAAAAAGTTCTAAAATTGATTAAGGTGATGGTTGCACACTTGTGAATACACTAAAAACCATTTAATTGTGCATTTTAAAAGTGTGAATTGTATTATTATGTGAATTATATCTCAAGCTGTTTACAAAAATGCCAGTTGAAAGATGGGCAAAGAATATGAACAAGGCAACCACAGTAGAAGAAATACAAGTGGCCAATAAGCATATAGAAGACTAGAGATCCGAGGCATGAAACTGGTGCAAGAGTAGGCTTTCGCAGCCACCGCGGCTGCCTGGTTCCCTTCCTCGCAGCCATGGCATGGCGGCGGCCTGAGTCCTCCACCCCACGCCTGCGGAAGGATGTCCAATCTAATTAGCATCTTATGCTTTTATTATTATAGATTATTATAGATGCTCATTCATTGTTACTAATAAATAAAAGAACTGTGAATTAAAACAGTTTATTAACTTTAGTTGCTTCTCAGATTGACCTAGAATAAAGATGATATCTGTAACTAAGTGTCATAAGAATGTTGTATTTTTTTTTTGCTAAGAATATAGCCCTAGAATTAGAATTATCCTACTGAAAGGTCCTCTGGAAATCACTTAACCCAAACCCTTTATTGGCCCAAAAGAGTAAGTGATTCATTCAAATTCCAAGTTAATTAATAGCATAGACAGGTATATACTTTAAGGCTTCAGGCATTTCTACTAAATGAAGCACAGCTAACAAAAGGTGGGACTTCTAGGAGACAAATCTCTGGAGGGAATAATCGGGATAGCTAGAAACCTTCCCTCCTGTGATAATGTCAAACTAAGATTGTTGCGATATTCATTTTAATTCTGATTGTTTAATATTCTGCAGTAGCTAGTCTTGTGTTTATAAATTTTACTTTCTGTCTCTTGGTTTCTTATTTTGTATGCTTTCCTGTTCTGCTCAAATTTCCCATACAGCCTGTAAATTGAGTCTGTCCTACATCAGAATATCATATCATTGATCAAACAAACCTCCTGATCTCTTCTTACATATTTTCTCATATTTTTTATTTATGAGGACCATGTTTATTAGACAACCATCCATGACCTGTTTCAAAATCTCTTACAGTTCAGTACTGTGGGGTTTTTTTTCTTTAATTGTATCTATAATTTTATATGAAATATTCAGAAAAGGCAAAGCCACAGGGATAGAAAATAGATGAGCAGTTTCCACAAGCTGTGGAGGATGAGGGTGGGGAGGAGAGTCACTGCTAATGGGAAAGGTGGTATTTTGGGGGAGATGAGGAAAACGTTTGCTGTTGTTGTTGGTGACACTTACAGATGTTCCCCCTTCATCCCTCTTTGCCCCCCTCCACCCAGCCCCCCTCCCTTTTCTCCATAGAGCAACCTTTGCTTACTGTCTCAATCTTTTTGTCTGTATAGTGCACCATAGTACCACCATACTTCATTGCTTACAGTAGGACTTCTTACCTATGACCTGCTGAAATGTGTATCTTGACATATGATGTTTCTCACAAGGCTGAGCTGTTTTGGTTAAGTACTATATTTCGCCTATTTTCATATGCCTACTGCTTAGTTGATGCTCAGTAAATATTTGTTAGATAAGTAATACTTGAAATGTTGAACTGTTTGTGTCATCTGGTTAACATTTCACTTTTTTTTTTTTTTTTCAGAATTTGGAGTGGTCTGCTTAATATTTTCTGCAACTCTTGCTTATTTCCCACCCCGGCCTCCCCTTCCTCCCAGTGTTGCTGCAGCTAGCCAACGACTGAGTTATCGGCGGAGCTTTTGTAGATTATTAAGGTAAATGTACTTAGAATTACTGAGTGGTTTTGACTAGCACCTTTAAAAATAATTCCACATTTATTTAAGATAATTTAAAGTAGTAATTTTTCAGCAATCTATTAATCAGTTTGTAAATAATTGATAAAAAATGGATTAAATACTTTAATGGAACTTCCTATCAGAAATCTATCTTAAAAAGTTGCCCAAAACAAAAACCTCCATAATTTTTCCCTTCTCTATCTCTATTGTTATTTATTTAACATTTTAAAAATTAAATCTTTCATTTAAATAATTTCTTTTATAAGGAGCCATATCACATAATAGTATCTGTGAAATCATGGGTTTTATGTGTTTATTATATTTTTCCTATTATGTAAATTCTTTTTATTCATTTTGTATTTTTTTTTTTTTAATATATTTTTATTGATTTCAGAGAGAAAGGGAGGAGAGATAGATAGAAACAGCAACCTGGCATGTGCCCTGACCGGGAATCGAACCATGACCTCCTGGTTCATAGGTTGACACTCAACCACTGAGCCACACCGGTCGGGCCATTTTGTATTTCTTAATACGCATTAAAATAAAAAGTGAATAAAATAAATAGTGCTTATTTATATGCCTCCAATAGGATCATACTTTGAGAAACTTAACATTTTATTTTATTAGAATAATTTAAATATAATTAGATTAAATTCTGCCCTTGAAGGCTTAAATGCTACAGTACTGAACTGGATTCTTTGGATATATAGACCATCACTGGTGATTATGATTTGCAGTTGGGCCATTAGAACTTATCTTTGGAATTTTTCCCCCAGTTTGTTATAATAAGTTTTTAGTGATTCATTAGCAACTCTCTCCGGTTGGTTCTTTCTTTTCTAGTCCTCCTCTCCCACCAGATGGTAAGACCTTGTGGTCAAGAACTATGTCTTTTTGTCCACAGTAATATTACCTAATCCTATATAATGAAAGGCTAATATGCAACTTGTCCCTCGGGAGTTTGACCGGCCAGGAGTTCTACCGCTCGCTATGACATGTGCTAACCACCAGGAGGTGGCACGGAACAAAGGAAGGCCCTGGCTGGCGGCCGGCAGCCAGGGGAAGGAAGGCCCCGCCAGCCCTGATTGCTGGGCAGGCCTACGGACCCTACCCTCACGAATTTCGTGCATCGGGCCTCTAGCAGGATTATAATACAAGCGACATAATAGGTAATTTAAAATTTTCTAGTAGCTGCATTTAAAAAGATTAAAATAAATAGGTAAAAATTAATTTTAGTACCATATTTTATTTAAGCCAGTATATCTAAAATATTACTTTAACATGTAATTCATATTAAAAATTATTGATGAGGTATTTTATATTCTTTTATTCATACAAAATCTTTGGAATCTGGTGTATATTTTACTTATAGCATATCTCAGTTCAGATGCTAGATTTCATTAGAAATACTTGGTCTGCATTTAAATTTTATTATATTAACAATTGAGCAGTGTCTCCCATATTGTACTACTTTATCTAAAGTTAAAAATACGTACCTACAATTTTTCAAGCTTAGAATCATTACATCTGTGATATTATTTTAAAGGTTTTATATTCTACAGACAGTTGTTTGGGCCTTAATTGAAGATCTTTCACTTTACTTCTGTGGAAACTTCTTATAAAATTCACTGTGTATTTGTTGAACATGTCTCTTAATATTATCCACTTAATTATCTTAAAATATGTTTTACACAGCAGACATCATTTTGCTCTGCTGCAGCAAGTTGTAATTGCTATTCATTATGAAATTTGTGACGTATTTTATTCCAGTCTCATATTTTTCCCCATAAAACATTTAGATAAGCAAATTACAATGTTATATTAGTATGTAAAAAATATTTAGAATTGAGTTAGTTTACTGACACCAAGAAGGTCAGTGACAGGTTATAGTACTAGAAGCAACACATACTATAACATGCACACTACAATATCTTACCCAGTGCAGCAATTAAAGTGGATTGTAGTTCTACCAAAAAAATAAAGTTGCATTTAAAATTTTAAATTAGTTCTGAAGTTGCACTAGCCACATTTCAAGGGTTTAATAGCCACATCTGGCTTGTGACTACCATGTTAGCATAGCTATGTAACATTATTTTTCAACTTTAGTTCACAGCCAACTAATGAAAGAAGGTTGACCACCTTTTTAAAAAAGTAGAATAAAATCCTATCTAATAAAAAAGTAATATGCAAATTGACCATCACACCAAGACACAAGTTGGCCACCCCCATGTGGTCAAAGATGGCTGCCCCTATGTGAACACAAGATGGCCGCCATAAGATGGCCTGCAGGAGAGGGCAGTTGTGGGAAATTAAGGATGACCAGGTCAGCAGAGGAGAGCAGTTGGAGGAGGCAAGGCCTGCAGGGGAGGACAGGTGGGGGGGACCCAGGCCTGCAGGGGAGGGCAGTTGGGAGCCAGCAGTCCTGGATTGTGAGAGGGATGTCCAACCATGTCTAAATGGGTGGTTGGACATCCCTCAAGGGGTCCCAGATTGGAGAGGGTGCAGGCTGGGCTGAGGGACACACACCCCCTCCCCCCGCCGCCAATGCACAAATTTCATGGACCGGGCCTCTAGTAGAATAATGTTATTGCATCATTTATAGTAATGATACATATCTTTTGTGAAAGTTTCAGTCTACCTATATGTACATATATATGGGTAGGTCACAAAGTAAAGATATGTTTCTTACTCTGGAGCATTGTAAAAGGTTTTTGAAAACCATGTCTCTATAGCACCTCGTACATTGCCTTCCACATAATAGGCAACAACAGAAATATTAGTTAAATTGAATTATTATCAATGGCACACATTTATAAGATGAATAGTTAAAATGATAGTTGTTATTTTTTTGGAAATAAAATGCTATTTAAGTTTTTCTTTATGCCAAGCCAGAGATCAAATAGCAATAGATAAGGCTAGAGAGGTAGATTAGGGTCATATTATGCCGTATTAGTAATTTTGGACTATTCTGTGGGAAATGAGGGTTAATTGGAGGATTGATTATAATGAAAGAAGTTATATAAAAGATTGTTCTGACAAGGGAAAACAACTTAAAATTATCACTCTGATTACCCTGTTTGCTTCTAATTGCCCCAGAGTCAAGATCTTTATTTCCTGTGTAAACCATAAAGTGTAAGACCTTTTTTCTCTATTAAAAAAAAGTCATTTTCACTAATGCTTAACATTCCTTTGTCTCTCCCATATTCGACTGTTTACTCTGCAGAATTGCTTGCTTCTACTTTTGGCTCGCCAGGGGAGTTCTTTGGGCCTGCCATGCTGTATTCCCCTAGCCTACCAATGTAATTTAAATTTTCTCTGGTCCTTCAAAGAAACCCTGGTTACTTTATTATTTCATGGATTCACTGGAATAACTGTTTTTTTCCCTAGATTAATTGCATTATCTGGGGTAGGGGCTGAGGGGAAGCAATGGTTGTATGCTGAAGTTTCCACCACAATTATTTTTTTACTATTTGTACCATTCCCATCTCTTAATATGCATTTAAACTGTATAACCTAAGGTAAACATTTCTCTCCCTTTATGTGTTGGTTTAATGTTTGATGACGGTGGTTGTTGTTTTTGCCTTTCAAACTTCAAAGGTGGAGAGTTGAGTTGAACATGTTCTTTACTTCAGGACACATGAACACATTTACTCATTTATTTACTTGTTCATTCTTTTATTTATATTTCCCACTTTCATTCCTCTCCCTTTTCCTTGCCCAGGCCACCTATCAAATGCATTTAATGTGTATCTGTCTGTGTGCTTTTTCAATATGTGTAATTTTTAAATGCATCTGTGTTTAACTTATCTAAATGATGGCACATTATGTATCTCATTATTTTTGACTATTTTCACTGAACATGTTAAGGTTTGTTTTTTAAAAATAACTTTATTTGGAGAATTTATAGAAATATCCAAAGGTAGAATAATTCAACTTTGATATCCCTATAACCCAATATCAACAATTGCCTATTTATAGCTAATATTGTTTCAGCTCCACTTTACCTACTTCCCCCATTCCTGTATCATGAAGCAAATCCCAGATGACAAGTCATTTCATCCATAAATATTTCAATATATGTAATATATGTTAAAAATATAAGGACACTTTAACACAAATATAGTACCATTATCACACCTAAAAACTTAAAAAAATAGTTTACTAATATTACATCATTGTTTATATTTCCAATTGTCATAAATGTCATAAAATTTTTTTTAACAATTTGTTTGAATCAGCACCCAAATTAGGTTCACATATTGCAGTTGGCTCAAATCCATTACAATCTATAGGTTTCCTTTCTTCTCTCTCTCTTACCCTTGTAATTTATTTGTTGAGGAGCCAACTCTTTTGTCTCCAGGGTCTAGATTTTGGGGATTGCTTCTTTTTGGTGTAGTTTGCCATGTTTCTCTGTTCTTTGTATTTCCTGTAAATTGTAGCCAGAGCTATGTTCTAACTCAAGTTTTGCTTTTGCTTTGTTTTTACAAGACTACTTCATAAATGATGCTTCCTTCCTCCAACAGGAAGAGCAAAGGAATAAAATTATGTTATAAATATAAAAATATAAACTATATATTATATAAAATGTAAAATTATATGTCTATATTACAGTATGGAGCTGGATAAATAAATTATGATATACCAACATAATGGAATACTATGCAGCTATGAGAAAGAATGAGGAAGCTCTGTATGTATTGACTATGGAAGAGCTTTAAGACTTAAAATGAAAAAGTAAAATTCAGCAAATGGTTGTACTATGCTATCATTTATGTAAAAAGATTGGGGGGGAATATATCTTTTTTATTGGCTTGTATGTTTTGTAATATTTCTGGGCAGTTACCAAAGAAAGTGATAACATCGATAATTGTGGGAAGAGGGCAATAGGGATTTGAGGGAGATATTTTCCCCATATTTTTATACCTGTTTGGTTGTGAGCCATTTGAATTGTATTGCCTATTAAATAATTATTTTTAAAAATAATGGTAAAACAAATGATAATAATAAAACAAAAATTAAAACTATTCTCTGAAAATGGTAAAACTAACAAATTATATATTTGTTTTTAATCTTTTTTTCTAACTTGTTCAAGGAGAAAGTATAATTTTTTAACATTTGAATTTTTATTTTTCAATTACAGTTGACATATATTAGTTTCAGGTGTACAATATAGTGATTAGAGATTTATATAACTTATAAAGTGATCACCTGAAAAGTCTAGTATCCACCTAAGCAACAGTAATATATCCTTTCAAATAGAGTTTATTTTTAACTGAACCTACCTACGTCATTCTATGAAATAATGTTGGTAATTCATCGATATAATAAACATTGACAATTTTAAATAATATGAACAAAAAAGACTATTTTTATAAAAATAAAACATTTAAAGAACTTTGATTTTATTAACAACTGAAAACTATTTTTTATTTCTGATTTGAGTGTTCCAATTTTCAAATGACTGTTTTCATGAGTAAGTTTAAATTCTAGAGTTTGAATCTGCAATAATATTTTTTACTTCTCTTTCACAGCAACGTGAGATTTTTGATGATTGCTTTAGCATATGCCATACCGCTCGGTGTATTTGCTGGCTGGTCTGGAGTTCTGGACTTAATTTTAACACCAGTGCATGTCAGCCAAGTAAGCATTTTATCTTTATATTTGAAGGTATTTTTAGTTCATTTAAATGATAACTATTGTCTACATGTTCTTAGTTTTAGCTTCAAGGCCTGGATAAAACAATAGTCCATACCATTATTGCAAAAGCAAGGTCCATGTGAAATAGTTATAAACAATATTTATTTTCTTCCTGGATTTTGTTAAGTCATGAATTTCACATTTATTTGGGTGTTATTAATGATGCTACTAAGCAGAAAAATAAAGAAGGAAAATCTTAGTTTTGTTGACTCTGTCCTTTATATTCTTGCTTTATGCTTTATGAAGATTAAGATCCCTTCTCAAATATATGGCTATTCCTACATCTAATTTCTCACTTTCTCTCTAGTCTCAGGATAAGGATATCTCATTTATTTAAAAGTAGCCATTACATTGATGGTGTGGGGTCCTCAGCAAGTGAGAAATGCACTGCACATGTAAGGGGCAAAGCTACCAGCGGTTTAACAGAGAGGCCGTTACAGGATTGAAAGCAGAACACTTACAGTGGAGGGCAAGCAACGCTGGGCTCTCGGAGTTCGGGCCCTGCCGGAGTGGAAAGGCCTCATTAACATCTTGGGCTTCTGCTGAGACACCAGAAAGGCCAAACTTTAGAATGTAGGACTCTTCCCGAAATTGAGTAAGACCTAGCCTGCTTAAACCCAGAAACAAAGCCTAAAACCAAGCCCCAACGAAAGTCTGCAGAGGAGACAGTTGAGTCCTACCAAGTGAGAGGGGGCTTGGGAAACACCTTGGCTTCTACTTCTCGGCTCTTCTAAAGCACAAAATCAAGCCTACCCAAGTGCAAGGTGATCACTTAGTAATTGAACTGTCTGCTAACATAAATATCAACCATTTTAAAGAAAGATGAAAGAGTGTGGAATCTTTATATTGTATTTTCCATGACCTATACTATACAATTAGGAAAACAGAAACCACACCAAAACATTAGGCATACAAAGGAACAGGAAAATGTGACCCATATTTTAAAAACAAAAAGAAAAGTAGTCAGTAGAAACCAACTTGGAGATAGTCTAGATGTTGGATTTAGCAGACAGAGACTGTAATGTAAAAGAGAGAAATCTTTGCTCCAAGTTCATAAACATATCCCCTCTGTTAATCTTGTAGAACTGAAAGTATAGTAGCCACTAGCAACATGTGCCTGTTTGATTTAAATCAGTTGAATTGAAATAAAAAATTCACTTCTTCAGTGACACTTTTCAAGTGCTTAATAGCCACTTGTAACTTGTGGCTACCATACTGAACAGTTCAAATATATTACATTTTCGTCATCATGGAAAGTTCTATTGGACAGTGCTGTTCTAAGCTTTATCGTTATGCCTGTCATATTTAAACCTAGAATGGAATTTTGTGCTTGTTATAGTTAGGAGTTTATTTTCCCCCAATATAAATAAATATCCATTAACCTAATTCAGTCTTTGAAAACATCATGCTTTCCCATTGCTCTCCAGTGTCATCTTTGTCATAATGAAGTGCCCTCGTGCACATGAATGTGTTTCTAAATTATTTTCCCCCTCTATCCTTGGTGCCATCCATTCCTTCCTCTTGTTTACAGTTTTTGTGCCATCTTTAGTTTAATTGTGTCAACCTCTAGTCTATTTGTCTTTGTGCCAATACCAAATTGTCTTAAGTATTCTAATGTTACAAGTTTTGGCATCTGGTAGAATAATACTCTTTTTTATTCAGATTTTGATGAAATATTTTTTGAATCAATAGATCAGCTTGAGAATTAACTTCTTTATAATACTGCGTCTTCCAAGCTATGATCATTGCATTTCTCTTCATTTACTTAAGCCCTAATGTCTCTGAATGATGCTTTATAATTTTCTGCAAATATGCCGTCTGTATATTTATTAGATTTATTCCCCAGTATTTGATATTTTTTGAAGCTATTTTAATTGGTAATTTAAAAATTACCAGGAGGCCACAGTTCAGTTCCCGGTTAGGGAACATACCTGGGTTGTGGGTTCCATCACCAGTGTGGGAGTGAAGGAGGCAGCCTATCAATGATTCTCTCTAACCACTGAGCCATGCTGGCTGGGCTATGCTAAATTTTTTCTAATTTTACCTTTAGGAACTCTTAACTATATATGTTATACCTTCGTATTGTATTCCCTAAGTCTCTTACTTTTGATTCTGAGTTTTTTTATCCTTTTGTATTTCTTTGCTTCAGACTGGATATTTTATCCAGCCTTTCTTCCAAATCCAATTTTAGTTTTCAGTCTAATATGCTATTAAACCTATTAATGAGTTAGTTACCAGTTTCAATTATACTTTTAAGTTATAAAATTTTTTGGTACTTTTTCATAGTTTCCGAATTTCTGTAAAATGCTTGAGCTTGTCTTTTATTTTTTTTTTAAATAGTTATTTAAAGTCTGCATCTCATAATTCCCTTTTTCTGGATCTCCTGTGGGTATTTTTATATTTGTGATATTCATTGATGTTTTCTAATCTCCTTACGTGTTCTATTATTTTTGACCCTGTGCTAGACATAGTAGCACTATGAAAAGTTGTAGAGATAATTTAAGCTCCAAGATTATGTTATTTCTGTCCAAAAAGAACTTATATTTTTCTTACAGGAGTCTAGGGATCATTTAATCTAGTTCCAGAAATAGGGGTTATTTATAGCTGGGCTTCCGTCCCTCAGAGTATAGTTTCCAGGTCACAGTACTCTTAAGTATAGTCCTTCAGAGCCCCCAACTAAAGCCTGGGATTTTATAAAAGGCCACTCATCCCAGAGTAAGCCTCAAACTCATTTTTTCCCCCTTGTGTCAATGAGGCTGTTGATAACTTCTCAGCACCTTAGCCACTTTTTCTAAAATCAGCAGACACCCCACCCCTAAGGGAAAAGAGTCCCCACGTACGAGGTTTATCTCTCTGGGTTTCCTTCCCATTCTACATAATGTTTCCACAATTGGGTATTACCTTCTTGGCTCTCTGATGCCATCAGATAGATTTCCTAATTCTCAATCAGAATATTAATCCAGATTACTTAGTATACTTTCACCATAAGAACTAAGCCTTCCTTAATTTCCTAACCTATTTTCTGGATGACAGGTATTTCAAGCATGTTCACTTTCAAGAAGGAAAAGTGTAGCACTCATTTAAATGATTCTGATTCTGAAAATCCTTTTTCACTTTTATCCTCACCAGAGGATATTTTTCCATTAACTTTTATTATTTTATTTTTTACATTTTTTTATTGATCCCATTGACTTTTAGAGAGAGTGGAGGGTGGGATAGAGACAGAGAGAAACTTCATTGTGAGAGAGACACATGGATTGGTTGCCTCCTGCACACACACCCCAACCGGGCGGGCAGCGTGAGTGCCCTTGACTGGGAATTGAACCTGTGACCCTTCAGTCCAGGGCTGACACTCTAAACATTGAGCCAAACAGGCAAGGACTGACTTTGCAAGATTTTATGCTTCATCTTATAAATCCTTCCAAGTATCTGCCTCTGTACAAACTCAGAGGTATAGAGACCATAAAACACACCAGGTATTAAGTAAAGCGAAATTTAAAATTAAATGAAAGCAACAGATCAAAACAAAGAAAATGTTTTAATTATTGTGTAGAATGTTATTAACTAAAGCAATTGTCATGAGCAAAGGAAGCAGAAAAGCACAAAAGCCTGACAGGACCGGGGTCAGTATGGTCAGAAGCATGGTGGCTCTGCCCCGGTACAGGACCCCACTCGCCTAGGGGACAGATGGAAATGTTAGCGGGAGCCTGATAGCATTATGTGGGCCTTAGATGATGGATGCAATGAGAGGGGCAGTTCTGCAGAACAGAGAATTCTCTTGCTCCAAAAACCAATAGTATAAAAAAAAAAAGTAGAGATAATTTAAGCTTCAGGGTGTTCTCTTTATCCAGAGAGCGTTTATCTTTGCTCTGGCACCAAACACTGGTACAACAAAGGACTTGTGTAAAGTATTGTATTACTTGGAGCAGAATCCCACAATTCTGAGACTTAAGAAGAAATCCATTTGTCATTCACATAGCAATCTAGGACAGCTGGCCTGGTAATGTAGGACAGTTGGGATAGGTCTTTTCCTCACTCTTATTTAGAGACCTGGGTTGCTTCTACTTTGCAGCTCTTCTGTCTCCTAGGACCTTGTCTTTATAGGCATGGGTGAAGCTGGGTGACCACATCTGGATTCCAGCTCGCAGAAGGGAAAGAAAGCTTGGAGGAGGCATATAACTGTGTTCCAGGTTCTAGCCCAGAGGTGGCACACCTCAGTCTGGCCACTTCCATTAATGAGAACTTAGTCACGTGGTCACATGGAACTGAATGGGGGCTGGGACATGTAATCTAGCCAAATGCCCAGGCAGAAGAAGATGATATATTTTGGTGGACAGCTGAACATTTCTGACACAGGTGTAATGAAAAATATGACTAGAAAAAAATAAAAGGTAGAAGTCAGTTTGGGCGGCTCTCAAATGCCGGTTAGATTTGGACTTCTCCCAGTAGCCACAAGGAAAGCCAGGAACTGTTTCTGAGAAGCGAAGTGGAATGATCGGGATAATTGTTCTGGCAGTTTGGGAGGAATAGATTGTGGAGACCATTCCTGATGCTATTACAGGAGTCTAGAGTGGGAAATAAGATAAGCAAGTGTGGTGGACGTGGGAAGGGGAAGGAGGAGACAGAATGCGTCTTTATTGTTAGGGACACAGGGATTTCAGTGGTAACAACAGCTAACATGTACCAAGCATTTTACATTTATTAGCTTATTTAATTCTAAAAAAAATTCTTTATCATCCCCACCTACTAGTGAGAAAACTGAAACTTAGAGTGTGAGTTGAGACAGAAGCCAAGTCATAATAAGAGTTTAAGACACAGGCATGATGAGCACATAAAGGCAGCATTTGTAGATTGCTCTGAATAAGTTTGGCCAGGAAAGCGATTAAGACATTAGGTAGATTGAGAAGCATCATCAGGTAATGACGACAGCTCTAACTTTTTTTTTTATTTTTTTATTGATTAAGGTATCAATATTTGTCCTCATCCCCCTATTCCCATCCCAAACCCCTCCCCACGTATTCCCCCACCCCCCTGTTGTCCATGAGCACTGGTTTAGGCTTATATGCATGCATACAAGTCTATTGGTTGATCTCTCCCCCTTTCCCCCAACCTCCCCTACCTTCCCTCTAAGGTTTGACATTCTTGACAGCTCTAACTTTTATTGAGCATTTCCTCTGTGCCAACCACTGATCTAAGATCTATACATATATTATCTCATTTAGTCTATTTTATAGGTAAGAAGGTGTCATATAATTTTCCCAGGGTCACAAAGCTAGTACATGGCAGGGCCAGAAATGTTTTCTCAAGAGCTGACTGAGCTATACAGTTGAAACTCCGCTCAAATTCTCCTGCTCTATCCAGTCTCCCCAGGTGCTCAACCCTCAAACCTACATTGTCTCCCCCTTTTGTGTTCTGTTAATACATTTTTAGTTGTTGCTAGGTGTTTAGCACTTAATTATTTCCTAGTAGTTAGTTGCCTGTATGTTGGCTATTTTTAAACTTCTTTCCGTCAGCAACCATCTTTTGTCCTTTTCCTATTTTCTTAAGGGTTCCTATTATAATGCTAGGCATGTAGAATATATTTTAAAAATAGTTGTTGTGACATTGATTATATGATGTGACATTGATAAGTTAATCGAGGACATATTTACTGAGATACATTTGTATTACTTAGTCACACACAAATCCTTTCATTTGATTCGTTTTCTTAAATGGCATTTCCTAGATTTGTTGTCATTTAGCTATTAATATTGATTATAGAGGATTTTTTTTCAAGCCTTCTAAATTGCAACATGATAGTCTTATGTTTAATGTGTCTGCCATTTTCTTAACAGGTAGATGCTGGCTGGATTGGATTTTGGTCCATTGTTGGGGGCTGTGTTGTTGGAATAGCTATGGCAAGGTAAGAACATTTTATGTTAAACACGTGAGTAGCCAGAAACCAACAAACAAAAAGCCCAAAGGGATAATCAGCTCCCCTAAATAAACATTAAAATTTAAGGAAAAGTAAAATAGGCAAAGGTCAGAGAAGGGGGCTACAAGAAAGTCGACATACAGTAAGGAGAATTTGCTGCTAGAAGAAACCTCAAGAGTGGTCCGTCCTGAAATGTGTTTGTAGACTGGTGATGTATTTCCAGTGTAATTGAGCTGCCTCTTTCCATGTTATTAGAGAATAACATCTACAAATGGGACCCAAAGGTGATAGTGTAATAGAAGCAAATGGATAGTTATCGAGAATTGAAAACAATCATTTGTAAGAGCATGTCTAGAACTTTCCATGAAAAGGCACTGTCCTGATTAGCATATATTTACTGCTGGGTTTTTTTGGCATGTATCTCAATGGTTATTCCATTTTGATTAAAAATGTCCATAAAGACTTCCAGTTTCATCAAACTGCCTATGATCTTAACACATTATGACAACACATTTTTAGAATGAGTCAGGAGAGGGAAAAAGTTTCATTTATTCTAAAAAAAGAAAAGAATGAAAATGCCACTCATGTATGTGACTGCCTATAAAACTACTCTTGGTCCTTCCAAAGAGATGATATTCATTCACTTCCCAAATAATTTTACCCTACTTAAATCAGAAACAAAATTAGGCAATCAACTTTACCAGGAAAGGAAGAATCTAATTACATATTTGGGGAGATAAATAAGATGGGTAAATCACCTTAATATCTAAACACTAAAGCACAATTGACACAGGATAATATTATATCTAAATCTTTTGTTTGTTTGTTAATCCTCACTCGAGGATGTTTTTCCATTGATTATTAGGGAGAGTGGAAGAGAGAGGGAAAGACAGAGAAAAACATCGCTGTGAGAGAAACACATCGATTGGTTGCCCCCTTCACGAACTCCAACCAGGGCCCCAGGAGCCTGCAACCAAGATACGTGCCCTTGACCAGAATTGAACCTGGGACCCTTTGGTCCGAAGGCTGGCGGTCTATTCACTGAGCCAAACCAGCTAGGGCTATCTAGATCTTAAAGTTTGCAAAGTGTTTCTTGGATAATGAAAGAATAAATTGACACTAATTTCAAAATCACTTTATGAGGTTTTTATAAGTTAAGAAAATATAAGAATAAAATCTAAAAGATAGTTATTTGTAGCAGATCACTACATTGATACTGAAATGCATTGACCTATCACATTTGACAAAAATCATACCTAATTATTCTAATTAAATCTCTAAGCCAATTAGAGTGAGTCATCATTTACCAAATTCTATTCTGAGCACCAAATAGGTTAGAGGGAACCATTATACGTATATCAGAAATGACATCTCACATTCTCCTTTCTCTTTATTTTCTTTCCATAAACCTTTCATTTTAACTTTATAGAAATAGAATTAAGGGGAAAATTAGAATGAGAACATTTTTGTTTTTAATATGTTGAAATTGAAGTTCTATAAAGTACTACCCTTACCCTGGGATCTGAAATCAATTATATGTGTCTCCTAGACCTTAAATAAATTTTAAAATTACATTTATAACACCAATATTTGGGACCCCTAGATTGCAGTCTCCTTATAGATATGAATGCTTTGGATGATTATTTTATAATTATGTTGGCAAAGGCCACTCCTAAATGTACTACTTTGGTCCTAGCAGTATACTTTGATAGTATTAGCCCATTTGAAAGGTCTAGGTCTCTAAAAAGAGCAGATCCCGGTGGTCAGTTTGTTCTTGGGTCATCTGGCCTGTGAAACTGTCTCCCAGTTCAACTTCACTCAGCTCTGGTTGTACCAGAAATCTCTTCTATTCTCTCATACCTGGCCACCTGCCTATCTGACAAGTATGTTCAGGCAGCATACCAAAAATATATATCAGAAACATGTGTGATTTTTAGATTTTCTTGAGGGACATTTCTATCAAGCTGTGGAACCATTTTTAGAATTTTCAAGATGAAAATTTTTCTGTCTGTGAACTTTCATAGTTAAGAACAAACCTGTCACTGGGCAAAGGTGCAGTCATTTTTCCTACCAAAAGATGGCATCAGCTCTCAGAGGAAGTTATTTTAGTCTCGATAACGCTTACAAACATGATTAACCATATCATGCCAAATAACTGCAATACAAAAGATAGTATTGAAAGTGTTGGTAGGGATGGACACATATTTACAATAGAAACTAAATTCATTTTTAAAGCTTCAAAGAGAAAACATGGTAAATGCCATATTTAGGTTGGGATCTGTTTTTCTGCAATGGAAACAATTCTGAAGGACAGAGAAAGTTGTATGTTGGCACAGCCAGAGGATTGTGCCTGTACAATCAACAGTTAGTCGGCAGATGTGGAAAAGCAATTAACAAATGGAAAAGGTTCTGGTCATAACTAAATGGTAAGCATTTAGATGCCTTTTAGTTTCACATTAACTCAGAGGGAAAAGCAGGGATTTTAAGAACTTAAAATGCTAGGAAACAGTAGTCACAAGGTTTAAACAATAGTATTCACTGCTCTCACAAAGCTTACAGTCTGACAGGAAAGACAGAAAACAAATGCAAAAACAGGAGGAATTACAATAGAGGTAAATGATATGAAGAAAATAAAGAGGTGGCAAGGGGAGGTGTTTTAAATGAGCCTTATTCAACTGACACCTGAATGACCTGAGGAAGAAGCGGGAGTAGGTCATGTGAAGAACAGGGGTACAATATTCCAGGCAGACAGGACAGGTCACTGCTGGGGGAAACAACACTGCATGTATGAGAAACAGAAACAGGCCTGTTCAGCTGGAGCATAGTAAAGCAAAGGGAGGGTGGAGGCAGAGACCAGGTCATATAGGACCACAAAGACTCTAGTGTAAGCTTTAGAATTTGTTCTCTGAGTCTGAATTTTGGGAAAGCCATCTCTACAAGTTTATGTCAACAAGTTAGCCTGTTTTCTAAAACTAGAACAATATGTACTCATTAAAGGATATTTAGCAATTAAAGAAAAAATATAAAGAAAGTAAAAGTGGTATTTAAAAGCTCAGAATCCATCCTGTGAATTATAGATCCTGAACAGAAATCACCTTTTGTGAGCTTGGTAAGAGAAAAAAATCATTTATCACGAAGTAACATTTATCACTTATGCACACATGCGCACACACACAAAATGTATCAGTTAAAAAAATTTAAAACTTACTTTTAAAAGAATGTATGGAAATTTCTTTAAGAAATTATCTATCTTCTATATAAATAAAAGGCTAATATGCAAAGTGTCCCCTCGGGAGTTCAACTGAGAGTTCAATTGCTTGCTATGACGTGTGCTGACCACCAGGGGGCAGCATGGAACGAAGAAAGGCCCTGGCCAGCAGCTGGCAGCAAGCAGCCGTGGGAAGGAAGGCCCTGCTGAAGGAAGGCCCTGCTGAAGGAAGGCCCTGATCGCCAGCCAGGCCTAGGGACCCTACCTGTGCACGAATTTCATGCACCGGGCTCCTAGTTCTTAAATAAAAGTGTATCATAGATTTAAACAGTATTTTTTAAAATTCAGCTAGGATTAATAGACTTTTGTGTTTTTTTGTTTGTTTGTTTTTAGGTTTGCAGATTTTATCAGGGGTATGCTGAAATTAATTCTTCTCCTCCTGTTTTCTGGGGCTACACTATCATCCACGTGGTTCACCCTCACCTGTTTGAACAGCATCACACACCTGCCTTTAACCACAGGTAAACACTTACTTTTGAACTTTGAATAAATATTTTTAGTTCATAAGAGTATGTAAGAGTAAGTAGGACTTTTTTTTGCTTTCTAGAAGTAATTGTTTAATATACAAAAAGGTCTCCCTTGCCAGCCATCAAACCATTATCCCATCTAAAAAAAGTCAGTAAATAACTAAAAATATTTTCACTGGTATTTTACATATGAAAAAGAAGTATTATCTTTAACCCAAGCTGTATAACATGGAAAAGCTTATATGCTTTTAACATTCATATCAGTGCATAATATAAAGATTTTTTATCTTCTTTATAGCCATTACGTCATTGTACAACAGTAAAGAAAATGAACAAAGGCAAAAAGCTATGATGTTTATAGTACACTCCAGTAAAATCCTTTGAGCCAGCAACTATAATTTACTTTATATTTAGTATAATTACATCATCAATACAAAACAAAACTTACTGGAAATATCTATTGGAAGTATACTAGAGGCAGCTTACTTAGCTCATCCAATTAACCTGAAACATTTATAGTTGTTGTTTTTATTGTGGTTATTAGTATCATTGGGGGGGTCTGTGTTAGTTTTCTGTGGCTGCTGTAATAAGTTACCACAAAGGTAGTGGCTTAAACCAACATAAACTTACCTTACATCTCTGTACGTTAGAAGTCCAGTTTGGATCTCCCTAGGCTAAAATGAAAGTGTGGGCCGACTCAGGAAGAATCGTTTCCTTGCCTTTTCTATTACATTCCTTGGCTTGTGGCTCCCTTCCTCCATCTTTAAAGCCCAGAACGGCCTGTTACATCCTTCTCACGTGGTATCTTCTGTGCCTCTCTTCCAAAGCCACCTCTTCCTCTGAACTCCCATCTTCTGTCTCCCTCTTCCACTTTTAAGGATCCTTGTGATTGCATTGAGCCCATCCAGATAATCTGGGATAGTCTCCCAATTTTAAAGTCAGATGATTAGTAACCTTTATTCCAAAGATAACATGTTCATGGATTCCAGGGATTAAGACATAAATATATTTTGGGTTAGGATTGGGGGACATTGTTCTGCCTACCACAGGATCATTGTGAAATTACTATGACAGCCCAGCCAGTGTGGCTCCATGGTTGAGCTTCAACCTATGACCTTCAACCAAAGGTCACAGTTTGATTCCCAGTAAGGGCATATGCCCAGGTTGCGGGCTTGATCCCTAGTGGGGGTGTGCAGGAGGCAGCTGATCAGTGATTCTCTCTCATCATTGATGTTTCTATCTCTCCCTTTCCCTTCCTCTCTGAAATTAATTAAAACATTTTTTAAAATTACTATGACAAATTATTCTGTTCCTTTTTTTTTTTCCACTTTAATCAAAGATTAAGATGCATGCACTAGACCTTCTTATCCATGGGTGATATGTTCCAAGACCTCCAGTGAATGCCTGAAAGTCCAGAGAGTACCAAACCCTAGATATACTATGTTTTTTTTTCCTATACATAAGTATCTTTTCACTTAAAGAAAGCTCTTTATGGCTTCTATTTGGCATATTCTAATAGCAGAATCTTTTGTGCTTTTGGACCATTATTAAGTAAAATAAGGGTTACTGGCACAATCCCTGAGCTACCATGACAGTTGATCTGATAACAGAGACTACTCAGTGAGTACCGGGCAGGTAGCATATGCATCATAATATGCATTGTGGATGTATGGGCGAAGGGATGATTCATGTCCCAAGCCGGATGGCGTTCGGGAAGGTGACAATGAGAGATTTTATCACCCTACTCAGAAAAGTGTGCAATTTAAAACTTACACATTATTTATATCTGGAATTTTCATTTAATATTTTCAGACTAAGGTTGACCTCGGGTAACTGAAACTGCAGAAAGCAAACCCACAGATAAGGGGGACTACTATATTTTTTACTTCATTTGCAATTAATATTCGGCCACCTGTTGGATTATGTGTTTAATTGTATGATTATGTGTTGTAAAGGTAGATTGTAGGATTGTAGGGTTATTTGTTATACCAAGCACTTATGTGGGTAGGAGTGAATAGTCTGAAAGTGGCTCTGTAGCCACCTATTACCCAGTGGCATGCATGTTCCCTGGGACTCCATGAGAGGAGGGCTCCTTGTCTACAGATAATTGAGGAATACTGTGCATCCCAATTTGGACTTATACTGTCCATAATAAAAGGACCAACACTTGACATGTGACGGGGGGAAGAGGGTGCAAAGCTTCCCAAGGCACTCATTTATTTGGGAGTTCCTACCACTTTCATGGTAATAATAGGGCAATGGGATACAGTTGTCCTATAACCATGATTACCAAGCTGTGCCAAGCGAGCTGCCCTGGAGCGCCACAGCAAACTCACAAGGCAACGCGGGCTATTTTAAATTTCCAAAGGAAACGAATATTCCACATCTGCCAGACACTGTGCGAGCACTTTCAGCATGGATCCTGCTACTTTATTTTTGATGATGACTTGGCAAAGTTAGGTTTTCTGCGGTTGCTGTGATAAAAAGCAAATACTGCCAAAAGTCAGCGTGGAACAGGAAATGAGAGTGGTGGTGTCAATCTGATTCAAAGATTTGAGAAGTTGTACCCTGCCCATCAGATGCACACATCCCATTAGTAGGTAACTGTGGTTATTTAAGAATGAAATAAAAACATATGTATTTCAATATTTGGGTATTATTTTTTAAAATAGCTACTAAACTATTAGGACATATATATTCTTTAAATTGTTTAGCTCTAACTGTGTAATTAACACAACTGTTAGCTGTTTCTTTTGGCTTTGGAGCACCATGAAAAATTTACTGAGACAGAAAGGCTGCTGAGAGGGGAGGTTTGAAACCTCTGCTCTATACCACCCCGGGAATCCTCTGTAATGTTTATCGCTTTGCCTATAAAGCCCAGTGTCCAGAGTAATCATTTTTGGGTATTATGTACTTTTTATACATTAACATTCCTACTTTAGGGTTTCAAGCAATTTGGGAAACTATTCTGGGCCATAATTTTTATTTTATTCTGGTATAATTTCATAGTTTAGCAGTTGTACAACATTCTGGTGGAACAGTTTTGGTTTATAACTTTTCTTATTCATGGCATTATGCTCAGATTTTTGTGTGATATTGTATGTCAAGTATGCATCTGTTAGGTTTTACAAGAACATGGTCATGAGTACCCAACGAACAGATTTCTTTCCCTTGAATTAAGTGTAAAATATTCATTATAAGATAGTACATTCATTAAATTATATGTATTTTCTAATTAACATAAGTTAACAGTTTTATCTCTGGATGGAGGCACTAGGAATGAATTTAACTTTTTACCTCCTTTTTGGGGGGCCTGGGATTTGTATAATGAATATACTTTTATAATCAGAAAAAAAAAGTATATATTTGAAAACAATACATCTTTTTTAATCTTAAAAAAAAATTGATGTAACTGAACCTGGTCACAACTGTTTTCCCAATTTGTCCCTGAAAATAATTATGTTGGACAGAAAGGAAAACAGAATTCTAAATTAAATCAAGACCATAATTGAAAGGTTGAGTTTGATGAGGCCATCTTAACAACTACTGAATTTATAAATTCTACTGTTGTTTTCAACTGCAAGTCAGTTTTTGAATGTCACTTAGATACTCCTGAAAGATGCAGTTTCAATATTATTTATATTTTATACATACACTGGGTTAAGGACTAGGTTTGTTCACATTCCTTCTCTTGATTATAGTATATTTTTTTCACTTTCCTGATACTACTTAATAGTTACTTGAGTGTATGTTTTATCTCCTCTAAGAATGTGGAGTATGAATTTGTGCCTTATCTGACCTTAACTCCTACCACAGTACCTACCACAAGCCCTGAGGAATGAATGAATGAGTGAATGAATGAATGCAATGTATATATTATCTCCATTTTGACTCTCAGCAGATATGACTTATTGCAAGTAGTAGTCAGCAATCATGCCCACTCTATTATTTAGCACTAGCTGTAGGAAGGCAAAAGGGCACATTTTAATGGAACAGTGGAGCATTTGAATAAATCTGTCACAGATACTCTTTACCACCTTTGTAAAAATCTGATCTCATTCTTCTTAAGTAAAAGAGGTTTCACGAAAAGGAACTTACTATAAAACCTAATTATAGACAAAGTTAGACCTTGGAGCTATTTAAAGGCAGTAATGGCAAATTCATGTTTCTTTTTTCTTTTTCTTTTTTTTTTTTTTTATCACAGTCATTCTTTTTTTAATCGGGAAAATATCTAGCCCTATTCCCCATTTCTAGCAAACTTAGTATTTCTCTTACTGCTTTTTCTATATCAGAAGAATTTACATGAAAAGCACTTGAAAATATATGCATTAATTGTAACAGTTGACATAATAAATTAAAAGCTAGTTAATTTTGTTCAACCCGTGTGTTGTAAGTGCTACTACTACTAAAACCTTCTAATGCAATCTTTTTGTAATCCACTGATCTTGACATTATTGTGCCATACAAAAGGAAACTGGATCATTTCAGTTGTGTAAAGGCATACTGTTTTGCTATATGTACTTGCTTACACACATCTTCTTGTAGGCTATCAGGAATATGCTTTTATTTCCTTAAGGAAACTTAATATTTAAAATTGTGTTATATCTTTATTAATTGAAGCATCTACAATAGGGAAAATAAATAAACTCATGACTAGATAATGCAAGTTTCAAAACCTTGAAGCTATGCCATGAACAAAATTATGAAAATACATTATTCACCTTATCTGAGAACTTGATGTCTAGCCCTGTTAGCCACAACTCAGTCATTTTTCACAGAACAGATGAATACTTCGAAAATGGCATTTTGAAAAATGTTAGCACTTTGGTGTTGAGTTTCCTGAAACAATATAATTTGGGTGTTTAACAGAAGTTGCCTTGGGAGACATTTTTCCTCTAATTCAAGTTACTAGAATGCCATGATGGTGACGTCAGAAACAGATAGTGGGAGGGGAATAAGGGGGATAATTAGCTAGACATGAGCCCCTTGAGAGTGATACCTGACTATAAGCTGACTTCAAGTGATATTTGAAGAAAGAAAATATATTTGGTTGTACTGAAGGCATGTGACATAAATAGGGGAGAGCTTTATTCTCTTAATATATTTTCATGTATTTTGCATTTATTAAGATAATTATGTCCCATTTTAATTAGCATGTAAAGAAGTAAAAACATAATTGCCAAAAAGGGTGGTAAATAAGAAAATTCAGGCCCTGGCCGGTATGTCTCAGTTGGTTGAGTGTCGTTCTATACACTGAAGGGTTGCCAGTTCGATTCCCGATCAGGGCACATGTCCAGGTTGCTGGTTTGATCCCCAGTTGGGGTACATATGGGAGGCAACCAATCGATGTTTCTCTCTTACATTGATGTTTCTCTCTCTCTCTCCCTTCCTCTTTCTTTAAAAATCAATAAAAATATATAGAAAACAGAACTACTTTAAAAAAAAAGGAAATTCAGAAAAGAATGATGAACATGATGAAAGAAATGCATATTATTAAGGAAATTAGGGGTATTGAGGGATAAACTAGGGATATTAAGACTAGAAATGACTTAATTATTGTTTTCAATTTTTATGAACTAAAAATGATTATTACTAATGTTCATGACTGATCAAGAGTGAAAAAAATAGAACATAGATTAAAAGAAGAAAATGAATTTGTGAAAAATCTTAAATGTAGTCATGAAATGCTCAAAGGGCCTATTGTGGAAGACCATATACTGTTTGTTTATCCATGAGATTGTCAAGAACAAATAATTTTCCAGGCAGAATCTGTATTTCTTGAAGGTAGAGGGCTTGACCAGGTGATCAGTGTTTCGTGATTTAATAGTACATCGCCTTCTTCAGAACCTTAAGTAATTCTTTGGGAGCTTGAAAGTTACTGGTTAAACCTTTATCTATGATATCTGATTTCACACTAGTCTCTATTCTGGGACCATTGTTACAATGGATTATTAGTTGTGCCTCGTTCCTTCGAGATAATCACTTCTAGCCCTTAGAGACTCTAAACATAACCATGAACCTTTGGAGGACTAACCTGTGTCAACAAAGAGGCTAAACAAGGGACACCACAAATTAATGACACAAAGAAAGAAACTCATCTCCACTGCCGAATATTGCAGCAAAATATGCCCGTCCTCTTTTGGAGCCACAGTTTCATGCACTGCATATTTTAATTACGGTAGATTATGAAGGCCACAGTAGTCACTTTTAGGGAGAAAATATGAGGCTGAATAGAGAGGCACAGCTCAGTCACATAGGAATGTGTATTGGTGTGTGTGTATCTGCATACATATGTATTCTGTGTGTTCCTCATGCTCAAAAATCTATGAAGAAAGACTATGTAGTTAACAATGTGGGTGTTTACTCTTTCTCTTTATAGGTATGTCTTTATTTCCAAAAGGATTTTAGATTGTAGAAATATTTTTAGCAAAGGTCTAATATTATAATTCCCAGTTATGTTCTTAACTTTGTCATAAAATAAAAATCAATCGATATGCACAAGAATAAAAGTTTATCTAATAAAGAATCCTAATGTTATAAACCTACTCTTTAGGGAAATTTCTTGATTCTAATTATTAATAATGCATAATAAAAATGTATTATTATTTTGTAATCCTTATTTCTTTATAATGCTTTTTAATAAAACCACAAACTAATTCTCTATTATTCTTATCTATCTAGAAGCACCTATAAGATTTTTGTTTTTAATATCCTAGTTAAGCTCTCTTACCTACATCTTTCAATTTTGTTATTGATCTACTTAAATGAATCCTGGTCATCATCTGATATAACTTATCATCCCATAAACGTATCAGTGTATCTCTTTCATTACCATCCAGGTAGATCTTCATCACACTGCAATTTGAATACCTCCCCAAAGAGAAAGCACATTACCAGTTCTGTTGTTAGTCAGCTCTGAATCCTGGGAAATGCTTCCTCCTATTGAGATAACTGATGTGAAACAACACGGCTTCCACAGAGCAAGCCAGCTCCCTCCCTCTTCCATTAATGGCCCTCAAAACATTTGAAGACATTTATCATGTCTGGCCTTAGCCTTTTAATCTAACCATCCCCCAGTTCTTACAACTCTTTCTCACTGGACTTGGATTCTACAACACTGACCAGCATAGTCACTCTCTTCTAAACCTAACATTGCTTGTCATTGTCCTTCTCAAAATGAACTGCTAGAGTTTAGCACACCTTTCCTGCTGCACTCAGCACTTAATATTAGGAGGCTCTTATTTCTCATGATTAGACATTGCTTTTTCTAAGAGAATGAAGAATAATTATCTCCTGAACTCTTCTTGTGCGTGTAAATGGCTGCTGAGCCAATAGGCATCTATCATATTTCTTTAGATTCGGAGTGATTTGAGGTCAGAGTATGTCCTATTAATTGTTCTAACAGAGTGGCTTACATATAATAGGCTCCTGATAAATGATTTTGAAGAACGACTTACGCTAAAGTTTTCCCTGTTATATGCCTAAGCAATAATTTTTGGACTCATTTTGCATTTATCATGATTAAAGTTCATCTCTTTCTTTGTAACCTTTTGGTGCTCTATTTTTGATTTCTGTCATCTGTCTTATGTGCAGTCACTTCCAGCTTTGTGCTGAATACAGATTTGAGGAGCATGCCTGCTGTGTCAATACCACTGAGTAAAAGAAATACCAAGCCTTGTTTGTTTTTTTCCAACCTGACACAGTTGCTTGATGGAAAACAAGCTAGATTCTGTAGGCCTTAATTACATTATTTTTACCACTGCTAACTCACATTGTTTCTAAATAAGTCCTTTTGACCTTCAGAACTTTGGTCAGTTCATCTGTAAAACACCTTACCTGCCTCAAAGAGTTGATAGGATGATAAAATATGATAATATATTTGAAAGTATTTTAAAAGATGTTTTCAAAATTATGTAAATCCAAGATTTGAAATTGTTCTTGTTATTGATGATATCTTGAGAATCTCATTAGATGTTGAGTAGAAATAGTTCTTATCTGAAATTTTGTGATTTGTTTTATAACTGCTACTCATCTAAGGTTTGAATATTTTGGTTAAAAAATGTATTTATACATAGTTTTATTTCCCTAAAGTTTAATAATTTGGTTTGTCATTGGGAGCAGGGTTGGGGGACCAGACATTCAGGGTTATGATCCAATTAATGTTCTTGAAACACATCCATTGTAACTGTATTTTGTGCTACACAGGACTTTGTGTTTTTATAATTTAAATTATGGGCCTATGAATTTTGTTAGCTTCTTTGAAAGAACTCTACATCAGCATTGTGTTTGTTCTGCTAAATTACCTTGGCTTTTTAATTGAAAGGCAGTCTGTTATAATTTTAGTATGAGTACTATAGAAAGTCATGGAAATATTTAATGATCATGTAGTTTGAACCCTTTCTGACGAGCAGGAAATTATCTTGTCTGCCTGACTTTTAATAGATGACATTCACCCACTAGATCTGCCAAACCAGTGTATAAAGACACTGTATCAGGCTCTAAAATGCAAACTCAAATGGAAGTCAAATTCAGGCTCTTAATAATCAGCTTCTACTTTCGGCATTCCCCAGAACACTGGGGAGGAATATTTTAAATCAGTCCTGACAGCCACCTTCCCCCATTCTGCTTATGGAGATCTTAATTTAACCCTTTCCTGTGCAAATTACTTTGATTCTTTAGTTTCTACAATAAGAAGTGATTTCAGCATATCCATTGAGTGTAAAACAACCTTTTGCTCATCTTTTTTTGTTTTGTTTTGTTAATCCTCACCCGAGGATATTTTTCCATTGATTTTTAGGGAGAGTGGAAGGAAGAGAAGAGAGACAGAGAGAAACATAGACATGAGATAGACACATCGATTGGTTGCCTCCTGCATGCACCCCAGCCAGGGCTGGGGAACCTGCAACCAATTTATGTACCCTTGACTGGAATAGATCCCCGGACCCTTCAGTCCTCAGGCTGGTACTCTATCCACTGAGCCAAACCGGCTAGGGCTTGCTCATCATTTTTATAGTAATACTGGTGTCCCGGTGCACGAATTCGTGCACATTGAAAGGAAATTAATTAGAAGAAATATTTTAATATCGCTATTCGCCCTTTCTCTATAATAGAAGTGTTAACCAAATTCACGATCAACAATGACAGATCGAAACACACGCATGCGATTAGTGCCAGCGAGAGCTTTATATATATAAAAGAGGCCTGGTGCATGAAAATCCATGCACTGGAGGAGGGGTCCCTCAGCCTGGCCTGCCCCCTCTCACAGTCCTGGAGCCCTCAGGGACGGGAGGTGACCCCACGATCAGGGGAAGGCAATGCTCCATCGCACCTCTGCTGCTGCCACTGCTGGCAGTGCAAGCCTTGGCCAGACCTGGTTACCTGAGCCTCGGGCGGCCCTGGGTGGCTGGGCAGCCACCATCGGACGCTTGCCTGCACCTCAGGCCCACCCTGGGCAGCTAGGCAGCCACCATTCGAGGCTTGCCTGTGCCTCGGGCCGGCTCTGGGTGGCTGGGACTAAGGGCACTGGAGGACTCCGGAGGCAGGCATGCAAAGCGGCAGGATCCGCCTGGGGGTGGACCCAGCTGTGCCATGTGCCTGCTTGCCCCGGCAGGACTGAGGGGACTGAGTGCTGCCATCTTGTGGCTGTGGGCACCGCCATCTTTGAGGGCGTGGCAGTCAATTAGCATATTTCCCTCTTTATTAGATAGGATAGAGAAAATTGCTTAATTAGACCTGCTTTCTGATTTAGCTTAACTTTGTCCAGCCCAGTGAAGCAACCCAACTTCTCTTTCAGGTAATTGTCAGCAACACAGCAATAAATATCAACACGAAGCAGATTATTATTATAGATCATGCAGGGAGAACAAAGGGTAAAATATTTAACTGCAGCAGTGTTTGACTCTGTTCTGCACAGTGAGAAGACCTGAAGTCATTTTCAAGGTCCACCATTTCTTATTTCTTTTCAGTCAGGTCAAGTTTTTAAGCTTTCTAAATCTCCTTTTCTGGCAAATGAAAAAAAAAAAATAGGATTCCACCAAGTCTCCTATGTACCTACTCCAGGACTTCTGTGAGGATCATATAAGATGAGGCACGGGAAAACACTTCCCAGGTGTGAAATGTTTCCACCTGCCTATAAAGCAAGTTGTGTTCTTTAGATGAAGAAACTGTAAGGAGGCTGGTCACTAGGGAGAGGAAGCCAGGCATTGCTATGTGACATCATTACCCAGAACCAACACCCACCGTTTTGGGGGGCACATTTTGCACTATGGGGTCCCGGCAGTGTCGCTGCAGTTTGGTGGGGTGTCATTCCGGGGTGGTGGCAGGGCCTGTGTCCCACTTGGGGGAAGCCGAGTGTTGCTTTGTGGGCACCAGGTCCGTGGTGCCATTTCTCTGTGCACGTCATGGCAGCACCAGTTGGACACCTAGCATATTATCCTTTTATATATATAGACTAATGACCTGGTGCACAGATTCGTGCACATTGAAAGGAAATTAATTAGAAGGTGGCCAGCAGGGAGGAACTGGGCAAGACAGGTTGGAAATGGTCTGGAGCCAACCTCCCATGGTCCCTACCCAGCTGGCTGCACCTGGGGTGCTGCTGTGGCTTGAAGGGTGTCTGTAGAGTGAGTGGGATCCCTCTGGGAGGTAGGGTCCCTTGGCCAGGCCTGTGAGGATCAGGTCAAAACCTGCTCTCCGACATCCCCCAATGGGTCCCAGAGTGCAAGAGGGCACTCTGCAAAGTTGCTGTCATGCAGGGTGTGGAATGCAAACGCAAGTGTGCAGTAAACCAGATTCAGGGCCGACAGTGCCCCAGCAACAACTTAACACACGGCCAAAGGTGGAATCGCGCAGCCTCACGAGCAATCAGGCTCCCTCCTCTCTGGTTTCAGGGTGCGTCACCCGAGAACCGCCACTTCCAAGTCACTGCAGCTCGGCATCTCCTGCATTGAGTGTCTGCCCTCTGGTGGTCAGTGCGCATCATAGCTACCGGTTGGATGGTCAGACACTTAGCATATTAGCCTTTTATATAGATAGATGAGAAGCAAACATCGAGAGTAAGAGAATTGAATGGAAATACTCACTTTTTTATTATTGGCCTCTGAAGTAATACATTATACATCACAGCATATTTTTCCTGTGTATAACAGGAATTCTAGTAAATGAAATGGGAATGTTTATGTCAAGGCTCCTGCACCAAGACTGGGCTATGTGGCTCCCAAGTGCAGACATCATTGATGAGCCAGTGAGCTAACAATTCTGCATGAAGGGGAGTTGGATGAGCTACCAAGTCACTATTTTATTACCAATGAAATTTCCCTTTTTATTTTGTCAAATAAGCAAGATATACACATAGTTAAAAAAAAAACAAAAAAAAAAACCTCAAATTCAAATAGTAGATAAAGGGTATGCAATGAAAAATGTCTATCTTCCTGTGCCCCCAATTTCCCTCTCTAGAGGCAACCCTGAAGGTCAGTTTCTTGGGTATTTTCCAAGAGAATTCTATACATTTGCAAATATGTGTATATCCTTTTAAAAATATAACACTTGTACCTTTTTTACTTACATATCTTAGATGTCCTTAATATCAGTACATATAAAGTTAATTCATTTTTAATGGTTGTATAATGTACCTTTGTTTGGATGTTCGATAAATTTTTTAACAACCAGCCTCCTATTGGTAGACATTTGGCTTGGTTTTAATATTTTCATGCTACAAACAATATTTCAGTGAGTCTGCTTTATATACTTGGTCTTGCAGGATAAATTCCTAGATCTGGAATTGCTGGGTCAAACAGTGTGCATTATTTATTTTGATAGACATTTTCAATTACCCACCAGAAGATGAATTATTTACAGCTCCATCAACAAAGTTTAATCACAATAAAAATTTTATTTTTCCAATGACCAAGATTTCCTCTTCCCTTCCCACAATTTAGATACCTAAGAAACCAAAACTGGGAGATTTATAATGAGCATAAACTGAAGCCACGGGAGCTGGGTGGCCATGAGGGGTTTTCAGAAAGGGCTCCTCCCCTGCATCACCAGGCTCTCCTCTGAGACATCCCAAGTCCGTGTCTCTCTCTCTCGCTCGCTCTCTTTCTCTCTCTCTCCCTCCCTCCCTCCGTTTTTTGTATCATGATTGATAAACATCAGCAAACTCAGATGTCTTTTTTCAAGACTCCATACCAATAGATGGTCCCTTTTCAGTATGTGCGCATCATTACATTATCTTTCTTTTTTTAACAACATGCAATTGTTCTATTATATAGAGATTATGATGATTATTTTGTAGGTACTACTTCTTAATTTGCCTGACTATACATTACATGTGAGGGTATATTTCCTTCAGAAATATAAATGTCAAAAAGATTATTTCCAAACATATTTCCTAAAAAATACTAAGTCTGTCACTGGTTTATGAATTCTTAGCAGTAGCACTTTCTAGTTCTTAAGGGTTTACTTTTTCCTGTCACTTACATAAGTGTTGTCTTATTTTAAACTCCTAGGCCTGTCTGTGTTTGGGTCAATAGCCAAATCTGCTCTGATTACCATTAACTGCCCAATAAATTATTATAAAATGTTTTATAGATAGAATATTCTATAAAGGCTACCAGTGATATTCCATCCCTGGATTTCCTAATGGGTCACTAGTGAGTCATGTGTGGGTAGTATTGGTGATTGAATTACATGATTTATGTCTAGTAAATATACAGTGAGCATGCAGTGTTAGGTTTTGTTGTTTCCAGGAATCTCTTGACAATTACTTCATGATTTAAATGGTATTTATTGTAACCATTAGATGCTTCCCATTTAATTCTGTGGGTAATTTGGTCACTGCTTTAGCCAGCAGTGTGTCCTTTAGTCACTGTCATGCCTTTGTTCTCTATTTTCATGTGTCGTCTATGCAAAGAAAGTCAAAGTAATCACCAGCTATTTATGTTATTAGAAGGCACTAAATATTTTATAACCCTGAAAGGCCAGTATAATTGGAAGAGGAAGTGGGAGTTGAGGTTAATTGGAGAAACTCTATTAGAAAACAGTGGATATTATTTTTTTACCCCTTCAACAATGTCTTAGACTGTTAATTATAGTAATCAGTATGATAAATTGTGGTAATTTGCTATGTCCTATGAATAATACATTAACAGATTTAGGATAACTCCTTCACTTTCTGTACAGAAATTTTTTCCTTAACAAATATTTTTATTAAAAACTAGAGGCCTGATGCACGAAATTCATGCAAGGGCCTTGGCCCCGGCCCCGCCCACCGCTGCTGCGCCCAGGGGCCTCTGCCGCCTCTGCCTCGGCCCTCGCCCGCTGTGGCTTTGTCCGGAAGGAAGGACATCTGGTCTAATTAGTATATTACCCTTTTATCATTATAGATATTTTCCTGGTAACCTTAACCTTAGAATAAGTTCTATTCAGTATCACTAGTGGGTATGATATACTTATTAGTCTATAGGAGACATGTTTTAGGTTTCTAAATAGGATATAATTTTTTCCTCACTGGTTCCATTTTTATCTTCAAATTAAAATTTGTGAAGGTTTGTATGTAAGCAGTAGCAAATGATATAATTATTTGGAGTGGGGTGGATGTCTCTAAACTTTATTCTAAGAAAAAGAATAATGCCCTTATTAAAAAATTTCACTTACAGAACAGGGTTAATAGGCTTTTTATTGGCTAATCTAGGGTTCTAACTGCTATTTGTTGTTGTTAATCCTCATATTGATTTTTAGAGAGAGTAGAAGGGAGGGAGGGAGGGAGGGAGATAGTGAGGGAGGGAGGGAAAGGAGGAGAGAGAGAGAGAAAGAGAGAGAGAGAGGAGCATCAATGTGAGAGAGACACATCGATTAGTTGGACATGTCGATTAGTTGCTTCCTGTATGTGCCCCAACCAGGGCTTGGGATCAAACCTACAACCTAGGTATGTGCCCTTGTCCAGGAATCGAACCCACAACCCTTCAGTGCACGGGCCGACACTCATTGGCCAGGGCTCTAATTACTATTAATTATACATTTCTGGATACAATTTTTTTGTGTTCCAAAAAGTTACAAATTTTAAAACACTAGTTGATACAAAACTCATTCCAAAATTGAGAACTAATTCTAGTTTAAGTGTTTCTTCTGGAATTACATACTGAATAATTTTTATTTTGTACTGGGAGGGTTGTTATTAACCAGTCTCTTTAAAGATGTAACTGTCAGTGATAATGCTTCTTATATTTATTCTTAAATTTTAAGTTCTCTTTAAAATGATAGAATGAGTCTAGATTTCAAATTTAGTTGCTATATTTTATCTCTCTATTTGCCAGGAGTGTAGGACTAAGGAGGAAGAATCCTTTTAATTGTATTATAATGGTAAAATTGTTTCTGTGCTTTGGAATAAGCCACCAAAAAGATAAAACAGAAACTGGTAAGCATCTAGCAACAAAACTTCTCCCTAGCTGCCCACGGAGCAAAGAGCTGACGGATGTATGATGCCCTGTCAAACATTATCAGCTGCATTGGAAAGAGATGGAACTGCAGAGTCAATACTTACAAGAGAGAAGACCCAGAAGACCTGCCTGCTGTGACTGCCAGCTGCCACCGGGAGCCTGACCTGTTTGTGTTTTCCTTTCAGTGACGTTGTATGCCTCCTGCATTCTCCTGGGAGTGTTCCTGAATAGCAGTATCCCTATATTTTTTGAGCTTTTTGTGGAAACTGTCTACCCAGTTCCAGAAGGAATTACTTGTGGAGTCGTCACTTTTTTAAGTAATATGTTCATGGGAGTGCTTTTACTTTTTCTCACATTTTATCACAAAGGTAAGAAATGTGGCTTCTTGTTTACCTAAATGTGTTATGAGAGGGGTTTGTGGCACTGCTATATAGGGAATTTATATGGAGAATTTTCATTAAGACCAGTCACTTTAGTTGAGCTTTTACATGCTAATAAAATAAAATACCTTCAGTGTTGTTGTTTTTTCAATGCATCCTAACCTGATCTAATGTGCCCTTACCCCCTCCTCAAATTTCTGACTTAATTAACCTGGACCAGGGCCCACCATTTATAATTTTTATAAATTCTAATATGCAGGCTCCCACTGAGAACCACTGGTATATTACGTTTTAAAAAATATATTTAGAATCTCCTATCTTAACAGAGGTATACATTAATGTCCGGGGTACATAGTTTAAAGCCTTGGAATGAATGAGAGGTCATCCAAGGAGTGCATAGAGTGTATAGAACAGCACTCTCCAAACGGAGCTTTTTATGATAATGAAAATGTTTTTATCTGCACTGTTCGGTACAGCAGCCGCTGGCCACATGAAACTAGTGCAGCTAAGGGGCTGGATTTTTTATTTCATTTTAATTAATTCAAGTTTAAGTAGCTACTCCTAGTCATGCAAGTATAGAGTGAAAAGAAGGTTGAAGTTGGGGCCCAGGGGTACACATTTGAAGAAGAGGGAAATCCGTACAGAGGAGGAAGGGATGTGGTCCTGAACCCAAGCGGAGGAGTTTGCCTTGCACAGAAGGAGATAGGAGGGGAGGCTATGTCGGTGGGCGTGGAGGCAGATGCCTTTGCTGGGCGGAATATTGAAGGAGTTCATTCTTATTGGCATCACCGTCCTGCTTAGAAGCCAGTTCATCTATCTATTAAGAGTTGGTGGGAAGAAGGTGGAGAACGGGCTTCAGGAGAGAATGAAGCTTTCACATAACCTTTGAGGGGCGGGAGGAGGCGCTGCGGGGACCACTGGAGAGGTCGCTGGGCCTGTTGAAGGCAGGCCCGCTGGTGTTCGGGTTCGTGGCTTGTTGTTTCTGTACGGTTGTTTGGTTTTCTCTGATGTTCTCTCTCCTGCAATCCAGATTCTGTTTTACTATTTCAGAAAATTTGGGCATAATTATCTAGAATTGTTTTTTCCTGTTAAAATAAGAACTTAGGCTTGTGACTCTTTGAATAGAAAGCTTTTATTAATTTCTACTAGATTTATATCCCATTTTATTTCTCATCTTAATCAATCTAATATTACTACCCTCCCACACTCCGGTTGCTATTCTCTTAACTACTCATCAACTACCAGTAAATGTGAATAACTTGTACATGGAAGAATCTTTGAGACTCAGATGTAAGAAGTGCTCTAAAATGTGTTGCTCCAAGAGGCCTCATTGTTTATAGGAAGCTTTCTGACAAGCTTATAGTTGAAATCGTAGCCACGATAACCTGCTTACCTGGAAAAGACATTTTTGAAACTTACCAAGCTGATGAAACAGAATTTGCCTTAAGTTTTGGACAGCTTTCGGCATCATACTTTCACCTAACAGCAAAAGTCATACAAATGATATATTCATTTCTGATTATAATTAACAACAAACTAGATTATTTGTACCCATCAGCAATGCAGGTAAAGTAGGTTTTAGCTTTGCTAAACCTGATGTGTCCTCGAAGGAGAGTGACGTTAATGACGTCAGGCCACTCCTGACTGTCCCGGGAACGTGTTTCCTTTGGAGAAAATGCCGTCACCACCTGCTGGACTAAGGCGTTTGCTTCCAGGGAGTTTTCTGAACAGAATCACCTGATAATGACTACCTGTCCGCTTTCATCTACTTCAGTTATGTCACAGCTGCAATTAAGAGGCTCCGCACCTCTCTTTGCCAGGTGCAGTATCAGAGATGGCTGTGTTGCCTCTCCGGGTGATAGAACCCATTTTCCAGCTCATGGGCACGGGTTTGGTAGTGATGCTTGCAGCCCAGTAGAGCGTGGTTTTTCCTGTCTGCTGGAAATAGAGTTTTGTCCTCCCAGTATTTAGAAACAACAGTCGATGCCAGGTAATGTTTCCCCCCAACAAACCTCTTGTGTGCGGTCTCTGGACTGAAACACGTATTTATTGATCAGTTTAGGGCAGGGACTATCCCTACACTGTCTGACTGGAGAGCCCAGGGCACTCCTGACCATTTGCTTGGCCAGCAGAGTATCTGTGTCACGCCCGAGACCCGGACACTCCCCCAATGTTTGTTTTGTTTCCTTCTAGATAACTAGCTGGTTGGTGTTAGTAATTTAAATACCTAGGCTTCTATTTTAAAGAAATACTTTTATGTGTTTGTTTTTGAGTGTGTCTATTGAAGGCACACGCACATACCCCACATCTCTCTGAGGCTGCAATCCTCAGAACTATGGAAACTGTGTGGAGATTCTCTCACATACAGTTAATTGGTGTTGTCCCAGAAGTATTGCAGCAAAAGTCTGCGTGCCTTATAACTGAGGCATGATGATACAGAAATTGCAAATCTGAAAATTCGGTAAAATTATTTCCTAAAAATAGCTTTTAGCTCCATAGCCTAGTACCTTTGACAGTTTTTATGATACATTGCCCTTCTATTAGAGCCAGTGTTCAAATGTCATAATTTAGTCATTTAAAAACTTGAAAAATTCACCCAGAAGTTAAGTGGTATGTCAGAATCCAGCTGGTAGTTACATGATTGGGAGGCCAGCTTTTTAATCATCATCAAGATCTGTGGCTCTTTAGGTCTCTTCTCAAAGAAGCACTGCACTTCCTGACGGGAGTTGTCTCCCACAGTGTGCTGCCCAGGAGCAGTTACGTCAGACAGTCTTTCAGGGCACACCGACTGGCCCGCGGTGAGCCGGTGAGCCCTTAGACTGGCTTGCCCAGCAGGAAAGGCTCCACTGGCGATTTGCCTCCAGCTCATGGCCATTGCCACCCTTGACAGCAAATGGCACTCAGGCTCCTACACCGACGACTGGAGCCCTGGGTCACAGGCCCCCAGGTCCTGTTTTGATTCTGCTTTGGGTACCTGGGACCGTGTCAGAAGTTTCTTAGAGTTGTTCTGACTTGGCTTTTTCATGGTCAGTTTTTAAAAATTGTTACATGCTCTCTAATTATAAGCATATTTGTAAAACTCAGGTGTTCCTATAATATTTGCTTTGAGAGTCTCAGTGAGTTATTTCACACAGCACAGTGATGCTCTACTCCAATAACTTCATTTACAGCATCATCAGGGAATGCTGTCACATTCTTTATATGCTCTGAAATGTATTCCAACGTTCTATTGTATGGTTTGTAACTTATTCTGCAGTTTGTGTTATCTGGTTTGTTGTTGTTGTTGTTGTTCTAGAAGCTTCGCAGTAGGTTTTGGCTAAAAGCCTTAAAGTTTTTGTTGTTGTTGTTGTTGTTGTTGTTGTTGTTTTACCTCAGTCCTTTCATTTTTGAAGCAGCTGACCATGAATTTGAGGCTACACTGTGGCTCAAAAGATTCAGGGGTCTGGCTGAGGTGGGAGGCATTGACTAGTGGTTACAACAGCTTCAGCATATGTGGGCCTGTGAGAAGTATTCTTACGTCTAAGGGGTAAAATCAGGCAGTGTGTTTGATGGTCAGATCTGGTGGGTAATTAATGTGGAGTGAAGGGAGCAGGGTGTTACACTGTGTGTAAAACCATGATACCAGCTGGATCCTCACAAATGAGAATGGAGGCAGTTTTGCTAAATCATCATAATTCTGGTTAAAGCACCAAAGACAAATAGAAGGTTCGTTCTGGAGGGTGGTATCTGGATTCAGAAAAGTACCTGAAGGTGGTAGAGACGAAACCATGGCATCATTGAATGGAACGAGCAGGTGGAATGCACAATAGTGCTTCTGGTAGAAAAAGGTGAGAAGATGAGCAAAACCCTAATTAGTTCGGTCCCAACAAAGCATCACCATTTGGGGCAGAGCCACTACACCGAGTGAAATATAGCACCTGTCCACACTGTACATCGGCAGAGAGTCTCAGGTTACAGTGTGCATAATAACTGACAGAGAACCAGCAGAAGCAGAGAGGCAAATTGCGGAGCCTTGGAGTATAGATCTGTATTTTCTCTAGTTAAGAGCAAAGAGAAGGAATGTTAGAAAACAGTGCTCACTTTAAAAGATTTAAGGATAAAAATAAGTAAATCCAGTGGATTAGGACTCTGTTGGCTCAATTGCGTCGTATGACATCTGGCTCGAAAGGACAGCAGTTGACTTTGCTACTGCTAAGTTAAATGACACCTTTACACAAACCACTTCCTGACTGTGAGAGCTCCTACATTGTGGTTTACGTGAGTGGCTTCCAGTGGGAAAATGTACAGGTTCACGTCTCTGACCTTTTGCTTTCGTAAAAGGCAAAGAATTTCAAAGAACCCTATAGTTAACCGAGCCAAGTGAACTTACTGAAAGGTGGATTTGAATTTTCAGAGAGAAGCATAAGTAAACATGGACCAACCCACCATGACACTAAAGAGTAATTATGAGGCATTTTTAAAGACTTCACCCGAACATAGGTAGAGGGAATAATTTAAACTCTGATAAACTAGAAGGTCCGCTTTGGCAATATTTGACCAAGTTTTGCTTAGTATTGACAAAGTTTTGCTTTGGCAGACACTTAGCTAGGTTTAAGAAGAGCAAGGACAAGTTGATTGTTGCTGCATGTGTGTTTGCTCTAGATCCCCATAAAAAACAGCTGAAATTATTTCCTTAAAGTCAAAATACTCACTACAAATGGTATGCTATTGTCAACTGTTTTGCTGCTTTTTCTCTTCTTATTTTTTTACTGCTTTCTTTTTGCCTGTTAATATTATCATCAGAAATCCAGAGGTTATATGGTTAATATTAAAGCAGAGGACACCTGGTGTGTCATTTCAGGGAATATCCGAATAAAGACAAGATCCCAGAGGTCACAGCCTCTCCGAGTGTTTAGATTATATTCAGCCAAAGTACAGCACAGAAAACAGCTTTGCATGAAATATGATTGAAATACGTGTCTTTGTTACATGCCATCTAATAGCATGTCTGACTTTTAAAATGTAGAAATTGAGAGGTAAGGAGGTGGCTTATCTGAGCATATTACAGGGGAAAAAGTATTTCAACACCTCCTCTTCCCAGTTGGTTTTTGAGTTTCCATTCCCGAGCATAAAATTGCTCTTTTAGCCATATGAATTATGGGTTAAACTGTGGACATCTTTAGGATGATTTTTTTAAGACCGGGGCAGTATTAGCATTCGGTAGAAGTACGAAGGGAAAATATAAACCGATAGCAGTGCCCATAGAAACAATGCCCAGGGAACTTCTTTATCTCATTTGCTGTTTCTTTAAGTTGAAACTGCTACATGGATATTAAACTACAGAAGTTATCCCCAACCCTGCCACCAGCCTCGTTAAGCCAAGAAGCTGCTCACTTCTGCACCCAGCACCTCAGGACTGACTGGTAAAGGGGAGGGTAGGAGGAGAAGGCTGAGCAGATGCCTCGCTGAAGGGCCAGGGGAGCTGGAGGAAACAGCTGGCAGCCAGGGTGGGTGGTGTGTATTCGTAGGGAGAAGCCCAGGATTGGCCTGTTGGCGAGTCCTGAATTCAGGAGCAAGCCTTTTTGAAGAAGATGTTTTTAATTCCATTACATCAGATCATAACAGAATTCTCTGTTAGGTGATTCTTGTAGGTTTTCTGGTAATTGGCATCATATGTAACTATGATGCCAGTAGGAAAAAAGAAGAAATAAATAAGCCAACATATGCACAGTAGTTTCTGTGAGGGTAGAAGTAGGATTAATTTTTTATGTTTTTCTTTAAATTTTACATATTTTCTCATCTGTTTTACAATGAATTACTACTTGATGTTTTTGCTGAGAATTAGATGTTTCTGTCCATAAATAAATAAATAAATAAATAAATAAATAAATAAATAAATAAATGTGTTATTTCAAAGTTCAGGTGATTTTCTTATTTGTCTTTCTAATCCAGCAGCTATTTCTAAATAAGGACAAAAGTGAGAGTGATAGAGGGCCCTTAAAAATAATTAACAAACTAACATTTGAAGGTGATTGATTTTTTTCTTTGAAGTTAATAGATTCTTTTCTACCACAAAAATCAAGGTGGATTAAATTGATGAAAACTTAATAACAATGCTGATTAAAAGTACTCCACATGAAAGCCCTGTAGTATATTACATGCATCACTTAGACCCCAGACTCTCTCTGTTTATTGAAAGCCAGTTGCCAGGCCTTCCAGGGCAAGTTTATCAAAAGTGCTATTGAATGCAGAGCAGCTTGCCCCCGGCCTGCAGGTGGCGCTCTGCTGGTGACACATGGATGCTGACAACGGCGTGTTTTTGTCTTACAGAGTTGTCTTGGTTCAACTGGTGCCTTCCCGGGTCGTGTTTGCTCAGTCTCCTCCTCATTCTGTGCTTCAGGGAATCCTATGACAGACTCTATCTTGATGTGGTTGTCTCCGTGTAACAGCACAGACTTGAAGGAGTTTACAGAGAGACTGGAGATCCACACTGCATCCTGCACATTTGCTTGGAATTGCACACCTGACGGGTAAAAAGGAGAAGACAGAAACTTCATTCGGAGGTCTTGTGAAGTTACCGGTGATCACATTAATTTAATTACTACTAGGTAATGATAATGTGGGACTCAAATGATAATCGGGGATTTAAAAAACTCTCTAAATGGCATGCCTGTGCCCGCTGCTGGGGTTGGCAGTGTGCTGTCTTACACACAAGACACTACCTAAATAATTCCCTCTGTGCTCTGTGCCAGGGCCACACGGCTGACGGATCCATTGTTACTATGAAAAGAAATAAAGGGCATCTATCACATGGAGATAACTCCTTCCCTAAGTGACATATCAGCATAGGAAGAAATGCCACTAACTTCTAAAGAAGTTTAAACCTTATATCCGATTTTAATAAAAAAAAAAAATAGCCAACAGGTATATCCAGGATAGAAATTAGCCACATGTACACTACATTTTTTTTTCTAATAAAGCCATTTCTTCTATGACTCCTTATTTCTAATTAGGTCAGAAACCCCTGGCCATCTTATTATGGCGACCAACCACTTTCCAGTGACTTCAGAACACACATTTAGTGTCTCGACCTAAAGTTATCCTTGTTTCTGTGAAATACAGTTTCATCTATTAGGCTTTTAAATGATTATATTAAAGGTGACTAAATGTTTAATGTAGTCTCATTAAAAATTGTATGACAAATGTAATTCCATTCTGATTTAGCACTTTGTTAAAAGAGAAATGACAAATCACATAGGAAATTCTATGTCTTCAGTGTGTGTGTGTGTGTGTGTGTGTGTGTGTATACACATATATATATACACATATATGTGTTTGTGTATATATGTGTGTGTGTGCCTGTGTGTGTGTGTGTACACATATATATATATACATATATATGTGTGTGTATGTGTGTGTGTGTGTGTACACATATATATATACATATATATGTGTGTGTATATATGTGTGTGTGTGTGTGTGTGTATGTATATATATATATATATATATATATATACATATATATATATATATATATATATATATATATATATATATATATGGTGGCATGAGGTGTAAGTCCAGCACCAGCTATTATTTACAGGGATTACATTTTATTAAATGACCCTTGTTTGAAAATAACAATTTACAACATTGAAACTTCTGTTAATTACATTCTTGTATTTCAATTCAGGTTGTAAAATATTCAGTTCTATATGGAGTCAATGTATTTGAGAGGGCAGTATTTTACCGGTACCCATTTTCTGTGTAAGGAGGATAGCTTTGTAAAAAATAGCAGTAACCCATGGAACAGCTGTCAGACATGTACTTCACTGCCACATGAAATATGCTGTGGTGGGATTATTTCCACTATTCACATTTACATAATTCCCCTCACACAGGAAAACCAAACATTTCCCCCAGAAGTCAAGAGTGATACTTTGCCTTCATTATTCTCAGTTTCACTCAACCCTCTTTCCTTTTTCCTCACTTGAAATTGTGTCTTCCTTGTCAGCTAAATATAACTTATATTTGTTCTTTTTTGGGGGCAGACAAGGTGCAAGCCAGCTCTTTCTGTTAGCCACGGCGGTGACGTATGGTTAAGGAAAGCTGGTCAGCACTTACTTACCGTATTTTCTGGCGTATAAGACGACTGGGCGTATAGAAGATTTTCCTGGGTTAAAAAGTCGTCTTATACGCCGGAAAATATGGTACTCATCTCTCCATGTGTGCATATACCATCACACACACTCATCCATAGTTCCAACCCTTAGTAAGTTCAAGGCTATTCATTAACGCACGTCGGTCCTGGAGGAAGAGTCTATTACTTCTGAGCCTTCTTCTAAAATTTTAAATTGTTCAACTTGGAAAGTTTCTTACAGAAACCCTGAAATTTAACATCTGTAAGTCACCTTTAAATCATCTCCCTTTTATAACCACTCTGCTGACTTAGCAACAAGAAACAAAGGAACTAAGGAAGTTGCTGAAAAGTAGAAGAAAACCCATGAAAGCTAGACTTATTTCCAATGAACTCAATCATTCTTCTTAAATAAAAATAAAATAAAACCAGAATTCTTTAAGATGATTGAAAGCCAGCCACTAAGGATATCAGTAGTTCATGCCCCAGAACCTAAATTAACCACCAGCCCTTCTCTTTAGAAAGAAGATAGAGAGCAGAGGGAAGAATTCTTAAGTATTTGGTTTTAGTCGGATCTATTGTATTTGAGGATGTTGCTGTATAAAATTTTGCTGTAATGCTTCTGATATACCAGTAGAACATTTTCATTATGGTTAATTCTAGTTTTAACACAAAGTAAAGAATAACACTTATTACCTAAATGACTAATTAGTTAACAGCTCATTAGTTAACTCAATATCCCAAGTGAGTAGTGATTAAAAGGTCTCGAATGTGCCAGACACTAGCCATTGTTTTTAGCATGAGATGAGGCCCTCATTTATATCCACTTACCACTCCTGCAGATCATTCATTGTTCTCATCACAAATTGCAGCTGTTTTAAGTGATTAAAATTTCATATACAAAATCTGATAGAAAGAGAACCAGAAAGCTTTGGGGTGGGGGAAAGATTACACACTATTTATTTACCTGAATATTTCAAATCTTATTTTTTTATCTTTGTTTTTATTTCTAGCTTGCATTAAAATAGGCCAGCTGCTATCTTTGCACTTTCTAAACAACTGTTACAGAATCCTAATGAAATTTTATAACTGAAAGAAATCTTAACTTTCCACTAACCTAAGCCTTCATTTTAGAATTTGTAGAAACAGTCCCAGAGAGGTCAAGGATCTTGCCAAAGGTCACACTCTTAGTTAGTGGCAAACGTAGAACTAAAACCCACATCTTCTGATTTCCAAAATACTTTTTTCCTACCTCACAGAATTGCAGCTTAATTTGGACACTTGGGGGAGTTTATGAATACTCTTCCATGTTCACAAACAATAGGACCTAAGAGTAAACTGCCATTATTTTGTGTGGAAAGTACAGGGATTAAATTGAGGTGATTATTTGGTTTTTAAGTAAAATCATTCTATTTTCTTCTTCACTCTCCAGTTGGTGCTCTAAGTCTTAGTTTGCAATGGCATGATACAGAAAGATTCTGATGAATAGTTCAGTCCTCATAAACCAAGTCCACACATTATTAATTGGTAAGGACATGTTATAGTCTAAGTTCCCTGTGGCTTATCAATGAACACTTAGTCTATGGGAAGACACATTTTTTAATATGGTCCATGATGGAGGAATAGGAACAAGACAAGTGCACACATTTCCCTGGGGGATGGAGCTAATAAAAATTAAAAAAAAGAGGAATCCATGTATAATCTTGTATAGTTAAGCATATATGGCTTAAGGGCCAAATTTTATCGTAGATCACATATGCATGTTTAATTACTGAGAATGCTTACCACTTGTTGTTGATGAAGCTCTTCTAATGAAGGATTCAAGCTAAGAGCTTTTAAATTGAAGAGGTTAAATTCCCATCTACTTATCTTTTAATTAGTTTTTGTTGCTATTATATTTATTAAAATCTAGGCATTCATCTTCCTGTTTGCGTAAGTACAAACTTCATCTTAAGATCCAATACAAATGCATAGTAAATTTGCTTTAAATTAATGTTAACAGCCACATTTAATTTCACATTTGTCCCTGAAATAATAAATAAAGGAATTACTATGATTATACCATATTATCAAGCAAGTGCAAAAGCTGTGATAGGAAGAAAGTGCCGTATTAAAAAAGAAATATATAGAAAACTGTGAGAAAATGTTATCAGACCTGTTTGACCTAAATATAGGAAAACTAGAATTCCATTATAGTTGGGAATTATGCAGAAAGGAGAAAGATAAAGTTTATTTCTGTAATATCAAACAGTTGCTACTCTGTTAGGAAATAGAAGCAATACTCTGGGGAAAGTGTTGGACCACCCTAGAAGAACAACACTTGACAGACAGGGGGTTCCCTCATGGCGGCATCCATCGGGGAAGCAGACATCAAGTTGGCCACCCTGAGCATTCATTTCCTTTCAGGAGTTCTCCCAGCTCAGTTAGAACCTCAGAGTCCGGAGGTGAACAATACCAAGGCCCTTGAAAGTGTCACTTCTGGCCAGGGGATGGGAAGGATGAGGCTGTGGGCAGTCTCTCCCCTGAACATGCTGCTTTTTATAACCACTTTCAGTTTGTTCTGGGCAGGACGGAAACATCAGCCTCTTGTTTCACTGAACAGTTTCTGGGGCTCTCCACTGTCCTCATTGCCTGGCACCTCAGCTTTCGGAACGCTTGCGTGAGTCAGACCTCAGCTCCATCCCTGCGACTCCTAGATGTCCGCTTCCTTGAACTGACTTCCTGGCACAGGGTTCTTCACGCCCTCCACCGTTCCCCCAGCTCCCAGGCCAAAGTCCCAGGCTCAGTCCTGACTGGTAGTAGACCTCCCCTCTCCTGAAAGGATGCTAACATGGCCCAAACATAAGTAAATCCAAGTGCTTCAGAAAGATTCAGCCATTCTTATGGTCAAGGCTCGTACGTTAGACTGTCTCCTGAGATGAGAATTACAAAGGTCTCTAACAAGTTCCTATACTTGTTATTTGCTGCATGTTAGAATACAGACATTAGATTGCCTTACGTTGTCTTTCTGTTGTGCTTTGGAACTTGTTGGGCCTCAAACAGTAACTTTCCATCTCAGCCCTTACTGAGAAAGAGCAGAAAGTTAGCCCACCCCACCTGCTGTGTTCATTCAACAAGGGGGCATTGAAATAAAATTCTAAAAAACACAGCTGAAAAATGAAACAAAGCACAGAATTCATTTCAGCCACATTGGTAAAATGATTTTTTAACACCCCTCCCCCACCCCCCACCCCACACACACACACACACACGTCAAACTCTTTTAGCTTAAACGTGCAGGGGTTGGTACATGTTGAGGTTTGGGGCTCCAGAGGGACTGCCAGGAGATCCACCCCATGTCACCGGCTCTCGGGGTTCCCACCTGGCTCTTCCAGTTTAAAAGGGAGGCGGCTTCAGGCTCCACCAAAATGGCCAGAATGACTTGGAGATGCTTTTAATTCACCTCAAGGTTAGAAAATGATACTTCTTTAAGAAACTACAGTTTAATTTGGACTTCCTATAAGTCAGATTGGCTTTCTTCCCATTTACCCAGAAGGATCACAGAATCAAAAAGATGATCTAATCCAACCACCTCATTTTACAAGGAAGTAAAAATAGAACCTGAGAAGTTAATGACACAGCCAGAGCTTAGCAGGTCACCGCCTCCCAGACCAGCATTTCCCTCCATACATGTGTTAAACGGAAGTAAATTCTTACAGGTAAATTTTTTTCATTTCTTTAAAATTTTTGAAAATTAAGAAATACATGACTCATTATAAAATTCTTAGTTCAGAAGTATAAAGTGAACTCTACAAACAAGTGCTGGCCAATCCATTCTCCTTTCCAGAGGTCATTCCTCAGAAGCCTCTCAAATCTTTCTATGCAGTTTCATACAAATGCATAAAAACGTGGGATTTAAAATCAAGTGATCTAAGGGATGTTTCTTCGGCCACCTTGGCGTTAACTTTGGGCAGAAGCAGGCGTTTCTGAGATCCTTATTTGTCTCCTCATGAGTCTGAATCAAATGTCACAGTGGCTAATATTTAACAGCGTTTCACCGGCCTCGTTATATACCATCAAGCTCTATCATATTCTAAAATTTAGAGATGAATTCCAGTATGCAATATTCTGCTTTTCTTTTGGGAAATAGAGCTTCTGTTTTTAAGTCACCAACTAAGGTCCACATACTGTGAGGGAAGAAGATGAGTGACCCCCAAAATCCAAATAGATTTCTTGACACTGTTTCTTGGCTCCCCATCTCAGCAGAGGCACGCAATGCTGCAGAACGTCTGGAGGATGCGCGTATGTGATTCCACTTGTTCAAAATAATAGATAAGGAAGATGCGCTAACCCTGACTGTTTTCCTGACCGGCTTCCTCAGCTCTCCTATCCTTCCCGCTAGCAACGGAGCTGATGATCTGCAGCGGGACAAGAACTTAGCTTTGTGTGGTCACTTCCTTTCCTGCCTTCCCTCCCGTCCAGCTGTCCCTTCTGGTTGTGTTGTTACTTATTTCTGACTATGCTTGGAAGCAAGTTGTGTGAAACCCAGATTTTCTGAATCGCCAGCATCAGGGAGGCGAGCTGGCCAAGCAGTGTCTTGATGAACTAGACGGGAGAGGACATAGAGAAAGCACCCTGGCCGAGGAGCCCCAGGCCTGGCTCAGGTCCCAGGCCTGGTGTCTTCAGCTGTTTGACCGTGAGCGAGTCACTTCGTCTCTCATTTATTCACATTGCTGAAATGAGGGAGTGAGCAAAGATGTTCGCTAAGGTTTCTTCCAGGAAATTCGGGTCCACTCTTACCTGAGTATTAGAAAATGGCTGAAGGTCACGCAGTCTGTGAAAGGGCACAGCCTGCGGTACGGTCACGATTATGGTCACGTTTCCGTTTGCGCAGTAGCCCTCCCGCTGTGCCTGCTGGTACGTGAACACGTGGGCTGTTCCCTCGCACTCACATGCAATAAGAAGTGGCTTCTTCATTTTCTGATAGGAGATGAACCACAGGTGCTATTTATTTCCCTGGAGGACTATATACATGAAATGTGGGTTTATTAAATTTATCAAATGCAATAAGAGAAAATCTGCCATCTGATGCTGAGAGAGCATTCCGGCGCCAGGTCAGAGTACTGCGTTTGCTCGTGGGAATCAGGCCTAACAGGAACGTCCTTTGGTTTGGTTTGATTCATCGTGGGCCAGCAATGGGTTTGCACCTGCAGGAATCAAATTGTCAGATCAGATGGTAGAGCTGATCCTCGAATTGTGCGTTGATTTGCAAATACTCTCCTGAACTAGCAATTAAAAGGAATGGTGACAGTTTTTCCAAATACCTCATTATGCATAGCAGGAACCCAATTATTTGTCTCATAACATCATTGACTATAACAGTTCAAGAAAGGATATTTTGTTCCATTGAAATTGCCATCATAGACAGAACCTGTACCTGCCTGGGAGCATAGGATCAATTTCAAGGAATCCCAGACCCCGTCATCATTCCATGACTGGGGGATGGGTGACTGTTCCTTAGGGAAACTGGGGATACTGTTGACTCCTCAGCTCCCCCTGGAGACAAAATGCATACACATTGAAATACACATGCTCGGGAGGCCTTGTGAGTCTCCTTTCTGAAGGGGTTTGAGTTTTAACAAAGAACCAAGTCTAAACACCAAAAAGAAGGATTTCTAATGATAGAACCTGGGATACCAGCTATCCAGCTAGAGAAGGGCTACTCTGGGGGCTGGAGACATGGAAGCCCCTCAGGCCGGAGCCACACTGGATGCCACCCTTGATGCATTGCTAGTGAAGTCCTGGCCTTCCGAAGCCTTTGCAGAAACCCAAAGGGCAGGTTTTAGTTCTGTAGATGATTTTGTTTACTATGAATTCCCAATTTCAAACTTACTTCCCTCCCCACCAGAAATATATCATTTTTGGAAATGAAATATTAGGAAAATTCTGCCTCCATCCTACCAACTTGCATCTGCAGGTTTCAAACAAAATCGCTTCCTTGACATACACACACGTTTCTGTTTAGGTCTGTGATTCAGAGGAGGTGCCTGGAAGAAGTCCTGTGAGGTGACTGATCCCGCCTCACCAGCCATGGGCAGAACCAGGCCACCCAGCGTAATCCACCCCAAATTGAGGGCTGTCTCTTCTCAGTCCTCCTCTGAACCCTCTAACCGGCACTGCACTGCTCTTCCTGATCAATAAGTTATTGCTGAGAAAAGCGTTTTTGTAAGTGATGTAAATGTCTCCAATGGACCCGTCCCGGTCCTCCATGACCCCATGGTCCTTTCGGCTTTCACTCTAGAATTCTTGCTCCACGTCCCAAAGAAATGCAGGCACCCTTGTCCTTTTCAGGAAAACGCAAAACATCAGTTGATATCGTAGCCCTGATATTTCACCCTCTTCTGTCTCGGAATAAAGACGCCTCTCCATATTTGTTGTCATTTTTACACAAGCTTGTTATAGTCCCCCAGTGTCCTGGGCAGGCAACTCTGTGCTACATTCTGTCACCCATAATTGTCCTTCCATCTAACTGGGGGAAAGGTTACTCTAATGAACCAGCCATTGACTCCCTGGCCTATTCACTCTTTTATCAGGATTCCTGTACCAGTCAATTCTTCGTTATCTAGGTCCTGAAATTTATTGCATTGTTTTTGCTTTAACTTTTGCTTACAAAGTTTCTTCTTTCGTCTTAAAGCAGACTGTGATCTTTTTTTTTCATCTGAGTACTTTATAATAAAACTGGGGTCCCTCGGCCTGGCCTGAGTCCTCTCGTAATCCAGGACCCCTTGGGGGGTGTCGGAGAGTCGGTTTCGGCCCGATCCCCACAGGCCCGGCCGAGGGACCCCTTCTTGCACCGGGCCTCTAGTATGCATATAAGATCTTTGGTTAATCTCTTCCCGTCCTCCCCTCTCCCCGCTTCCCTCTGAGATTCATCAGTCTGTTCCATGTTTCCATGCCTGTGGTTTCTGCTCCTGCGTTGAGCGTCTGCCCCCTGGTGGTAAGTGCACATCATAGCTACTGGACAGTGGGCCGGTCAGCCCTTCACTTAAGCTTTTATATATATAGATGAGAACATAACAGAACACCCTAAAATAAAGTCAGGCAGGGATTTCATCAAAGTCAATACTAAATGCTGGGAGAAGCAGATCGTACTTAAACACACACACACACACACACACACACACACACACACACACACAAAACAAACCTGGGTTAGAGGAGGCTGGATCTTGTAATTCATCTAGATCAGTGGTCAGCAAACTCATTAGTCAACAGAGCCAAATATCAACAGTACAACGATTGAAATTTCTTTTGAGAGCCAAATTTTTTAAACTTAAACTTCTTCTAACGCCACTTCTTCAAAATAGACTTGCCCAGGCCGTGGTATTTTGTGGAAGAGCCACATTCAAGGGGTCAAAGAGCCGCATGTGGCTCATGAGCCACAGTTTGCCAACCCCGGAACTAGTATATTTGAGTTCCTGCTGCACACTGGACACTGGGCTGGGCACTGTGGCTACAGAAATAAGTAAGACAGGGTCCTGACCCTCAGAGACATTCATACTATGAAGAATCCATTCATAAAAACTGATTCAAAGCCAGCAACACCACCTAAATGCTGTTGGAAGTTCTGCAGCTTATTTCTACAGCTGTCTATGGGATCTTTCCCTCCTTGGAAAATATGTTCTAAATCCTGTTTTCTTGGTCTGTTAAAATTCCGTGCCGTCTCTAATCAACGTAGAGCTATGTGTAACCTTCATGGACAGTCTTTGAAGGGAAAGGCAGAGGACTCTGTTTTAATAGCTTGAAAAGAATTGGAGAGAGTTTAGGGAAAGACGACAAGCTTCCAAAGCATTCATATCTGCTAGTGTTCGTTCAGACATGGGGTTAGGCAGAGGGAAGGGCCTTCAGCCCGGGAAACCCAAGAGACCCCCGTGGAAGAGTTAGTGAGGCACGTGTAAGCATGTCTGCTGAGCAAAAGTGGAGGAGGAGGTTGGAGGCAGGGAGCTGTGGTGGAAGCAGGTTCCAGAAAACAAGCTTGAGCTGGCTCATCTCCTGACTCATCTGGCCCAGCCTCCTGCCTCCACACACATCCTGCCTGCAGTGCGTCTGGCCACCTGCTTTTTCAGCTCTTGAGAGATGGCAGTTCTGTAGTCCCCCTGTGGTCTGTTCCAGAGCCAGCCCCTTCTCACTTTGAAGTGCTTGCTTCCAAAGAGTGGCGGCAGGAGAGATGGGGTCAAGAAACCATGTGACGGAGGGAAGACAAGCAGCACGAGTCAGGGCAGAGGACCCGGTGACGGAATGGTGACGAGGAATTTCTCACTTCCTCCACACTCCAAAGCCTCCGGGAACACTGGAAGGTGGACCCTCGCTGCCCGGAACCCCGCCCTCCCAGGTGCCCCATCTGGCACAGTGGCGGTGCCTGTGCTGCTCTGAGGAACAGTGGGAATCTACACCTGCACCGCCTCCCAGGAGGAACTGGGTTTTATTCAAAAGTCTGTAGCTCTCAGTGCCCCCTCCCATGTTTTAGGAATGTCTGTAAGGGAAGGAGAGCTTTCAGCTCTCCAGTATGTTTCATGCACTCGGCATGAGGAAATCACTTTTCACACCTGAGCGTGGAGCAGAGGAATCGGGGCGTCCAAGGGGACCTAGATTCAAGTCAGGTTGCCATGTCTTACTCCATTCACACTTTCCCATCTGCCTCCACCCTCTCACACCCCTAGAAGCAAGCCACAAAGCCTGCCCAACCAAGATCATTATCCCACCGCCCAAGCATTCTTGTTCTCCTGTCCTCAAGGTGCATGTGGTTTGATTTTGCAGGGGCAGCAGGAGGAAGAGAGCCGAGTGGGATGGCTGCAGTAACAGCAGAGGCAGCCGCTGGTGTGGGAGCCTTTAATAGTCCCATTGTCACCACTCTCCACACTAGGGGGCCTCACATGCCAAACAGGGTCCCCCTCACCCCGTTCCCTGGGGTTCCTGGAGGTGACCCATCCCTTGGCTTTAGGCCTCCCTCTAGACCCTGAATGTCATGCCTTCCCCCGATTCCTCCTCCCAGTCCCGGCCACACTGAAGCCCCTCACTCCTTTTCAGTCTGCGGAAGAACAAACTCCTTACCTATTGTTGTCCTGGGAGTAGTTTGGGCTGAAACTGCTGCAGTGGGACAGACACAAGAAGTTCCGGCTGCCCCAACGCCTGCCTCTGGGCTCTGAGTTAAGACCAGGCTAGGCCAGTCCCAGGGCACTGAGGATAGAGCACATGATGTATTGAGCTGCTCCCACCTCCAGGACCTGACTTTAAAATAGCACCTCTAAGTCCCAGGTGACTACAGGCTCCTGACAGCCGGTGCTCTCTTCCTGTGACTCCCCGCGTGCCTAGCAAACTGGTCTCCTGGCAGGAGGCGTGGTGCAAATATGAACGGGTGCAGAGAGGGGCCTTGACATCTGCCCAGACTGAGACGATGTTGGAGTCCCAGCTCTGTGACCTGGTGGGTCTATGCAACTGTCAGAACATGAGTGTATGGGGTGAATTCTCTTAGGAAGGGTTCTGTGCGTTTTTAAATAATTCTTACCGTGTAAAAGTTGTATTATATTTTAATAAAAGAAATTGTTTTTTCCTTTTACTTTTTTCAACAGTCGAGGTTTTCTAGATTTTTATTTCATGGGCAAGTATACTTTTGTAAGGAAATGTTGAAGTCGTGTGTATTTTTATTCTTTTAAAACTATAGTTGAAGTCGTGTGAACTATTCTTTTAAAACTATAGTTCATGTCAACTATAAGCACTGATAAATATTATTCATGTGCAATTTTCCTTCCTTGCCATTGGGCCTTTCTAAGAAACTGTGTTTTGGCATAGCTTTTTATTTAAAACTTCATTTTACATGTTGTGAATACTGAAGATTCTAAAAAATAAAGATGCATTTAAAATCTCTGTGCTGTTACATTGTAGAAATGGTAATGTGCTTTGCTTTGCCAAAGTGGTAATTAAATGTTTAATGGTTTAGAACTCCGAGCTCAGAATGGAGGCTCTAGTCATTACTCGCAGCGTGGGAGCTTCCACACAGGCCCGCTTTTGGGGAGAATTCACATTAGAATGGCGATCTCCTGTTCAGTCAGGAAATACGGTTATGCTGACGGTGTAGTGACTGTGCTGTGCTTTTGCAAATAAATGTGTATTGAAAGCACTTGTGCTAGCGTGGTCCACATTTTGTTTTTAACCAAACTCCAAATGGCAGGAGAAATGAAGACAAAGCTCCCTGAGCGTTTGGGCAGCGAGATGTGGTGGGAAAAACATGAGCTTGGGAGCAGGACAGGCTGGGCGGAACCCTGCTCCTCAACCAATGAGCCCCGAGACTAGGGAACCCCTTCATCTCTTTCGGAGATCCTGTGTTCTCATCCATTAAAAATACATAATTAAAGCCCTGGCTGGTGTGGCTCAGTTGGTTGAGCATCGTCTCGTGCACCGAAAGTTTGCTGGTTTGATTCCTTGTCAGAATACATCCCAAGATTTCGGGTCTGTCCCTGGTCTGAGTGCATGTGGGAGGCAACAATTGATGTTTCTCTCTCTCCCTCTCTCTCTAAAGACCAATAAAACGTAATTTTAAAAATACATAATTAAAATAAAGGAGGGGGGAAATCATGCTTCCTTCCCATGAGTTTTGTGATGACAGCCTAAAGTGAGGAACATGGAGCACCTGGCACATTGGAGCTGTTGAAGTCGCAAGTATTTTTACTCTTTTATATTCTTGTATTCTTTTTATGCCTGGTGTTACTTGCCTTCTCCCCTTCCTTCCCTCTTGTCTCTCTCCCAATGTCATTTTTTTTTATTGAGGTATTATATGTGTACATATCTTACCATTGCCCCCCCACCCCACACCCACACATGCCCTCACCCCCCAGAGTTTTGCATCCATTGGTTATGCTTATATGCATGCATACAAGTCCTTCGTTTGATTTCTTATCTCCCCCACCTCTCCCTAACCTTCCCCCTGTAATTTGACAGTCTGTTTGATGCTTTACTGTCTCTGTATCTATCTTTTTGTTCATCAGTTTTAATGTTCTTTATTATCCATAAATGAGTGAGATCATGTGGTATTTTTCTTTCATTGACTCACTTATTTCACTTAGCATAATGTTCTCCAATTCCATCCAGGTTGCTGCAAATGATGAGAATTCCTTTTTTTTTTACGGCAGCATAGTATTCCATTGTGTAGATGTACCACAGTTTTCTGATCCAGTCATCTGCTGACGGGCACCTAGGCTGTTTTCAAATCTTAGCTATTGTAAATTGTGCTGCTATGAACATAGGGGTGCATATATCCTTTCTGATTGGTGTTTCTAGTTTCTTCGGATATATTCCCAAGAGTGGGATTACTGGTTCAAATGGGAGTTCCATTTTCAGTTTTTTGAGGAAACTCCATACTGTTCTGCACAGTGGCTGCCATTTTCATTTTTTTTAATATTCAAGTTAAAATGTATTGGCCTCTGAGTAAGAAGATAGTGATTAGATGTTTACATATTTAATACTGCTTCTAATTTTTCATGGGAGTTAATTCCAAAAACTGTTGATCACAGCTGGATTGAAAGAGCAACTGGGGAATGAGGTGATGTTGTTTATATAGGTAGACAGTACCCTAAGTCTGCTGGAGACCCAATGGGATTTGTCTTGTGGAACTTGAAACAAAAGAACAAGCAGCTACAGCCATTGAAGTAGGTCCAGACCCATTGCTAAAACAGGGGGGCATTTCCTTTCTTAGTTTCAAAGCAAGCTCATCCACTAGCGAGTGGCCAGGAGCCCAGTCCTGGAAACACGTGGCATTGTGAACGTCCTTTAACCTTGTGGAGAAAAGTTTTTCTTAATCTTTCCGGATTAGTTTTCAACTGTCCTGTTCTCCTCGTACAGGTTCCAAAGTCTTCATTTTTAAAAAGACAGGAAAATATAATGCTTTCTTTATATCTCATTGTGAACAGTGTTAATATAGAACAGATCATCACTGCATTTTTGTTTTATATCTTTAACATTATGTCATGAACATTTTCCCATGACAAGGGACACTTTTATAATTTAAGGTTTTTAATTTTATTGTTGGACATTAAGGTTGTTTCTGAGGAGATGTATTCTGAGGAAATACATTGTTTGATATTTACCTTTGTCCTAGTTTCTCAATATTTTCCTATGAAAGATACCTAGAAGGAGAATTACTTGGTTCAGGTATGAAGACTTTTAGCTCCTGACACATATCCTCATATTAATTTAACTAGAGGCCCAGTGCACAAAGGGGGTCCCTCAGTCTGGCCTGCGCCCTCTTGCAGTCCAGGACCCCTCAGGGGATGTCCGCCTGCCAGTTTAGGCTCGATCCTGGGGAAATTGGGCCTAAGCCGGCAGTCAGACATCCCTCTCACAGTCCCATACCCCTCTCTCCTTACTGCTCCTTACCACCCACCTCCAGTGCAGGTGGGTGAGGCTTCCACCATCACCACTGCACTCGCCAGCCATGAGCCCGGCTTCTGGCTGAGCGGTGCTCCCCCTGTGGGAGCACACTGACCACGAGGGGGCAGCTCCTGCATTGAGCATCTGTTCCCTGGTGGTCAGTGTGAGTCATAGTGACCGGTCGTTCTGCTGGTCATCCTGCTGTTCAGTTGATTTGCATATTAGGGTTTTATTATATAGGATTATTTATCCAGCGTCAATGGAAAAACTGTTTCTTCTCTATACTCGGTATAGGCATACCTTGGAGATATTTCAGTTCCAGACTCTGCAATAAAGTGAGAATCACAATAAAGTGAGTCACATGAATTTTTGGGTTTCCTAGTGTACATAAAAGTTTAAAATATACTGTAGTTATTAAATGTGCAATAAGATTATCTAAAAATGTACATAATTTTAAAATGACTTTATTGCTAAAAAATGACTTTATTGCTAAAAAATTATGCTAACCATCAGCTGAGCCTTCAATGTGTTGGAATCTTTCTGCTGGTGGAAGATCTTCCCTTTAATTTGTAAAAAAAAAAAAAAAAAAAAAAAAAAAAGGCATTGTCTCTGAAGCTCAATAATATGAGGCAGGCCTATTCTCACTTCTGACACCAAATGTGTGGGGTTTTCGACACAAAGCAATTCTCCAATTCTCAGCAGACACCAACAATTTAACTCAATTCTGACACTAACTGCCAGAGTTAGGGTAGACCTCAAGGTTAAGGCCTCAGCCCCACAGGATGACCCCCCTCCCCACTACGTCAGGTGCCAATTGCAAGCCAAGTTGTCACCTGTGTTTCTGACCAATGAAAGGCTATAAATCAGGGGTTCTCATGAGCCTTTCCTCAGGTCTGATAATTTGCTAGGATGGCTCCCAGAACTCAGGAAAACACTTTATGTACTAGGTCACAAGTTTATTATAAAAAGATACAACCCAGGAACGGCCCGGTGGAGGAGATGGACATATGGGGGAAGGGGCACGGAGCTTCGGTGCCTTCCAGGCACACCACCCTCTCAGCACCTCCGTGTGTTCACCAAAGGCTCAGGTCCCAACGCCTTCAGTTAGGGTTTTTGTAGGGGTTCATTAGCAACGATTGATTAAATCATTGGCTGTTAGAGATTAGCTCCACCTCCCGTCCCTCTGCCCTCCCAGGAGGTTTCAGATGGGACTGAAGTTGGGTCTAATCCCTGTGGTTGGTTCCCCTGGCAACCAGCCCCCGTCCTGCGGCTGTGCCCCCGTTTGTCTCAGGAGCATACAAAAAGACACCGCACTTAGGAGGCTCGCCTGGTTTCAGGATCTGTGTGCCACAAAGTGGAGGCAGAGACCAAATGTCTATTTTTTATTGTGTCCCAAGCCCCATTAGGTCTACCAGCAAATGAGTTTGTTTCAGAGATGCTGCTCTGGTGGGAAAGTGACCAGTACGGGTGACAGGAGGGCGAGTCACACTGGCCTCTCTCCCCTCCCTGATCTTTTCTTCGCTTCTCATAAATTGCACACCCTTGGCATGTATGAGCCTTGCTTCAACCCTTTAGTTCTTTCTTACATTAAAACACTGGGTCTGCTGATCATTAAGATCCCGTTCAATTCTGAATTCCAGTAACTAAGAGGCCAGAAGGAGGCAGTATAGGAAGGGATGGAGGGGAGAAGAGAAATTGTCACGTTTGGATAAATGGAGATAAATGGAAAACCCTATAGAGGAGACTTGAGTTTTTCACTAGTGGTGTCTCGCAGAGCTGTTTCATGCATAATTTACTGGACTGGTATCTTTTGTCCCCAAAGGAAGCTAGGACATATTTTGGAATTTTGTCAACGAAGCAATTTTTGTGAAGCTCAAGACTATATTTTCCATATTTACTTTGACATACCAGTGACTTAGATTGCTGAAACAAACCTTAACCCCCACGCTTAGCTCAGTAACAATGATAACAACTTCGGGTGCTTGCTGGGTGCCTGATACTGTTCTAAGCACTTTCCATGCTTTAGCCCTCACAGCAAACCCAGAGTACATTCTATTATTAGCTCCATTTTGCATAAGAAGAACAAATTGCCCAAGGTCAAATCGCTGGTGAGTGGTGCGCTGCGTTAGAGCCCAGGCTGTGAGGATGCAGACCCCGACTCCAACCAGGAGGCAGCAGGTCCTGGAAACTCTCTCTCTCTCTCTCTCTCTCTCTCTCTCTCTCTCTCTCTTACACACACACACACACACACACACACACACACACACACACACACGAAGGAGGTTTTTTAAGATCACTGCCAGACTTTGTTTCAGGCTCTGTTCTATAAAATTTACTCTTCACACAAGTCCTGCCAGGTAGGTGTCACCGCTTCCACCTCACATCGCCCAGCCAGGAAATGGTGGGTCTGGGTCTAGAATGCAAAGGTCCAGGGGTCATCCTTCTGCATCAGGGGCTTTCAGATCAGGGCATGTGAGTGCAGGAGGTTCACAGGGTGCTGGATTTAAGGAAAACCAAGTGCAGCCTTTCCTGACGCCCATCTGAGATGGCTCCTGCCGACCTGAGGTGAGGGCTGGGTTCTACTTTTCCTACGTACCATTTCATATTTGTCCTTTTTCTACTTTATAAGTGATAGGTGTATCTCTCACACTTAGCAATATTACTATGGAGGTCCTGGGATGTGAAAACCTTCCCACTGCCCCATAAAAGGGGAGGAATCGGGACAATTCCACAATGCCTCCTACAGTAAGTTATTATAGGGCTTCGTATCTATCCCTTTCTTATACATATGTCTGTTACAGAAAACGTGGCATTATAAATGGGGTGCTCTGGCTCAGAATTCAGATGTAGTGTAGAGTGGGGGAGCAGGAGGGATGGCAACTTTTGTTTTATAACCTCACCTTTTCTGTCCCCCAACTATTGTCAAAGACCATGAAACTCCTAAGAAACAGGCCAAGAAAGCAAAGCAAGTGAGAGATGATGACGGTGGCAGGACCTTATCTCCCCACGTGACACACGGGTCTGGGCTGCGGGCCTTGTCTCACTGTATCTGTCTTAGAATCTTCAAGGTTGGAATAAAGCCTGCTGCGTGAGAAGGCCATCCCCTCTGCCTCCCCACACTCCCAGCCCCGAGGGAGTGCTCTGAGAGGGATGCCTCTCACCCAGGCCCGGCCTGAGTCCCAAGGGAAGCCTTGAGAGAGTTTCAAAGACCAGGAGGAAAGAAGTTCCCTATTTACTTCAGCCAGATGAATAGTACATCTTCAAGTAAAGGAAACACTGTAAGAGCTAAGTTATGTATTTTATGTTTTCTTGGACACTTACTCACATTTTAACAGCTTTATTGAAATACAATTGCCTAGCATATTTAAAATGTACAATATACATTTTGATACATGTACATACCCATGAAACCATCACTACCATCAACTATGTGGACATATCTACTGCCCCCTTTAATACCCCTCTCTCCTGTCACTATACCCCATCCTAGGCCATCACTGATCAGCCTTCTGCCACTATAGATTAATTTTAATTTTCTAGATTTGTATATAAATGAACAGTACAGTATGTACCCTTTATTTTTGGCTTCTTTCACTTAGTGTAATTATTTTGATATTTATTCAAGTTGCTGTGTGTATCAATAGTTTGTTCCTTTTAATGCTGTATAGTATTCCATTGAATGGATATACCACAATTTTTATCCATTCACCTGATGAGAGGCTGTGTCTAGTTTTTGGATTTGCAAATAAAACCTCTATTTTTTTCTTTGTGTGGACATATACTTTCTTTTTTCTTTAGTAAATACCTAGGAGTGGAATGGCTGGATCATGTAGTAAATACAATGCTTAACTATTTAAGAAATGGCCAGACAATTTTCTGAAGTGTTATTCTGTAAATAATGCACTTATACCCAGCATTAATACTTGTTTTGCAAGTCCTAAGATGGACTCTCTCTCTATTGTTAATCTTTCTCATTTTAGTAATAAGTAACACTTATTCTAAACCACTGTTGCCTAAAATTTATTTTACATTTAATATTAGTTAAAATTCAAGTGTCTCTATAATGTTTGATGTTAATAATAATTATATCTCAATTCCAAATGCTTGATTAACTTAGATCTTACTGTCATAAGAAATTTTTAAAAATTAACATTATAATCCATGTACACATTTTAGTTGCAGAGAAGTATGATAGTGTGACTATTAAGAGACTTTTGAGCTTAAAAATATATTACATTGGGGTAAAATTCTGTGGGGTAAGCGGGATGATATACACATTCAAGGGTAAAAGGAACAACGTGAATTTCCAATTGTTAAAGAACTCTTCCTGTATTTTTTTAAATGCCATGCTTTTTAGATTCTATTAGTTACATTTAAAAGAACAACTTTATTTTTAAACTAGAGGCCCAGTGCATGAAATTCGTGCACTTGGGAGGGTTCCTTCAGCCTGGCCTGTGCCCTCTTGCAGTCTGGGAGGCTCCTGCCACCACCACTGTGCTCTCCAGCCGTGCGGCTCAGGGCTTCTGGCTGAGTGGAGCTCCCCTTGTGGGAGCGCACTGACCACCAGGGGGCATCTCCTGCATTGAGTGTCTGCCCCCTGGTGGTCAGTGTGCGTCATAGCCACTGTTTGTTCCACCATTCAGTTGATTTGCATATTAGCCTTTTATTATATAGGATGCCAGTATTTAGAATATGCCAGAAATTACATCCTTTGCAGCTCTTTAAAGTATGTTGAGCCGAAACCGGTTTGGCTCGGTGGATAGAGCGTCAGCCTGCGGACTCAAGGGTCCCAGGTTCAATTCCGGTCAAGGGCACGTACCTTGGTTGTGGGCACATCCCCAGTAGGGGGCGTGCACGAGGCAGCTGATCCGATGTTTCTAACTTTCTATCTCTCTCCCTCTCTGTAAAAAATCAATAAAATGTATTTAAAAAAATAATAAAGTATGTTGAAATATTCTAGATGTCAATGTAAAAATCTGAAGATGTAACTAAATTTTTCAAAATTCTTTCAGAAAGTATGTAAGAAAAGAAAAGATAATAATAATGGCCACTGCTCTACCCTTCAGGACCAGCAGGTGCATGCAAGTTGCTGGCTGGGTGCTGGCATGCCTCTCGGAGGCGAGAGAGAGAAGACATTTAGGGAACTGGATTTACCTGAGCACATCGACTGCTTCTGGATGTGGTCAGGCAGGCAAGCATGACTATGTCAGACTCCTCTTTTCTCTGCAAGAAAATTTTAAAAGTAAAGATCATGAGCCAGGCCAGTCTTACACCCTGTGGGTGGAGAATCTCCTTGGCTGGATATTGAGTGGAGGGAGAAGGTGGAAGAGAAGGTGGACCAGGAGAATGAGTTCTGAGCAGCACCCATGGTTATTGTGAGATAGTGTGCTCCATGGTCACAGGAATCACAGTTACCTCAGCCATCCCAGCAAGGCAAGATGTGTGGAGCCAAGATAGGGCATCACCACCCTTCCCCCATCTCTCTCAGTCAGCCCATTCTCTCTCTGTGGAGTCTCTGTGTGTCTGCTCCATTCTTCTATTGCTATTGGCCAATCTTATTTTTGTTCTTCATCCCAAATCCCACAGAGTTGCAATCTGATTGGCTTAGCTGATTTTCCTCTGGGCTTCTGAGTCCTTCGTGCCAGGCCACCCTGTGGCAGGTGGAGCCAATCAACGACCAAGGTTGCTTGTCTGATGGGAGGAGGCCTGGCTTGAGGGTGGGGCTGCTTCAGAGCTTTGGGAACAGTAGACTTTACAGGACTAGACTGATATGTTCCTTTGAGTGTCATTCTGTGGGGCTGAGATGGAAGCCTGGTTCTCTCCATGCTTGCTTGTCCCAATCTCCTACCACAAATCAAGTTGAAATAATGCCTTTATATTGCTATTTAGGGACCAGGGTCCTATACAGACATTAAAAATGAAGATCAAGAAAACACAGGAACCTTCTAAGTACAAAAAGATGCCCCAAGCAGCCAGAGAGACCCCACTCCTTGTGCAGATGAAAGTGCTCAGTAGAGAGTCAGGAGGAAGCCATGGAAGAATTTGAGAGAACCCCAGGCCTTTGCCCAACTCCCAAAATATGGAAAGGGGTGGAAGAAGGAAATGTCAAGTGTTCCTCTACCTAAAATGTCAGTCTCACCTGCCAGGTAGTTCTCTAAAGTCCCAGCATCACTTTATTTAGATTAGGCCTGGAAAGCCTAATTATTTTAATGCAAGGAAATTATATGAAGCGGGAATCTGCTTATCCAGCTACTATTTTAGAGAACAGGGTCCTAGGACAGACAGAGTTTGATGGTGAAAGAACAGGTGTGGCAGGATCCTTAAGGGGGTCTGACCAGGTGCCTGAGGAACCAGGGCCGTGCGGGGAAGGAGGGGACTCCTTGGAGGTGGAGGGACAATGAAATCACCTTGACTAACTCTCTGTAAAGTTGTTTAACATTTGTTGACTCACAAAGACTATCATGAATTATTCTGTCACAATGTTCTTTTAACTCTCAACCTTTTCCCATATTTATTTACTATTTTAAACTGCTTACTTGTGTTTGAAAATACAATTAGCAGTTTCACAATCATCAGTAATGTGGCATTTTACTCTTACAATACTAAATATACATATATAGTATTTTAACATATGAAGCATAAGGCGATTTCTATTTCAGGGTCCGGGTATACATTTATAGCAAGTATCATCTATTAACAATAAATCTAAGTGGCGTGCCCTGTGCAAACCACTAGAGTTGATGTGCTGATTCGATACAATGGTAACCTATATAATCATGCCTGTAGACCAGGCACAAGCTCAGGAGTTCTATAAATGATGACAAAGTACACACTCAGCGATTTAGACTTCCAGAAGTTGAGAGTGGAGGCCAATTCACAGATTTGGGGTTGAATATCAAGGTCAAGACAAACATTGGTGCATTTTATGTACATTCACATAAACATACAGGTTTTTTGTTTGTTTGTTTGTCCTCCTCTATCTGCCTCAGGGAAGGGGAATCTGGGGCACAAGAACCAAGAATGGGAGACTCACTTGTTACTGGATATCTTTTTTGGACTGTTTGATTTTTTTTTTAACCCATTGCATGTATTCTTTCTAAATACCCACGATGCTCATTAAAGAAATGTATTAAAAATATATTGAAGAAAGTTGTACACACGTTCAAGGAGAGAAATGCTGTTGGTTGAGCAGGAATTTGATGCTACCTGGTTATACCTAGGAGAGCTGTGTGGCAGGGCCTACTTAGAGCCTGCCCACCCTGGGAATCTTGCAAAGGAGATTTACTGCGGGGAGGGACGTGACCCTTATGTTTGAGAATGGCCAATGCTGGGCATAGCTGATTAGGGATGCCCCGAGTACTGCGGGGATCCTGTGTCCCCTCAGCCTGGGACGCTAGGGAAAATGTTTCCCTGTTCCGACATTTGGAAGGACCACATGGATAGTGATGAATTTTCCAATGACTTTGAGAGCTAGGAGTCCGACCCTGAGGCTGAGCACAGTCAACACAGACGTGGAATTAGCGGCCCAGGCCTCGGGCACTGAGGGAGGGAGTGTCCTGTTGGCAGCTCAGGATAAGGACAAAGCTTTGCCAGGAGTTCTTCCCATGCAGGTTCTCCAGGAGTCCTGGGGGGTAACCTAGTGGTGCAGCTGAGGCCAGAGTGACCTGGGCAGAGGTCCAGGGCCATGGACACCCGAGCCATTTGACCACAGAGTCGTATGGAAGACTATCCTTGGGGACCCAATCAGATCTTAGGAACTCGGGACTCTGGACCCTTGTGTAGTATTAATGGCAATGCCCCCTCTCTAATGAAGCTCCCCTGTTAGAATGTTGCAAGTCGGGGTGACAGCACTCGTCTGGATGGCTCTCTGAGGAAGACATTTCCCCAGGCTCCTGTGTGAGGACAGTGGGGCCAGGGCTAGGGCAACACTGGAGCGCTTGGCTAGTAAAACATCCCAAAGGGGAAAAAACACCATATATAAGATTTTTTTCCAGAGCTCTGGGAATCACAGAATTTGGCAGGGACCTTAGGCCCTACCTACCATTACATAGGCCAGAAAACAGAAACCCAGAGAAGGGAAGAGACTTGCTGAGGTCGCAACATCTGGTGAGAGGTAAAGCCAGAGACTCTGGGCTCTTGACATTCTGTCCCACATCTGTTCTCCCACGGAATGAGCACGCAGAATGGGCCCTATTGGGAGAGGTGCCTGCCTGTGTTGGGCTGTCAAAGCAAGTTTGGGGCAAGATCCTCTGTCCCCAGACTACATGAACCAAGTCAGACTAAATTTTAATTTTGCACATAGAGAGCTGAATTGTGCTGTATGACTTTGGAAGCAGGACTCGGAAGCCAGCATCGAGTCAGAGAAGACCTGGCCCTCATACAGGTGCACCGCCTCCTGTCAGCAGCCCCTCCCTGGCCTTGTGGGGAGCTGATCTCTTTCCATCACCAATGCGCTCCTACCCTTGGATGCTTGAGGGGTCCATTTGACCTGCTCAGAGACCAGGCTTGTGATCAAGGGTGCCCTATACTCTGGGTTGGAATAACTACTGACCACTGTGACCAGTCTCTGCCAGCCGAGAGAGGAGCCCTAGGTTTTGTTTCTCATCTAAAGCTCACTTGTCCTGAGGGTAAAGGGGCCCAGCTGTATTTCCTTCTCCCAGAGACATGAACCTCTCAGCCTACACCCTGTTCTTTTCTCGCTTAGGCATTCCCCTTCCTTGGGACAGCATAAGGATGGGAGCTTCCTAAGTCAAACTCCAAACTGATCATTCCCCATCCTGGACCCGTCTTTACTTGCTTACCAGGCAGGGTGTACAGGGGAGAAATGTGTCCTCTGAAGTCTTCATACCTGAGATTCATGGTGGGGACCACAAGAAGGGTCATTACTTCAGGGTCATTCATGCAAAATCAGTGCAATTTTCATTTTTAAAAAATCAATAATTCTGACTATATAAAAAAATTCAGTGTTTAAAAATAGGCATAGGATCAATTAGAGAAATATTTAAATCCTTTGACCAAGAATTAATATTTTTTATATACAAGAGCTCCTATAAAACAATAGGGAAAAGATGACCACCTAAGAGAAAAGGAACAGAACATCCCCCTTAAAAAGAAGAAATGCAAATAGCCAGTATGCTTATGGGGGAGGTGGGAATGGTCATTCACTAAATATTTAAAAATTAAAATGTAAACCATTGTGCTTTAAAAAACTATCAAGTTGATAATAAGCTCATGGACTGCCTGGGTTGAAATTCTGGCCCTCTTACAGACTGACTGTGTGGCTTTGGGCAATGAAATTTATTAAACCCCAGTTTCCTCATCTGTAAATTGGGCATGACATTCATACCTTCTTAGGATTGTAGTGAGAATTGAAGATGATATCAATGCACAGCACTTGGTACAGTGCTTGGAAAGGACAGCTCTTATCAGTGTGAGTGGTTAGGGTTAGTAATAATAAAATGAGAATACGCTGCCAGTGGGATGCATTCCCACCAGCAAGAGATTTGGTCTTAGACGTTAGGAGCCCTCACTTCTGGAAATTTATCCTAAGGACATAGAGATATGGATAAGATTCATAATAGCATTCTTTGATAAAGAAATTTTTGAAACAAATTTAAATTATGGTAAGTTTATGTAATAGAATGATACGTTTATATGATAGAGTAGAACAAATTTATGTAATAGAATCGATAAATCTGTGTAAAAGCAATAGCACTTATATAATAGAATGTTTTAGGTCAGGATTTTTCAAATTTTATGCAAACTTTTTCAAAATAAATCTTCTTCAGTGATGTAAATGAATGAAATATATGTAAATTGAACTTCAAATGGTGGGGGTGGGGCACGAGGTTACCTTTGGAGCTCTACAAACAAGGCCCTGTCTCCCCTCCCTGACTCACTCCTAGGGCAGCTGCTGAAAGTGGTTCTGAGGCTCCCAGACTTTTATTTTTATATTTTACTAGAGGCCTGATGCACAAAATTCATGCAAGAGTAGGCCTTCCTTCTCCTGGCTGCCGGCACCAGCTTCCCTCTGGCACCTGGGACCTGGGCTTCCCTCACAGCCCCAGCTTTGTCTGGAAGGTTGTCTGGAAGGAAGTCCAGTCTAATTAGCATATTATGCTTTTATTATTATAGATCTTTGTTGTTGAGAGTTTACAGATGTTCCCCTGCCTTATTGCCCACCCAACCTGGTTCCCACCCAACCTCAGGCTTTCACCACCCTGTTATCTATGGGTTATGCATATATGCATATAAGTTCTTTGGCTAATCTCTTCCTCCCCGCGCCCCCCCCCCCCCCCCCCATTCTGAGATTTGTCAGTCTGTTCCATGTTTCCATACTTCTGGTTCTATTTTATTCATCAGTTTATTGTGTTCATTAGATTCCACATATAAATGAGATCATATTTAACTTTCTCCTACTGTCTTATTTCACTTAGCATAATCATCTTTGGTCCCTCCATGCTGTCTCAAAGGGTAATAGATCCTTTCTCTTTTACTGCTGCATAGTATTCCATTGAGTAAATGTACTACAGGTATTTTTTTTTTAATCCATTCATATACTAATGGGCACTTGGTCTGTTTCCAGATCTTAGCTATTGTAAATGATGTTGCTATAGGGGTGCATATATTCTTTCTGATTGGTGTTTCAGGATTCTTAGAATATATTCCTAGAAGTGGGATTACTGGTTTAAATAGCAGTTCCATTTTACATTTTTTGAGGAAACTCCACACTGTTTTCCATAGTGACTGCACCAGTCTGCATTCCCACTAGCAGTGTACTAAGGTTCCCTTTTCTCTGAATCCTCGCCAGCACTTGTTGTTTGTTGATTTATTGATGTTCCAGTTTTTCCTCTGGATGCAGGGCTATCCCCCTAATCTGTGTTGTTGCTCTCTCCTCACCCTCTTACTGTGTTAGATCCCCTTTCTTCTGCATCCACATTTTCTTTTTTCACTCTTTTGTTTTAGTGAAAAAAAACATGTGAGATATAGTTTTTGAGATTACATGCCTGAAATTGTATTTATTCTATTCTCATATGATTCATAGTTTGGCTGGGTATAAAATTCACACCCAAACATTATTTTCCAGAATTTTGAGGATAATTTCCACTGTATTCTAACTTTAAATCTTGTTAGTAAGAGATTTATGCCATTCATATTCCTAATTGGTTTTGTTTGTTGTTAGAATCTTCTCTTCAGAGTTAATGTTTTGAAACACCAGGTTTATTTGCCTCAAGGTAAATTTTTCTCATCATGGTGCTAGGTACTAAGTGGGCCCTTTGATCTGGAGACAACTTCTTTTGTTTGTGGCAAATTTTCCCAACAGAGGGAGAAGGGAGAGAGGGGGAATGAGAGAGAGAGAGAGAGAGAGAGAGAGAGAGAGAGAGAGAGAGAGAGGGAGAAACATTAATGTAAGAGAAAGACACATTGATTGATTGCCTTCCTGCTTGGGCCCCAATCAGGGCCAGGGATTGAACCTGCAACCGAGGTATGTGTCCTTGACTGGGAATCCAACTCTCAACCCTTTGGTCTGTGGGCCCACACTCTAACCACTTAGACCAGTGGTTTTCAACCTTCCTAATGCCGCGACCCTTTAATACAGTTCCTCATGTTGTGGTGACCCCAACCATAAAATTATCTTCATTGCTACTTCATAACTGTAATTTTGCTACTGTTAATGAATCATAATGTAAATATCTGTGTTTTCTGATGGTCTTAGGTCTACAGTGACCCACAGGTTGAGAACCGTTAGCAGGGTCACCTAAGACCATTGAAAAACACAGATATTTACATTATGATTCATAACAGTAGCAAAATTACAGTTATGAAGTAGCAACGAAGATAATTTTATGGTTGGGGGTCACCACAACATGAGGAACTGTATTAAAGGGTCGCGGCATTAGAAAGGTTGAGAACCACTGACTTAGACAAACTGGCCAGGGCTGTTGTTTTTTTAAATTGATTTGAGAGAGAGGAAGGGAGAGAGAGAGAGAGAAAAAGAGAGAGAGAGAGAGACATTGATTGGTTGCCTCCTGTATGCACCAGGCCAGGGATGGAACCCGCAACCTAGGCATGTGCCCTGACCAAAAATCAAACTCACAACTTTTTGGTGAATGGAAGGATGCTCCAACCAACTGAGTGACCTGGTGAGGGCCCTCCACTGAGTTTTTTAATGGACTGTTATACCTCCTGGATTAATCCTCTAATTTTCTTACCTCTTTTCTCCTATTTTCCATCTCTTTGACTTTTTGTTTGACTTTCTGGGAAATGTCCTTTATCTTTAAATGCTTTTACTATCTTTTTTCTGCTGATATCTATCTATCTATCTATCTATCTATCTATCTATCTATCTATCTATCTATTTTCATTTCTAAGGGCTTTAATTTTTTATTGCATCCTATATTAGTTTATGAATGCAATATTTTCACTTATTCTGAAGAATTATGGTGTCTTTGAAATGTTCCTTTCTATATACCATCTGTATTTTCGTTCAAGTCCTCTTTATCTGTTTACTTGTTTTGGTCTTTCTTTCATGTTGGCACTTTTTTTCTGATGTCTGTGCCCATTACTCTCTGTACTTGGGCACTGCTTATTACTGAGTGTACTTCGCTATAGGACTATTGCATGGATGACTAGCTGGCTTATTCTTTTGGAATCGATAGGCTTAATTTGTTTCTTCAAGAATCATCTTCCTATCTCCTGCCTAGAGTCAGAGGGGGAGAAAGCTGATTGCCAGAGTCTTGGAGTTAGCTGGAAAAGGCAACTGCTAACTCCCATTGATAATCTTACAGTCCTTAGAAAATCATATATATGTCACTAGTTGTCTAAACAGGCTATCACCACACACGTACCTCTGTGCCTAGCATCCCCATGCCCAGGGCCTCTCTGGCTCAGTGTCTCAAGGGAACATAAATATTGCCCCCTGTGGAGATCTAGCTGTAAAAGTTCAGAATGAAGACAACTTGAGGGTCTAACTGAAGTTTGCATGCAGATTTTCAACCAACCCCTCTCTTTTCATGCTCCCACCTTAATCTCACCTTTCTTAATACCTGGTTCCTCCAATTACTGATTCTTTCTGATGTTGCTTGGGTGCCCAGATTTGACCTACATCCACTCCACTAGATGACTGAGATGGCTCCATCTGTTTTCTGTCTTCATGTGTTATGATTTGGGATTACAGATACATCCTAGTTTTATTGAAAATAGTGACAGAGCTTTTGTATTTTGTATTCTTTGCTTTTGGAGTGCTGTTGAGAGAAGGGAACGAAATGTCTTCACATCACCATTTAAATCCCTAAGTCTCTGCCTTGGTTTTTAATATAACTGTAATTATATTTTTGGTTTCCTGTATCCTCTAAATTTTCTGCAATGAACACATATTACTTTAATAATAAAGAAGTGCGCGCGCGTGCACACACACAGAAAGTTATTGAAGGCCTGGGGCACTAGATCCCGCATGTTCCTTTTTCTCTTGCTGAGCCAGTTGGGCTCCTGAAGCCCCCTTATCTTTCACACCTCAGCTTCCTGACACCATGCAGCCATCCATGTGGCTTCAAGCATCTGCCAAAGAGTACCACACCCTCCTTGTCAAGGAGCACAATCTTGGTTTCCTCATCTCTGAGCCAGGGCTGGTTATGGGGTAGCCATGTCAACCATGCATGGTATGGATCCCTTCATGCATTCTGAATGGTCATGCCTTCAAGACCACAACAGTTTTTATAAAAAGAGAATTCAGTGTGTGTGTGTGTGTGTGTGTGTGTGTGTGTGTGTGTGTGTGTGTGTGGTGTTTTGCCATGGCATCTATTGATTTCTTCCCAATGGTGCAATTGCAGTCAATAGGGGGTGGGCATTATCTGGGACTTTTCCATGACTACTTCCTACAGACCTATATACTCCCTCCACTTGGACAACATGAGTGGCCCTTGGGAAGCAGGCACACTGGGCTTTCAAACACGATTGAACTTCACTGGCTCTACCAGATCCGAGGGAATACTAGACCCTAAGATCTAACACCACCACACCGCCCACCGCCCCCACCCGCCCCACCCCGGCCTCCACAAGTTCTGGACTCATGGGGCTAACAAGAACCAGTGAGAAATCCCAAAGCTGCAGAAATACTCCTTGTCCTTGAGCTCTCTGACAGGCTCTACCCTGGCCTGAGGATGCTATTTCAGTTGTCCTGGTAAGCACAGGGATTCCAGGACATGCGGTCCAGCAATGCTCTTTTCTTCCTCCTCTACCACTAGGATCACAGCCTTTACAGAGTGACCCACAAGAAGATTTTGCTGGGAATCCTATGAGAATTGATCCAGCTAATTGAGGAAATTGCTCTCTAAATTTAACATGTCCATCATTCTCATCCAAAAGAGTAGCATTGATTTGGTGGGCTGAGACTTTGAGGTGATTTTTATTTAATCCAGCAAAAACTGCATGGGGCTTCACAGGTTTACTCATTTACACCTCACAGCTTTACTCATTTCTCAGTCAATTTTGATTTTATTAAACTCAGCATTGTAACAACCTCATAAAATAACCCTCATCAATTCTCCCCTGCTGGACTCACACATTCCCGCTCTGCAAGAGCTGCTAAGAGAACGGGCAGAAATTTCTCCTGTCGTGTTGCCACTGGCATACCTTGTGTTCCCACTTGTGGATTTGTTTGTCCCTACTCTCTTCTCCAAAAAGAGACGGGTGTGTTTGTACTTGCAAATGGAAAGATATCCTCTATTAAAGTCACACTCTACTTGGGTCATTTCCTCCAGCCTGAGCAGGCCATCTGTCACCCCAGTGTGCCACTCTGACTGGACCATCCCAAGAGGAGCCCACACGCATATGCACGAAGACAAAGTTCCATTTGGAGACTGGATATCATCTTTAATAATAATGCCACAGCCCAGCATCCTTTTTGTTGCTGTAGCAGGTTGTGATCGTGTGTGTGTGTGTGTGTGTGTGTGTGTGTGTGTGTGTGTGTGTGTGTGTGTTCCTGAACAGAGGAGGGGCCAGCAGCTCCCAAGCAGGTCTCAGCCAACAGCTCTTTTGAGCAGCGACTGGAAGACAGTCTCCATAGCGGCACGACGGCTGGGCTCCTGCCTCCTTTTCTCCTGGGCCACCTCCCATGCATTCGGAGGACAAGGCTGAGGTCTGGGCCAGCCCAGATTAAAGGGCTTCTCAGCAAAGATGAGTCCTCAGTCCTCAGCCCTCACTGCCTCTGACCAGAGGTATGTGCAACCTGGGCCAGCCGTGGTCCCTCTGTCACACTGTGGCAGCACCACAATGGCCCAGCCCTGAGCATAAAATCCAGAGCTTCTGAGGCCATTGGATTAACTCCTTTCAGAGATAATCAGGTTGTAGCCCAGGCCCTTTCTCGGGCCAGCCAGAGAGGGACAGACTCAGCCCATGATGGCTACACGGCTGTCATTTCCAACCCAAACCTAAGAGCCTGCCCTCCTGCCATCTCTACTCTCCAATTCCTCACATGCCCGCTAGGTCCACAACCCAGACATGGCAGGGGAGGTGAGCATGACGGTGAGTCGAAAGGAGGCCATGAGAGACCTGGGCTGAGCTGGAACTGCAGCCATGTGCCAGCCTGAAGCCAGCCCTCTCTCCCATGGTCACTGCCAGCCAGAGCTCTTTGAAGCTGGATGGGACCCCCCCAGGGCAAGGCAGCAAGTTCTTGGCCTGGTGCAGAAGGAGAAAACCAAACTGGCTCCACAGTCCCATCTCCATCTGCTCTGTGCCTCCGGAAGGCAAGGAGCCCAAGTCCCCAGGACAGTGGTATCAGCTGTTGGGGAAGCACCGTTGTCCAGGGGAGGCCTCGGGCCGGAAGCTGTGTTTGATCAGTGGGCTGGGGTAGTAGGTAGTTGTGTACACATTGGTCTGCTGCAATGGGTAGAAGCCGGCTTTGTCGTCAGGAATCAGGTTATTCTTGTTCAGGGTCTGCGGGAGAAGGAAGGAACAAAAGAAGGGGTTAAGGGACAGACAGGGTAAGCGGACAGCCAGGTTAAGGAGATCAGGAGCCAGTCAATGAAAGGACATTCTAACCGCTGATGTAGTATCCTGTTCACAACACCATTGCTCCCTCCCAAGTGCCCAGCCCAGTAAGCCCACCTTAGAGCCAGAACCATTGCACCCATCACCCTGCCCTCTGCTTCTATGGGAGGGCTCTCACCTTGAACTCCATGGGTGTGTACTTCTCATTCTTAGGGGTGCCCCCACCCTTGTAGTGCAGGTGGTTTGGTGTGGCAGGATGGACGAGTGTGGACTCCTGGGACTGGCGCTGGCAGTGCTGGCAGGACAGGTACACGGCCAAGGTCAGCAGCCCAGAGCCCAGGAAGCAGCAGATGCCCGTGGCTACCAGGTGGAGGAGACTGAACCCTGGGAGAGGGAGCGGTAAGTGGTAAGGAAAGGGCCACTGTGCGGTGGACAGCCTCCCAACTGGCTCCCAGGAGGAGGCTCAGAGACCTAAAGGAAGAGCTTTGAGACCAGAGCCAATGGAAACAGGACCTATGGCCTGGGTCAGAGGCAAGCAGAGGATGTGGAGCTGGGTGACTTGTGACTTCTTGAGGACAGACTTGATGACTACCTCCTAGATGGGGGGCATGAATGAAACTGCCCAGAGCCCCCTCCACATGGTCTGAAGCAGTGGGGAACCTCCACAAGGTTAGTCTATCTGGAATGGGAGGTGGAGAGGTCCCAAATTTCAAAGTAAGGTGGGTCTCCTCCTGGAAGAGGAGGGGTGGAGGACAGTATTATAAAGGTGTGTGTGTGTGGGGGGGGAAGGTTCCTTTTACCTTCACAGCCGGTGGCCTCCTCCACACTGGAGGCAGGCAGGATCACTGCAGGAAGACAAGCAAAGAGGGTGTTGGGGCAGGCGGCGGCGGGGGGGGGGGGGGGTGGCAAGAGGGGTCCCTCTGGGGCTAGGTGTGTCTTTAAGAGGACCCCTGGGTCAGCACTGAGCTGTGGGATAGGCCTGGGGCTACCTGCCTCCCACCCCGATGTTCTATCCTGCACCCCCCAGGGTATATGCTTCAGAAAGGGAAGGAAGTTGGGGCTCAGTGGGAAATGTTGGTGTGAGGGGGCTGGCTGGAAGACCTACCGGGAATCTCGCTGTAAGGGCAGGGGCGGCTCTGGCTGCTGTTGCCGGCACAGGTGCTGGGCCCTGGGACCAGGTCCTCACAGTGCCGACTGCGGGCTTGGACTCCATCCTCAGTGCATGCGCTCCACTCGGACCACAGCGACCAGCCTTCTGTGGGTGGTGGGTTGGGACGAGGTTAACTGCCCCCAGCACCCTCTGGAGGGCTCCATGGTGCTCCCCAGCCCGGGCCGGGTGTCCTCAGTACCTGGGCAGGCCTGCGTGGCACACAGTGCCTCCTCCGTGTGCAGCCCCAGGCAGATGTCCTCGCCTGGGGAGGGCGCGGGGCTGGTGCAGGACCGTGTGCGTTGATAGTGGCCACCACCACAGGAGGCTGAGCATGGGGACCAGGAGGTCCAGCAGGACCAGGCACCCCGCACTACAAGGGGACAGGGTGTGTGAGGGGAGCTGCCGGTGCAGGCAGGGCCCCGAGGCACTCTTCTGTCCCTTCCCAGGCAAGGCCACTTCTGCCCTGGGCCAAACAGACCTCAACACCTGCTCCACCCAGACTCCCACAGCTCACTGCAGGGAGAGGCCCCTCCCTGTCAGGGGTGGCAGGGGGAAAGGCAGGCTGGCGGAGAGGGAGGGGGACCGGCGGTGGGGGGGGGGGGAGAGGGGTCCCCCTGGGGCTAGGTCATCGAAAACCAACTCAAAACAAGCTCCTCCTCCTCCGGCTAACCCACTAGAGTAGAGAGAAAAGTGACAGGAAGGTGAAGAAAGCTCTGCCCTATGGGCGTGGCTGCTGAGTCCTTGCTCAGGACTATTGCTCTGGGGCCCTTGCACAGACGGCTGGGAGAAGAGGTCACCCGAGCATGAGCTGTGGCCCGGGAGTCTCCTCGATGGGGGTTCCCTGGGTGGAGGTTTCCCAGGATTACTTAGCGCAGGGTTACCTGGACAAGCCTGCGGGTTGCAGTCCTGGTACTCAGTGGCGTCCCCCACGCAGGGCAGGCCCCCGTTGCGGGGCTCGGGGTTTGTGCAGGTCCTCTTGCGGACGTGGAAGCCCAGCTCGCAGTCCCGAGAGCAGGACGACCAGGGGCCCCAGGAGGCCCAGCCCCCGCTCACCACGTGCTGGGCGGTGCCCCCGCTGCGCAGCAGATCCTCCACCAGGGCTGAGGGTGGAGGGACTGGCTTCAGCCACGGGGGCTTCTCCCAAACCGTGCGGCCCAGAGCTCCGCTCCGGCTCCCGGCCCCGCCCGCCCCGCCCCCCTCGCTCTGCGCCGGGGAAGCTGGGAGGCCGGTGGGGAGGGTGGGACGGGCGAAGGGCTGTACCGTCTGTGTCACAGGTTCCCGAGCTGTCTGCGGGGCAGGTTCGGGTCTCCGTCCTCCTCCTGCCAAACTGCAGGCCGTGGGGGTCGGGCAGGGGCGCGCGGCACGTGAAGCGGAATCGCTGCTCCTGCCGCGCCCCGCCCTGGGTCACGTTCACGGGCAGCCACGGCGTCCAGGGCGTGTTGCGCCGCACTTCGGGGCAGCCCTCTGGGTTGCACGTCTTGAATTCCTTGGGGATAGGAGCTGGGGCTGTTTCATAGCCTTGCAGCCCCCAGGCCTGCCCCGGGGTCCCGCCCGGCCCACCCTCCTGTAGGTTACAGACTCCGAGTCCAGCCCGGCCCTCACCACGCCGCAGCCGGGGCAGGAGTTGCCATTCTCGCAGGCCCGACGCCGCGACTGCACGCCGCCCCCACAGTTGCTGCTACACTTGCTCCAGGAGCCCCAGGATGCCCAGAAGATGGGTACGGGGCAGGGCGTGTTCTCGTTACAGAACCTGAGGGGCATGAAGGGAGGGGGTTCAGCCCTCTAGGGAGCAAGTAGGGAGGCCTGCTAAGAGGCACTGGGAGTGCAAACTAGGAAGGACGAGAGTCCCCTGGGTCACCTGGAAAACCCCAGCCGCTTTCTACGAGGCCGGGAAAGTCTGGGACCTCAGGGCTAGCTTCTCAGAGCCCCCCAAGCACAGACTAGCTCACCGCTCCTCCCGGCTCTTGCCAACGCAGATGCGGCCCCCGTGGCGGGGAGCAGGGTTGCTGCAACTTCGCTGGCGGACCTGGAATCCTATCCCACAGGTGGTGCTGCACAGGGCCCACGACGACCACGTGGTCCACGCCCCATTCCTGCGGGGTGGGAGGAGACAGAGACAGATGACCCCGGAGCCCTAGCTTCTCTGATCTAGTCTACATCTGGGCAGACGGATTTGTTGTTGTCAGGAAGTGCCAGACAGTGATTCATTCATCATCCATCCATCCATCCATCCATCCATCCAACCATCCATCCATCCATCCATCCATCCATCCATCTATCCTCAAACATGTGTTGAGAGCCTTCTTGCACATATCAGACTGTGCTCAGGGCTAAGGGTACAGAGATAGGACATGGGTTCTACTCACAGGGACAAAAGGACACATTTTCTAGAAACGGCCCCAATCACCTTGCCAATCTGCAACCTTGGTTTCAACCTTCTTGGTTAGCCAATTCTTGCACTCAAACCCATGCTCCCTCTCCTGCTCTACCACCTCAAGTGCTTTGCTCCAACCTCAGACACCACTCACTCCTGTCTACTTCAACTCCAATTTTCAAATTTTGGCTCTACCGCTTACTGGCTGCATAAGCCTGGGCAAGTGACTAAAACCTTCTGTGTGCCTCATCATACGCTAATCTTTAAAGTAAGGATAATGATTATATTCCTACCACCATCAGGTTCTTTCGACCGTTAAATTAATAAATGTACTAATTAAGTTATTTTACGAGGGTCCAGAATTGTGGCTTACTTGTTAGAACCACTTCATGAGGTCCCCAAGTACTAGGCAGTGTGCAGGCACTTTATATATATATCACCTCCTATAAGCCGCTTGGGGTGGGAGTGTTGACCCCCCCACTTAGAGAAGCTCAGAGGGGTTAGGTGGCTTGGCCAAGGTCACACCTCCAGACAGTGGCAATCAGGACTGGCGCCAGGTCTGCCTGCCTTACCACCATCCCATGCTGCCCCTCATGTTTGGGACAGTAAGGCCTATTAAGGCTAAGGTCTGTCCAGGGGTGATTCCCAAGTCTGTCCAGCCTTCCTCTTTGTGTCAAGAGTTCTCACAAGGCAGAACTTCTCTCCCACTACAGTGGAAGCTCCCCCAGTGCTCATGTTTCCTGCCTCAGACTTCAGCTACCTGTCCAGTTGCCTGTAAAGCCCTGAAGTGGTTTCCACCCTTTAGTGCAAACATCTGGCTAGGGATGCCCCACTCCAGGTAAAGACAGTAGCCGTGCAAACCCTGTAGCCACACATACCTGGAGCAGTTGGCAATGTGGATGGCTGGCCCCAGGCAGTCTCGGCCCCCACAGCGGGGTTGAGGGGTATCACAGGCTCGGGCCCGACACAAGCAAGAGCCTGAGTTGTCCCCATCTAAGTGCTCACATGGTTGCCACAGTGACCACGGGCCGAAGCCCCCATCCTGAGTCACATTCCGCACCTGCAGACACACATCAGAGGCGGGGGGGTGGGGGGAACAGGGGGCCAGTCACAGAAGGCAGGGGTAGGGAAGGCAGGAGGTCCTAGGGGGTATGGGGATTCTGTTGGGGAGTCACAGCCTGAAATGGGGGGACAGGTCCTAGGTGGGGGGGGATGAGGGGGTTCTCACAGGACACGCTGTGATGTTCTGGGTCCAGAGGCTCATGTTGGAGCTGTCCTCGAGGGTGCTGCAACGTTGCTGCTTCCCGTCCCAGCCGCAGTACGGGTCCCGTGCCCCCAGGCATGCCCTGCCAGACAGAGGCCCGGAGACTCAAGCCCACTGGCCTCCCGGCCTCACTGCATCCCAAGAAGACACCTGGCCGCTCCTCTCTGGGCACCCCTGTCCATCCAGTTGCCCTCCACAATGATAAGTTCGCTGAACACTTACTGTTTGCCAGGCATCATTGTAAGTGCTTTACAAGCATGGAAGAATTTAATACAACAACCCAATAATGAAGGCACTGTTATTATCCTCCTGGAGTCTGCAGAGGGACTTTCCACGGGCCAGCGGGGCCAGGGATGTCGAGGGCTAAAGGGATACACTAAAGAGTCAAGAGGTTGCCCTGTTGGTGTCTCCTTGAAGCGTCAGGGAGAGTCGCCTGTCAGGTGAGCTCTTTATTTTGAGTGAATTCAACAGACCAGGCCTCCAGACCAGGCCCAGAGAGAAAAGAGGTTTTATGAGAGGCCTTATAGAGAAGAGGGTGGGGCTTCCTTTGTCCCCGGCGGAGGTCAAAGAAGGCAATTCTCTCCCTTGTTCCAGCAACCCCTGACCTTGTATAAAGGAGGTGGGGCTTGGGGTGTTAGTGGGTGAGGGCCTTGCTGGAGCCCAGTAAGCATACTCTGGCCCACCTGGGAATGCAGAACACTCATCTGTTGCTCAAGAATCTGTTTCCACTTTATTCACTCAAGCACGATTTGTGTAAATTGTACAGTATAAGTGCACTCATATTTTCATCTAGGACCAATGGTTTGATTGGGGGGTGTTTCACGAGCAGAATGCATCAAATTAGACATTATGGGACTAAATACATGTGTAAGCGTAGCCCCAGCAACCTGTGGTTTTAAGATTCTGCTCACGTGCTGACATTTGGACCAAATTGGCTGCTAGCAAATTCAACCAGTTAGAATTCAATAAAGCCCACTGCTGAGTGTATTCCCCCAGCTCTCCAAGAGGGAGACCAAACTCTAGAAGCAGCTGATACTGCACTTACTAAGCAGCATATATTAAAATTTTAAAGAAGAACTAGCCATGACTAGTGGTTATTAATAATAATAAAGATGCTATTTATCAAAAACATATGTCTGCCAATAGAGAAAATGACTAAGAGCAGCACATTCGAGTCGGTTCACACAAGATCAAAGCAGAAGATTCGGGAGGAATGCAATTGCCTCATGCTACTTCTTTCATCTAGCCAGTTCTAGAACAGTGGTTTCCAGTCTTAACTGCAAATTAAAATCTCCTGGGAATCTTTTAAAAACCTTAAGCAAGCAAACAAACAAAAACCCTGCCTTTTTTACCTGGGCCTTTGGACTGGAGTAGGCCCCGGCACTGGGATCTTTTAAATACCCCCCAGGTGATTCTAATGAACAGCATGGCTGAGAACCGCTGTTCCAGGGCCACTTTTGTCAACGTTCCAAAGCCTGGAGATAAAGTGCCCCATCTCTCCAACCCAGGACAGAACAAGAAAGGAGAGAAGAGAAACCTCAGAGTAGATGCTAACCCCAACCCCCTCCCCGCCTCCGCCATCAGGATCCCTCCCCCTCTCTGCCTCTCCTATTCCAAGGACACTCCTGCCCTGTTCTGGCCCTGGCTCTGGCTGCCTGGGGAGGCCTGCAAGGCCGCGCTGGGGCTAGTGCCTGAGCTCTCTTATCTGCATTCACTGCTTTTGCCAAATGAAGCTCCAAAGCTTACAGGGCAGGGAACGCTCTTAAGAAAATTAAAGCTCCAAGCAGGGAAGAGTTAAACTGTGTCTCTGACTGTAGGATTGGGTGGCAGTTTAGAGTTTTGTGTGTGTGTGTGTGTGTGTTTAAAGCAGCCATCAGACCAATAATGTATCACCATGTGCTTTTTTTTTTTTTACTTCAATGTCTCAAGCAGCCATTATAGAAGGGAACAGGCTCATTCCATGGGCTCAGAGATGGATGGTGGAGGTGGCAAGCAGGCAGTTTCCAGCACCGAGTAGCAAGGCTCTAAATGGGAGCTGTCCAAGGTAGCAATGGTGTCCCAGGAGCTTGGGAGCAAGTGGCTGTTACTTAAGATGGCAGCAGAGGGAGGGAAGGTCAGGAGGAGACACTCTCTGAGCTTTCCTCCCGAGGGAGCTGAGGTAGAGGCCACGTCCCTCCGGTGCAGCCTGATCGGCAAGCTGGAAGGAGGAAGGGGTGGGTCATGCATAAGCACCTGCTTTGTAGAGCCAAGTCAGCATCATTCCCTGCTCCTCCTCTTGTGAGCCTTGGTCTCTCCCTGGCCAGGCTAGGGTTCTGGTTGTGCCCCACAGAACCCAGATTTTCCCGAGTGAAAGGAGCGGGCTGGACACAAGCCCCGGATTCTGGGCAGAGGAGGGGGCCTGAAGGCGCTCTGCTCACCCACCCTCATCCTCCTGCCAGCTTTGAAAGGAATGAGGAAAACACGTGAAATGCCTATCCTAGGATAAAACGCTGTGACAACCCACCCATATTGTGCCCATTCTGATGTCCATTGTACCATAGACAGTTTGGCTTCCAGACTCTGAGGTGCACAGCTTGCTGGCTGCACGGGTTTACTCCGGTCAGTTGATTAACTTTGCAATAATGAAACCTCACATTTTCCAGTTTTTACATCCACCCAGAGGTTTATGGCAGTGTTTTCACTGAACACACAAATGCCCCTTATCCCAAACTCAGGAAGCCAAATAGGATGAAAGTTTCAGACTCCCAACTGACCTCTTTCGAACTTGCTGTGCCACCTGGCCACGCTATGCAACCTGCCCGCCCCTTCTCTGCAGCACTGTGTGAGTGGGGACCCGTCCCAGCAGCAGCTTTCTTCCTCTCATTTCACTGCAGACCCCATTACTTCAGATCTGGCCACAGCCACATTAGCTCATGCTGGCCGACCATCTGCCCTACGACAGTGCTGCCCGCCACTCTCTGATTGATCTTCTGTCAACTCTGTCACTTCCCTGCTCTAAGACCACTTCAGTGCCCAGTCACAGGATTCAAATCAAAATTCTCCCTTGGCCTCAATCCACTTCCAGCCCCATTCCTCACTCCCTCCTGCACCAACCTCCTTTCAGGCCAAATCAAGAAGGATCAGTCATGTGTGCAAGGCCAGTTTATGCCTTGGACTGGGCGTGGCCCCCGGTGGAATATAAAAAAAATACTGGGACACTGAGTTTACCTTCAAAGCTTTACAACCTCTTAAAGAACAAGGCACACGTGAAAAGTTTAATAACAACACAAGGGTCAATGAACACAAGCAATGGGGGAAATGCCATCAGCAGGAGCCTGTGACTCACTGCCAAGCAGTGCTGTCTGTATTCAAGCTTGGAGACTGGAGACTGCAGAAAACCCAGGAGGTTGGAGACCCCTAAATATATTTCTAGAGAGAAAAAGGAATAAGAACATTAGCTACCACTTATGACTCGCTGGATTGGCGCTTCATGAGTATTATTCCCAATCCTTACAATGACTCAGCCCAAATTGAACAGTATTTGCTCCATCACTATGTCACCCTATTTTCCCAAATGAAAAAGCTGAAGCACAAAAGGTTAAAGAACTCGAAGATCATATGGATAGTAGACAATGGAGCTGAGGTGGTACCCTGGGTGTGTCCAATTCCAGCATGTGAGTCCCTCCCACTGCACCCTTGCCTCTCCCCACATGTCAGATACAAGCCAAGAGTTCTCTCCCCAGCCACACATTCAGAACTCCGAGGAAAATGAAAGCGTTCCAGACTTAGTTCCTCTTGCCTCGCTCCTGTATGGGAGGGCTAAGTGAATGTTTGGTGTTTTGTTGATGGAGCCATGTGTTGGGGCTGAGGGTAGCTTGACTGCCTGCCCACTGCTACCCTCCCCCCTTCCCCTGGCTGCCACATCAGGACTATCAGGCCTCTTCCCCTGCTCTCCAGGCCTCTGCCCAGCTCCCAGCACACCCTCCTGGGGCTGGAGGGCAATCCTTGGCAGCGGGAGATGCATTTGTCTCCCAAATCTCAAGGACAGATGGGCACAGCCAGGAGGTCTCTGTGTTGCAAAGATCACAGGAGCCCGTGTGGCTGTGGCCATGCCAGCTAAAGGCCGTTCTTGATTAGCTCAGAAATGAAGAGCTGCAGTTTGGGGGAGGCTCACGTGGTGGGAGTCTGAGCTATATCTCCATTTGGCTTTGGAATAAGCTTTTGTTTTCCCCTTAAATGCCAGTGTCTCTGTTGCCAAATTTGTGGAACCGCTTGAAGCTAAGGTATGGGGAACTGATCTGGGACACAGTTGGGGAGGGTATACAGGCTCCACATGGTTCTGCACCTCATCCCACCCCAGCTAGGCTTCTAAGGAAGGAAGAGGAGCAAAGATGGGGGAGAGGGGGCGGGGGGCTGACTCAAAGCGCGTCTCCCATCTGCCCTCCCCCTCCCCCTGATAAGCACTGTGGTCTCAAAGATAAAGGCCACTCTCTGAACAGAGGGGACAGAGAAGAAGTTAAGTGGGCTGTAACTATACGGGGCTGACAGTAGGGATGACAACAGTGACAAGTGGTTTATGCTGATTATCCCAATTAACCTCCACCAAACCCTGCCAGAACCCTGCGGAGATTTTATGAGGAGGAAACCCAGGTTCAGAGAGGTTAAGTGACTGGTTCAAAGGCACACAGCTGGAGACTGTGCTAGGATGACATCCGGGTCCAACAGACCCCTCCCCCTCCCCCCTTCTCCCCGCCCCAAAAGCGCGATGGGCGGGGATAAACCCGCGGACGCCCGCCCCTGGCTCGCTTACCTTTGGTTGCGGTAGGAGGCGCACCTCTCCAACGGGACGCGCAGCACCCCGTCGCTCAGCCCCACGAAGAGCGCGCGGGCGCTGTGCAGGATGCGCAGGCTGCGCAGGGGCTCGCGGCGCCCGGGGGGCAGCACGTGCAGCTCCTCCAGGTAGCAGCCCCGGAGGCTGCGGCTCGTGGTGGACAGTGCCTTCAGGATGGTGCCCGACTCTGGAAGGGTCAGGTGAGGGGGTGGCCTTCAAGGGCCGGGAACCTCACGGCCCTCGCCCTCGCCCCTCAACCTCCGCCCACTCCGCGCCCAGACCCCGCGGGCCGGCTCACCGGTGCCGATGTAGAGCACATGGTAGAGCGTGTCCTTGGCTTGCACAAGGTCCACCACGAGGTGCGAGAAGCGCACGCTGTCCTGGGTGACGCAGGGCTCGGGGGTCACCGGCTGCACGGCCTCACTCATCAGGAACAGGCGCTGTGCGTCCTGCAGGCTGCGCTCCGTCAGGTTCTCATTGGGGCCCATCTCCGACAGGGTGCCGCACTGCGCGGGGAGGCGGGTCACAGGAGCGCAGCCGCTGGGCTGCGCAATCCCTGTCTCCCTCCTTCCTTATGGCAACCCAGGCGGTCACTGGCACACTCTGGCTCTTCAGTCCTCCCCCAACATCCCCACCCAGCCCCCTGCACCCTCTTCCAGGAAGGGATGCCTCTTTGGGAACTAAGGGAAACTGAGGCTGGGAAGGTGGGGCAGGAAGGACCTGCCAGGGCTGGGGAAGAGGAGGGGGAGACTGTCTTGTCCAAAAAACGGATTATTTGAGTGCGGACAACAAGTGTCCTCTGATCTTATGCTGTGGCTCTAGGCGCCCCTCCCTCATGTTGTGTCAGCTCTGCCTTCCTCTCCCGTGTCCCTACCTGTTCAAGTTCGTATGCCTTCCAAACCAGAACTGGCAGACGACTACCATTTATTGAGCACCTACTGCATTCCAGGCACCATATCAGGTGCTTATCAACCCTCACACATAGCTATGAGGTCAGTGGGATTATCCCTGCATGCCAGATAAAGAAAAAGTGACTTGCCCAAGGTCACACACAGAGAGAGGGGCTAGATCCGGGGCAAGCTTGTGGGACCACAAAGCCTGAAGTCTCCCCCTGCTCCTCTGGCCTGGACAGGAAGTTGATGGATGTGAAAGTCCACCATCCATAGTTTCCTTTGCCCATGGCTCTTTCCCATACCACCCAGGGCACCCAGTGCCCTTGAGAGGGTTAATTTGAAACGCAGGCAGATAGGGCCGGGGTCCAGTGGAAAACAAAGGCAGGTGGAACATAGGCAGGGGCAGACGTGGCAGTTTGAGCCAGCCTAACCACAGGAATCAATTAAGCAGAAATAATAAAATGTTTCTGGACTTAAGGCGGGAGGCATGGGAAACCGAGGGAGGGCCTGCAGTAAACAAGATGTACGAACACATAGAAACAGAAAAAGTTCAACATAGGAACAGGAAAACAACACACAGAAACAGGGAACGTCCAGGTCCGTTGCTGGGCAAAAACAATTGAGGGAATCCATCAGGTGATGACACACCCTCACACTCCTGACGCTGAGACCCTCCAGGCATTAGTACCCATGCAGACGGCAAGCAAACTTCAGCCAAAATCCCCAAATTCTGCCAGACAGGTTGTGTGGTCTCCTGGTCCGACCTCCCTACCTTCCTGGAGGTGGGGTCACATTTAGAGATGGCTCAGAGCATGATCCCTTGCTCTGTGACCCAACCGCTCTACCTTTCTTGTTCCACAGTCTCAGAGGTTACCACCCTCGGAGGGGGCCACTGTAGACCCCCTCAGATGGGCGTAAATGAGCATGGACAGGCTTGGGAGTCAGCTTGTGACTGGTAGTCTGGTGGAAGGCCCTGTGTACAGAGAGGGGCAGAGAGGAGAAGCTGTACCTGGAAATTGGGGATGGGGTTGGCGATGGGGAGCCAGGCAGCCCTGGGGTTCTCCTGGTAGCGGAATGGGCCGTTGAAAGCCTGGGAGATGGCACTGAGGTTGAAGGCGCAGACAGCAGAAGCAGCGATGCTATTTCTGAAAGGCAAGAGGTGGTGGGATGCTGCCCCCGCATAGGCCTCAGCACCCTCCTTAGACCCCACAGCCAGCAGTCAAGGCACCGCCTGGCACTGCTCAAAGGCCGACGGAACACCTATGATTAGCCTGGTGCCTCCTGCGTGATGGGGGGGTCACAGAGGAGGAACCGTGGTCCTCATGCTCTGGGAACCCTCTGGAAAAGAAAGGCCACTGATGAGAACCCTGGTGGTTCTGTGCTACCTACTCATCCCTTTCCCTTCTCCCATGGGAGGGTCAGATAAACTCAGCGTTTTCATTTTATCCATGGCCACTGTAGGAAATACCCTGTATAATAAAGAGCTAATATGCTAATTAGACCGATGGCAGAACGACCTTCCAGAACTATCTTCTGGAACAACCTTCCGGAAAGACCAGTGGGTTGGGGGTGGGGAGCGGGGCCGCAGGGGGAGGGCTGAGGCAGCTGGGGCTGCGAGGGCCAAGCCCCTTGCATGAATTTCGTGCATCGGGCCTCTAGTATTCTATATTACAACTCAGTATAACACACACATATATGCACACACATATATGCACACACACACATGCAATGAAGTTTTATGAGACAATACTTACCCTTATTAAATACATTATACTCTGATATTTTTATTCCAGCCTATTCTGTTTTATTTATTTATTTGTTTGTTTTAAAAGTGGGTTACCAAACCACTGATATACTGCAGCCCACAACACCCTGAGCCAAATGACCTCTAAGACCCCTTTCAGTCACAGAGACTCAGGTTTCTATGAGTCTGATGTGTAACAGTTCAGAGCTGATATCACTACACCAAGTGTTTCCAGTTCCGTTCTCTGCGTTCAGTCCCTCTCACAAGTGTGCCCATTTCTGCCTGGTCTCCGCCGCCATCATCTCCCCTGGGTGCCGCACTGTCCTCCTGGTTGGCCTCCCTGCCACTGCCTCGTCTCCTCCAATCCGTTCTCCACTCAGCAGCCAGAGTGTGTGTCTCAAAGCGCACATCCGAGCTAGTCTCTGGCCTGCTTCAAGTCCTTCAATAATTTACTGCTCTTAGGATAAATATCAAAACCGGTAAAACCGGCTACAAGGCCTGCAGGACATAATCCTCCCTCTCCCAGCCCTTCTGCCTCCTCTACTGTCTGTCTCCTCCTCTCCCTCCAGGCTCTTGCCACTCTGGTCTGGCTCCGTTCCTCAAACATTTCTTCAAACATTTCTTCCGACCCAAAAGCTTTGCATGTGTGGTTCCCTTGGGCTAGACTGCTCCTCTCCCCTAGTTAATTCCTGTTTATCCTGCGGGCGTCACTTCCTACAGGAAGTCTTCCCTGATCACCACCCCTCTCTATATATGTTTAGAGGCTTCCCTGTGCACTCACTGCCCTTTCCCTTTGTAGCATTTACCACGATTAAAGTGGTGAGATATTAATATCACAGTTACTGATAACCACCCTCTCTAGAATGTAAGCTCCTTAAGGTCTGCTCTTGCTTTGCTGGGTAGGGTTAGCAGGGCCATGGAATCCTGAGGCTGGAAGGGACTGTGACCCCCTCGGTGTCTCCCGGATAGGCTGCTGCCGGACCCTTCCGGAGCTGCCATCCCCTCCCTCAAGGCGGCTGTCTCTCTCATCACCACAACTTCTTCATGAAGCCACAACCCAGCTCCTTCTATTTGCTTCACATCTGGCCTAGGCCTGGCTTTCATGGCAACCCAGAATACATGCTGACTATGGCAGAGGCAGCAAGCCACAAAATCCTCAGATGACCCGGTGCAGAAGGCACAACAATCCCCATCGCACAGAAAGAGAAACAAGACTCAGAGGGGGACTTCCCCGAGCCCACCAGGCTGCGAGGCCAGCATCCCAGGGAAGGGGTGGGGGAGGGCAGGGACTCACTCACACGTTGGTGGTGAAGACCCCGTAGATGAGGTCCTGCTCGGGCAGGTGGAAGGCACTCTGCAGCTCGTTGTAGTAGAAGGGGACCTCGCCCGGGCGGGAGCAGTTGAGCCGGGCCTTCATGAACGTGGTCCACGTGTCCTCCAGCAGGAAGCGGCCCCCCACGTCGTTCTTGCACACGCGGGCCACCCGAGAGTACACGGTGCGCCCGCAGTCATGCTCCACCGCGTTCTCTCGCAGGAAGAAGTACGCAAACAGCCCGATATCATAAGCTGCCACAAAGTTAGGCTCTGGGGGCAGAAGAGGAACGAGGGTGGGTCAGGCCAGCAGGGAGGAAGGGGGCGGAGTCGGGAGTAGTCACCTACTTCCGTTTTCCCAGATGGGCATCCTGACATCCCTCTGCCAGCCTGGCGACCTGGAGACTCTAACCCTGTTCCTACCTCCAACCCAAAGTGCAGTTAGAATAATAACTGACATGCATTGCTGGGCACTCACTGTGTACCAGGACTAATGTGAGCACTTTTTATGCATCAGCCATTTAATCCTCTTAACCACCGAGGAGGTCAGCACCTTGATTAGCCCCAGGTCATAGATGAGAATACTGTGGCACAGCAAGGTCAACACTTGCTCAAGGCCACACAGCTAGTTAGTGGAGAAGCAGGGATTCAACTCCAAGGGGCAGGAAACTCATGCCACTCTTCCCCCCCCTCACCTCGCCCCAGTCACTTTTCCCATAATCCATCCTCCACATCAATTCCTAACGCTTCCTTTCCCCTCATAGTCTGCCCCCCTCTGCCCTGGGTACTCAGGACATCTTCGATTTCAACCAGAGTCCATCTCCCTGGGCAAACACACACCCTACTCTGGGCCCCTTGATGAAGCCAGTGTGAGCCCTTTCAGAGGCTGGGCAGGGAGGAGGACTGATGGGGGTCAGAGTGGGCTGGTGGGTCAGAACTGGGGGAACCCCACCGTCGGGGCTGTGTCTCCTTACCATTGAGCCACTTGGAGTTATACTGGGCCGTGCGAAGGGGCGGCCCGCTGCCCAGGCTCCGGTAGATGGCAGGGTCCCGACCCGAGAAGTCGATGACGGTGGCCGCGTAGAGCTCCCCCTGGGAGGAGATGACGGCTGTGGAGTTGTGGCGAGGGTCGTAGGGGCAGCGGGCCACGCCATTGATCTTCTCCATCGTCCGGCTGAGGTTCCCCACCTGGGATGGCGGGGAGATGGGGGCGCTTTTCCCTGAGATCCAGGGGCTGCCTGTTTTCCCACCTCAGAGTTTATTTCCCCCTGGGTCCCTGGTCTCTGTGAGCCTCCCTCTCCCAGCCTCCCCCTCAATGCCCACCCCACAGTCCCTCTGCGGAAGCAGCCCTCACGGAGGGGAGGGTTGTGTCAGGACCCCCACCTGCTCTGGCCCCTGCACGGTAAGGTACACCGATAAAACACAGCAGGCCTAGTGAAATGTGAATTTTGATGAGCAACAAATAATTTTTTAGTATAAGTATGTCCCAAATCTTTTTTTTTTTTTTTTAAATTTCAAAGAGGAAGGGAGAGGGAATCAATGATGAGAGAGAATCATTGACCGGTTGCCTCCTGCACACACCCTACTGGGGATCAAGTCCACAATGCGGGCATGTGCCCTGACCAGGAACTGAACCGTGACCTCCTGGTTCTAGGTTGACACTCAACCACTGAGCCGCGCCGTCTGGGCAGTATGGCCCAAATCTTTCCTGGGACATACTTATGCTAAAATATAATTTGTTGTTTATCAGAAATTAAATCTAACTGGGCATCCTTTCTTGTTTTGGGGTTTGTTGTTTGCTACATTTGGCACCCCCACTCCAAGGCTATGTGTCTGGGCGGGAGAACCTGCTGTGTGCCTTTCTGACTACACCCCCCCTCCCCCCCAAGCGGTCCCCACCTGCCTGCTGGAGCACACGGGGGAGAAGGCGTTGGTCCCACACAGGAACACTTTCCGGCCAGTGACAATCAGGACGCGCACGTAGTTCTGACACTCCTCCTGAAGCAAGAAGGGGAGGTGATCAAGGGACAGCTCTCCAGGCCCTGGGTGTCTTCCCCTCTCACCACTGCACCACAGGTACGTAAAAGGACTGCCCTGTGCCCCAGCTCACCCTGATCTCAAGTTCAGGTGGCAGCGTGGGCCTCCCCTGCCCCCATACCTCCCTCCCCGGCCGCCTCACTGCATCACCGCCCTCTCAAATGCTCAGGGCTGACCTCACCTGCACAGTCTGGGCCTGTGCACAGGTGGCCTTGTGCCCACAGCATGCCCGTCCATCCCCGAAACCACAGCCTCCTACTGGCCCCAAGCCGGGACCCTGGACCAGCAAGGCCACCATACCTCCGTCTTCCCTTTGCTTTGGCAGGAGCGGCGCGTGTCCTCGTTGGAGGCCCACTCTGTGGCCTGTGGGGGAGGACACAGACATCACACAGCTGTGCCACTCGCCGCCAGGGCAGGTGGCTGTCAGGGCCTGGGTGGACAGGAAGCTGGGGAAGGGTCAGGGACAGCCTGCAGGGGAAGGGCTCCTCTCACTACATCCACATGGACCCAGAGGGCTGCAGACCTCCGTACCCAGAGACCTTTAAGGAGTGAACATCCCCTCAGCCCAACACCCTCCGCACCTGCTAGGGTCCGGGGAGGCTGGAGTACCAGCTTCCTCAGCTGCTCCCCCCGCAGCTCCATCCTAGGACCTCCCGGAGCCCTCCTCCCCGGGGCAGCAGGAGCTGGAAGTGCTCCGCCTTCAGGACCACCCCAGGCCTGAGTGGGCAACAGGAAGCGTGCCTCCATCGTGTCCCAGATGTCCCTCAAGTGAGTGGGGGGCAAGGAAGGCTAGATTCTGCAAACCTTAGAGACCAGAGATCTGTTTAATTTCCCCACTACAACCATGCAGAGTGCTTTTTTGTTGTTTTTTAGATGAAGAAACTCGGGTTCTGTGTGACTTGCTGCTGCTGCTACACGGTAGAGCTGGGATTGGGACCCACATTCCGGATTCAAGGGCTGTGTGTGTGTGTGTTTCTTTACCCCACCACCTCCAGAACCCAGGACTTCCACTTTCCTAACTGCTCTCCTCCGCCTGCATCCCGTCTCGTTTCCCTTTAGCATCCAGCATGCTCTCTCACGAGGCGACGTGCCTGGGGACACGGCTTTCACTCAGGGACCCAGAGGACACGGTCATGTTCCCAAGTGCCCATGGCCTGGGAGAGGGCTGTTCCCCTCCCCCTTCATCTATTCCGTCTCTACTCTCAGCTGGTCCCTCCCGGCCTCCGGCCTCCGAAAGAGCATCTGGAAGGAGAAGTGATGCCCCTCACGTCCAGGCAATGTCAGCAGCCCTGGTGTGTGGCTCTTTAGATTTCTGGGTCCCGTGTGTAAATATGAACTGTATACCTGTCCGGGGAGCGGGAGCCCTGAGCAATAGCTCTCCCATCCAAACAGGGAAAATAAAACAACACCTCTTCTGATTTCTAACAAAGCTCCTAGCTATGCAGTCACTGCCTGCCGGGGTCTAGGGGCCCGGGTGTGAGAGGGCCAGAAGGGTGCCTGGAGTGGGAGGCAGGGCTGCTCTCTGCTTTCCAGATTGCAGCCTCCCACAGGCCCAAGATGGTTGCTTTGTGGGGCCGAGGGAGGGCTGACTTCCTGGATTTCAGGAGAGGTGACAAGTTTGGTCATGCCTCCATCAGACCCATGGGCGGGCTGGGCTCATCCTGCCAGGCCAGGCCAGGGGCTCAGGGGAAGGACAAATGACCCCTAGGGTTCATTTGGACAGAAACCAGGGAGCCACTGTCATCCCTAGGGCCCCAGCAGCTCCCAGGCTGAGCCTGATGTGAGAAGAGAGGAACATAAACAAGAAACCTCAGGGCTTTGTAGGTAGAAAAGCGCAGTGACTCACACACATTGCACATGTCCAGGCCTAAAGCTCCGGAACGTGGGTGGCTGCGGGGGACTGTGTGGGCAAAGGGCCTCACTGGGGCCTTGGGATCCCTCAGCACAGGGGCACTTAGAAGGGGTAGGCTTGCTCCTAAGGGGGTGGGAATCTCATTGGGTGGAGGCAGGTGTGTTCAATCAAAAGGAGTTAAAGTCACCCTGGGCTGAACCTCAGGACAAACACTGTGCCAGGGACCTGACACTCCTCCTCTCTTTAATCCTCAGCACAGCCAGTGAAACACGCAGCCTTCTGCTCATTTTACAGGTGAGGAAAAGGAAGCTCAGAGAAGTGGAGCAATGCCCAAGGTCACGAAGCTAGTAGGCAACAAACCCGAGATGCCATCTCAGACAACAGACACCAGCGCTCAGCTCTCTCTGCTGCATCCTACAGCCTCTCACAGCGAAAAGATTTCTCAAACCAAAAGCTAGAGCAGATGGCCTGCAAAGAATATGTATATTTATAATGATAACAGCATAGAATGGGCTTGAGTCATTTATTTTATTTTAAAATTATTTTTATCAAAGTAATGATGCACAGAGTTGAAAAAGTTAAATAGTATGAAAAGTTTATTTAAATAAACTCAAGTAGCCTACTCCTCTCACACCCCAACCCCATTTCTCAAGGTCAGCTATTCCTCTGTGTGTATTTAATTCAGTTTCTAAAAAATATGCGTCAACCTCAGACTTCATCTTCTGACTTCTTCTGCTATGGAGGTGAAGATTTCCCCCACTTACTCATCCCCATCTCTCCTACCTCAAAGCACACATTCATTTCGCCCTCCCCACCTTCCCATTACAATTCTGTAACATTAATTATTTAATCTTTTAGTGTGATAGTAATTTAATTAAAAATCAACATCGGTATTTAATTAGTATTATAAATATGTAAAAATTGTTCACTACTAGCAACTTAATAGCCCAGATTGCATCGTTGATTGTAATATGAACCACTAAGAAAGAATATATGCTGCCAAACCTTTATTACTTCAATTTTTAATGTAAATTTATTGACAGTGCTCTTATTTAGACATTTTAAATCATCTATCGGTATTGTGCATACAAAAAAGAAAAATGTAAGCAGAACTGAGTATCCTTAAACCTTCTCTGAATTCATGGTTCATCTCGTCTGAATCACTTTTCTGTTCAGTTGTCAGTGCTCATTTTTGTTGCTGTTGTTTGTCTTGGCGTCTCATTCTTTGAACTACCCAGGGTATCAGTGATACAGCAATTCTTAAAGAACGTTCCACTCTGTTCTCCAGATTTCTCTTCCAAACTATTGACCCCATCCTGCAAGATTGGATGCTGGCACTTTCTTGATCTTACCAGAAGGTGCTCACAGAAGGTCTTCTGACAAACCAGGACTGCTATTCCCTCCTCAAATCATCTGCAAATGGTTTGTGGACTAAAATGCCAATTGGTTGGTGGTGTAGGTTCGGAACACGGGAATGATGACCAAGTTCAGGCACAGGCAATGACAACTCCATCAGGACTGCAGTCTGGCCACAGGGACTGTAGGCTGCCTTCGACGGAAAGACGTGGCCTGATTTCAGACTCTTTAAAAATGTGAAAACGTGTATCCGAGTATCAAGGAAATTTGCCTATTCTGATGAGGTTTCCTTTCTTGACCAGCTTTTTGTTTTTCCTGAATGGAATAATTATCTTGGGTAATTTTCTTCATTTGCTTGTTTTGCAAATTACTAATTTTCCCCAGATGCTCAACAGGTGTTACAAACCCCTCTCGATATTGTTTGCTAACTGCACACACAAACGGTTTAGATAATCTATGAGTCCCCATCCTCTTCCTCCTGCCCGAGTGTGGATGGAAGCCTCCTGCTTGCCTATTCACCTGGGATATACCTTCTTTCCTCTCCTGCTTGCTGAATCCCATGTTTCCCTCTTTTTGATTTACGTGCTTATTTTTGTGGAGCACATCTCCAGTATCTTCCTAAGGAAAGGAATACGGTAGGTCAATTTTTAAAAAAATATATTTTATTGATTTTTTACAGAGAGGAAGGGAGAGGGATAGAGAGTTATAAACATTAATCAGCTGCCTCCTGCACACCCACTACTGGGGATGTGCCCACAACCAAGGTACATGCCCTTGACCGGAATCGAACCTGGGACCTTTCAGTCCTCAGACCGACACTCTATCCACTGAGCCAAACTGGTTTCGGCGGTAGGTCAATTTTTAAAAATTCTTGCATTACTGATTCAAACTATCTTCATACTTGATTGACAGTTTTGATATAGATTTTTAGGATGAAATAATTTTTCACTCAGAATTTCAAAGGCATTTATTCCTCCATTGTCTTCTAGAATCTAGGATTGCTAGTCAGAAGTCTGGTGTTAGTCTCATTCCCCATCTTTGGTAGTGAGCATTTTCTTTAGGCTCTGGGAGCTTTTAGGATCTTCTCTTTGATAACCGAATCCTGACTTTCACACGGATGTGCCTTAGTGCAGGTGTCTTTTGGGAACTCAGTCAACTCTTTCAGTGTAATGGCTCATCCTCTGTTTTGGCAAATTTTCTCAGGTTATTTTGTCCTTAATTTTTCCTCACCTTTTTCTCTGTTCTCTTTTTCTTATTAATCCAATACAGTTGGTCTTTGTATATTTATCATCTAGTTTTCTGTTATTTCTCTCCTGTTTTTCATTTCTTGTTTTATTGTTGTTGTTCTAATTTCTGGGAGATTTTTCTTCAATGTTATCTTCTAAATTCAAATTTTATTTCCACAATCATATTTTTAATTTCCATATTTTTAACTTATTGTTTTATGTAACAAGATATATTTTTATATCTCAGAAGAGTCTAATTATTTTTTCTAATTAATTTCTTTAATGTTTTCTTTTAGTTCTTGCACTGACCCTGTTTCTTACAGCTTCCTTCACTCTGCTTGCCTGTTTGTTTAGATCTTTCTCTTTCACTTGAGGCCTTCCTCAAATGTCTGGGGATTTTTGACTATTTGTTTATATTAGAAAATAAATCTCTAACCATTTCCCACTGAAAGGAAAAAGACTTCTTAGAGCAATGGCTTATTCCAGGTCTGGGTTTAGTGAATGTGCAAGGTGAGACTGAAACATCCTATCTAATAAAAGAGTAATATGCAAATTGACCATCACTCCAACACATACGATGGCTGCCCCCATGTGGACACAAGATGGCTGCCACAAGATGGCCAGCAGGGGAGGGCAGTTGGGAGGGACCAGGCCTGCAAGGGAGGGCAGTTGTGGACGATCAAGCCTGCAGGGGAGGAAAGTTGGGAGGGACCAGGCCTGCAGGGGAGGGCAGTTAGGGGCAATCAGGCTGGCAGGGGAGTGGTTAGTGGGTGATCAGGCTGGCAGGCAGAAGCTGTTAGGGGCAATCAGGAAGGCAGGCAGGCGAGCAGTCCTGGATTGTGAGAGGGATGTCCCAGATTGGAGAGGGTGCAGGCTGGGCTGAGGGACACCACCCCCCGCCCCGTGCACAAATTTCATGCACCAGGCCTCTAGTTTCCTTTATAAATACCAAGGATGCAAGCACAGATGATTGGCATCATCATGTCAAAGGACCAATGAGCCAACTTGAAGCAGCCCCCTAGTGGCAAAAGATGGGATAGTCATGCAACAGATAGATAATGTTTAAAGCCACGAGTCTGTAATAACAAAACAATACAATTAATTGATCACCATTGACAGATACTATCAACTGGTAAATAAAGACAGAGTATCAAACATTTATTCTGCCTTTCTTATATGACTATCATTTGGTAACCAAATAGTAGATGAAGAGAAGTATCTCTTTGCAGAAGTCGTCCAGCTAATACATTATAACGCCAAAGGAATTAATGGATCCAGGAAACAATCATCAGTAGTTGCTAACATTAAAAAAAAGAGAGAGAAAACAAGATACTAATCTTTAAAAATATTCAATAACACCTATTAAAGTAATCTTGTGGGAACCTTAATGGAATAAAGTCTTTAGCTCTAACAATCAATTTACAGATGATACCAGGGATAGGGGAACATGTTAAGTTATGCTTGGATTGCAATCAGCAAAATCCAGACTGTGGGAAACTCTGTAGGACACATGACCAGGTTTCTTCAAAAATACATTGCATGAAGAGAGGAAGAGGAGAAACATTGTCTCAAACCCCATCAGTGTCTTCCCCTTTCCTGGAGTCTCCAAATTTGGAGCCTCACCAGTTGGGTCTTTAGAAAAAGGGTCTTAGTCTTTCTTTGTTGGGGGAGGGGTAAAATGGAGGAAGGAATGGTTGTGGGGGATGGGACAGGAGGTCTGGGTTCCAACCTCTCAATTTAGAGAATTTCAACCATTCCCCCCTTTTAGGCTTGCACCCCATCCTCACAGTCCACAATATCTGACACCCAATTTCTGAGCCTTCTGGGAGTCTGCCATATCCCCTCTGTAAACTCTTCTGACAAATCAGTTGTGATTGCTCCATCCACTCTCCATCTCCCCAGAATGCAGTTAATTTCTTGTCCACTGACACCTTTTTTGTCCTGTCATTGTGCATCTGTAGCTTTAAAATCTGTCACTGTCCTTTTGTGGAGTTTTATGAAGGAGTCCAGATAGACATGTATGGTCAATCTGCCACACATAGTGCTTTAAACTGGGACTGTCCCAGAAATTCCAGGATGGTGATCTCTAGTAGCAGAATAACTGCATGGTTTTCAGCTACGGGAGAGAGCAGGTGAGACAGCCAGGAACTGGGTAATCTCCTTGCAGACTCAGCAACTCCCCTGGACACCAGAGACAATGGCTGAACATTAAGACATCTTCTGAGTGCTCAGCAGAGTTTAGATTTCAAACAACTCTAGAGCTGCCAGACTAGCTTGGAGAATGTGGAGGTAACTAGGCGAGAGCTCAGAATCAGCCTCACCGTGTGCCCAGGCCCGGACCGGACCCAGCCCTGGACCGGACCCAGCCTCGGATGCGTTCTGATGCGTCTGTGCATTTCAGTCCTAATTTCTGCACTTTCAGGACACCTGGCAGCCCGAGATCAGAAAGCCATTGCAACTAGACCTCCAGCCACACCATGCTCTGGTCTCATCACTCAGCTCCTAATTGCCAAACCCAACTTAGCTCATCATACAGCCGGCCCTGACACTGCAACCACTTGCCACATTTCCTTCCCCCAGGCCAGTTTATTATGTTACACTGATAAATAACATCACAGGTGAGCTGATTTGATTTCTCCGATCCCTTCCAAAGCAAGTGTGTGTGTGTGTGTGTGTGTGTGTGTGCGCGCGCACACACACCCTGCCCCTCCCACCCACGCCCCTCCATTCAGTGCTTGGAGACTGGGGTATTTCGATTTGCCTTAAGGAGCAGTGGTTTACATAACCTGTTTAATAAGGGGTCGGCACTCAAACGTCCTTTTAATGGACACTGGTTTGCATGAACTGTTTGCACTTAGATTTTTCTTTAAGGGATATTAATTATTTAAACTATTGATAAAGGACTGAGTTTTAAAGTTTGGTTAAAGCGTGCCCTGGGGCCATGTGGGAGGAGCAGTGGGCTGTCATGGAGAGGCACGTTACAGCCACGCAGACCCCAGGCCGTTGGAGAGTCAAGGAAGCTGGGCCGGGTTGGAGGGCAGCTCATTTTTAGCACTTGTTTGCTGTGAGCCACCTGTGGTAGCAGATCTGGGGACTGAACGTTTCCACGCAGGGACCTGAAGCCTCCTGGGGCAGTGGCAGGGAGCTGGCTCGCTGGAGTCGGGACTTTCTCACCAGCGGCTGAGGTCTGCCGCCTGCCTATTCGAGGGAACGCTGGGCAGCCCACTCCAACTTCTCTCATTCTCTCTGCCTTGTGACCAGATGGCACCCCTATGGTGGGGACATGGACATGCAATGGAATTTTTATTTTCTTTTTAGTTTCAGTGGGAAGAATTTAATCTGAATTCCAGAGATCAGGCTCCAAAGAGACAACCTAAAAAGATGGTAAAACTAATTCCTGGTGTACTTGGGGCTGGTTTGCAGAGCCCTCAGAGAGCCCCCCGAAGCTGAGCCTGCCCTCAGCACAAGTTGTGGGCTCGCCGAAGATATCTTCCATGGCTGAGATCAACGTGGCGTTGGATGAACCAAACCCCAGGCCTGGTCATCAACCCGGAGAGTCTAACATCTGATAAGGTACCGACCCGGAAATGGGCGCCAGCTTCAAGGACTCCTGGGGAAGCCAGACCAGAAAAGGCCTCCTTGACATCCTGGAGCAGCGGCTCCTGAATAGGCTGCACATTGAGCTTTTACAAACCCCGGCGCCCGGCTGGACCCCAGACCGATTAAATGAGTCTCTGAGGGTGGGACCCAGGCATCACTGTTTTCTAAAGCTCCTCTGGTGATCCCGGGGGACAGCTGTGGGAGAACCACTGCCTGGAGTCAGGCGAGCTCTGTGCCCATCCTGATCTATGCTACTCAGCTATGCAAGCCAGAATCCTGGATTGGCACTGCTGTGGTCCAAGCCTTCCTAAGCTCTCCAGCACTGCCAGCTTCCCCAACAACAGGGGTCACCTTCATGCAGAAGACAGCGTGCCTGGTGGCCCCAGTGCTGTGATCCTATGTGATTCTGCCACCTGCCGACCTCTTCCTCCCTCTGCTCTCCACCCCCACTCTGCTGCCTTAGTTCAGCTCTCCCCATCACTAGTCTGGACTATTGCACTTGAGTCCTAACTGGCTTCTCCACATATTCGTCTCTGCACTGGGCCAAGTGGTCAAAATACCAAACCTACTTCTCTGCTTTAAACCCTTTGAGGAGCCCCCAGTGCCTTCAAAATAAAACATGGACCTCTCCGCTCAGCAATGAAGACCCTCTGCGACGTGGCCTCTGTCTCTCCCGGGCGTCATCTTCCACCCTCATCCCACTCACACCCCATGATCCTGCCACACCGGACCCCTCGGTGCTCCACGCTGTTTCACATCTGTGCCTGGCAACCCCCATCCTTCAAGCTCCAGCCCACGGGCAGCTCTTGCAAAGCCTGTGCAGACCCTGCTGGGCCAGCACTACACCCAGCACGAACCCCTCCCTGCAGTCTTCCCCCAGCACCGCCATTCGTTTTGCACATCTGTCTCTCTTCCCGCCTTTAGCCACTTTACTCCTTCCAGAAGACCTTCATTTGCAGGCCATGGGAACCTAACCAAAAGCCACTGCCTGAGCTCAGGGCAGCACCCCTGGATCCACTTCCCCCACCCACTGTGAATCGCCTCTGCACAGGCTCCCCCAGACCCTAACCTGCTGGGCTTGGCATCTATCACTCATCATCTTCTCCTGGCTGTCCTGTGAGACCGGAGGGTCGGAGACGCTGCTTGTCTTACTGCCCCTCTGCTCCAGCTCAGTTCAGACACACAGCAAGTGCTGAATGAATACTTGATCATTGGGGGACCAGCAAGCCTCCTGGACAGGAGGACTGGGGCTGCCAAGAGAAAACTAGGCCCTGGGTGGGCTGCTTGTGACTGAGCCGGGCGGCCACAGGATGCTGCCTCTGGGACGTCCTCTGCCTTGCTCCAGCCCAGGCTCCAGGAACACGCGACACGGGTCCCATCCAGGAAAGGGAATCATTTATGGTCCCTTACATACGTGCTCCTTGAGGCAAGGGATGGAGCCTGATTCACCTTTGGATCTTAAATGCCTGGCATCATGCCTAGGACTGGAGCTGGGCTTTAGCAGGTATTCAACAACGTTTATTGCAGCTGGTTAGATGGATGGATGGGTGAGTTGGCCGGTAAGCGTCTGGCCTGAAGGATAGACCTTTTCTGTTCCCTTCAACCTCCCCTCTGGAAACCAGCGGCAATGGCCCGTGGGGTGTAGACCCAGGTGAAGCAAGAAAAAAACCGGACCAGAATGTCACACCAGCTCACCAAGGCGGTCTCCCCTCTCCCAACTGGCCTCTGCAGTGAAACTGTATACCAAGCAGCCCAGCACCTGACTAACTCCTCATCCCATTCTCTAGTTCCACGCATCACTCATCAACTTCTCCTGGCTGTCCTGTGAGACCAGAGGGTCGGAGACGCTGCTTGTCTTACTGCCCCTCTGCCCCAGCTCAGCTCGGACACACAGCAAGTGCTGAATGAACACTTGATCCCTGGGAGACCAGCAAGCCTCCTGGACAGGAGGACGGGGGCGCTCCCCTCATGAAGAAGAAGAGACGGCCGCCCTTTCTCTGGAATGTTCAGCCCCTGCAGAGATGGAGTGGCATCTTGTTTCTCAATCTGGGGTAAATGTTCTGGATCAAGAAGGCCCATTAAAACGCCTTCTCACCCAGGGCACTTAGGGAAGGCGGCGTGGGGCGTCCTTGGCAGCAAGTAACTAACGAGTCACAGCTCAGGGAAGCTGCTGGGTGAGGAGGGGTTCCTCAGGCCAGGCTAAGAAAGGAACCAGGGGCGTCCTGTCCCTGGAGGCCAAACTCAGAGGCCTTCCTGTGGATTGAGGCGCTGGACTTAGAAGGACCAACCAGTCCCGTTCTGCCAGTCCTGCCCTGGTTCTAGCACTGCAGGCCCAGCACCCTGAGGCTCTTCAGTCCCAGGCAAGCAGGGCCAGGGCCACCGAGCTCTGGGGCTCCTTTCCTCCCCTCCTCGCGGGAAGGGGCCCTGTGCGTGCCTCCCTGTTCGTGTGGCCTCACCCCCACTTCCAATGACCTTCCCAGCAGTCACCTTGACAGCCAGGGAGAGTCCATGGCCAGTGAGAAGAGCCCGGGGCTCCTGTTTTCCACGCCAGGGGTTAAATTGTGAATCTTGCTCTTTGCGCTGCCCCAGCTGGGCCCCCAAATCCCAGGGACATTACAGGGAAGGGAAGGGAAGGGAAGGGAAGGGAAGGGAAGGGAAGGGAAGGGAAGGGAAGGGAAGGGAAGGGAAGGGAAGGGAAGGGAAGGGAAGGGAAGGGAAGGGAAGGGAAGGGAAGGGAAAGGAAGGGAAGGGAAGGGAAGCAAATGTACCTGAAGGAGGGAGACATTGGCAAGGCTGAGCCTGAAGAGGTAGTTCCTGTGAAAACAGAGACGGAAATCATCAGTTAAGCTGGGCCCGCAGGCCAGTCCCGGGAGGCAGCTGCTCCTGCCTCACACGCCGGTGCCAGGACAGGTGCCGCGTGCAGAGGGTCTTCGGTAAGCAGACCCTCAAGGAGACCTTCACCTCCCTTAGCTCATGGAATCCTCACAGCAGCCCCAGGAGTACGGAGAAAAAAAAAAAAAAGCCATTTTACAGACGAGGAAACAGGTTGGGTAAATGGCCCCAGGACGAGTTAAAACCCAAACTTGTCTACTCCATGCGTCTGGCCACCCTGGCAGGTCCCGGGAAGAGCCCCCACCACTTTCCCACCACTGGAGCCCGTTTCTGTTCGACTTAAAGCCTCCTGCAGCTCTTGCAGGCACCCAGTCAGGCCACCTGCCTTCTCCCCTCACCTCCCTCCCGGACCCACTCCCCTCCTCAAACAGGCCAGCCGTCTTTCCTGGCTCACGCCACGGGCCCCTGGGGTCCTGTCTGCCTCCTCGCGTCCTGCAGTCAGTGACTCTGGGTCTGACTTTCCACGGCCACCTCCCTGGACCACCTGCTCCTCGTGCCCAGATCGCCCCCTCTGCCTCTTCACAATGCTCTTCCCCAGGGTCTAGCCGGCACCGGGCTGCCAGACACAGATTCCTCAAGCACCGTTGTCATCAGATCAGCCAGCTGCTCAGAAACCGTAAGTGAGTAAATACGCCCACACCAAAACCTGCTCGTGGACAGTGGGTAGCAGCTTGATTCATAATTGCCCAACCTGGAAGCAGCCGAGATGTCCCTTCGCAGGTGAATAGATAAATAGCCCGTGGTCCGCCCAGAAAAGGGAATATTACTGAGCCCTAAAAAGCAATGAGCTGTAAAGCCGTAACAAGACACAGGGGGACCTTAAATGCGTATTACTAAATGGAAGAAGCCCCTCTGAAAAGGCTACATGCTGTCTGATTCCCATTATATGACATTCTGGAAAAGGCACAACTAGGGGACAGCACTGGGGATCCGTGGTTGCCAGGAGTTGGTGGTGGGAGGGAATGGATGGATAGGCAGAGCACAGAGAATGTTCAGGGCAGTGAGATTACTCTGTATGATGCCATAATAATGGATACATATCATTATAAATTTGTCCAAACCCAGAGGATGCACACCACCAACAGTGCGCCATAACATCATGTGCGGACATGGGGAGATAATGATGTGTCCACGTAGGTTCATCAATTGTAACCAACTTACCGCTCCGGTGGGGGAGACTGCACGTGTAGGGCTGGGGGTATAAAGAAATTCTCTGTACCTTCCCATCAATTTTGCTGAACTTAAAACTGCTCTAAAAAAAGAGTCTTGCCCAGCTGGTGTGGCTCAGTGGTTGAGCGTCGACCTATGAACCAGGAGGTCACGGTTCAGTTCCCCATCAGGACACATGCCCGGGTTGCGGGCTTGATTCCCAGTGGGGGGCGTGCAGGAGGCAGCCGATCAATAATTCTCTCTCATCATTGACGTTTCTATCTATCCCTCTCCCTTCCTCTCTGAAATCAATAAAAAAAAATATATATTTTTAAAGAGAGTCTTAACGATGATGTTACCTATTGAGCACATGTCAAGCTCTGCTGAAATTGCTTTGCCTGGACTCTGGAGCCACAAGGCCCCCTTGCATGGACCCGAGGGTGGCAGAACCACCGGTCCGAGGGCCACGTGAGAGTGCAGGTACACAGCGCAGACCCTGCGGCAGAGACGGGGGAGTCAGCTCAGCTGCTTGTGAGGGGCCTTCTGAGCACCGCAGCGTCTGCATCTAAAACGGATGTGGCTGTCTTTCCTCTTTCACAGGGTGCTGGAGACAGGGCAGTGAATGGTAAGATGCATGTTAAGATGCTTCATTAATGTCAAGCAGATGTGAAATATTGGTTTTTCCCTACGAGTTTTCGTTCCTTCTTACATCTTTGGTCATTCCTCTTTTCATTCCTGCAGTTTTTAGAAGTAATTGCTTTGGAAAGTTCTGGCCTCCCTCAGCTGTGCGGGAAGAGAAATGAGGGGAAAGGTTGTGGAGTGGGCCAGAATACGGAGGGGCCCTGCCAAATGAACCCAGGGCCCGGAGGAAACCGCTCAGGCTGGGGACTCCTCTTCCCCAGCTCTGGCTGCTGGCCCGGCCCCGCTCAGCTGCTCTGCTGTCCTGGCGGCCTCACCGGTGACCTTGGCTCCAGGCTTCTGCTGCCCCTCCCCAGCCGCCGGCCCTGAAGAGCTGCCCCACCCTCTCCCTCCTGGCCTGGGGACAGATGGGCTGCGGCTTATGGCTCTGCCCCAGCTGCCTGCTAGGTAACATAGGCATCCAGTCACAGCTTTAAAGAATTAGGGGAAACATTGCATCACTTTTTTTAATTTTTCATGTTTATCCCATCAAAAATCATTCATCACAATGTCCCCGAGGTCTGCTCTTCTGGGAGATGAGAACAGAGAGGAATGGCTGTAGCCTGACCCGCCCTAAGTCCCTCAGGAAACAAGGCGGGGTGTAAAGGAGCAGAAACACGTCCCCTAGCCGGAATTCCGGAGGCCCAGGGCTCAGAAAGGAGGGGAAGTGTGACAGGCAGAAGAGGAGGAAGGAAAGGGAGAAGGAAGAAGCCAAGGACCCACTTCATTTGCTTCAAGAGATGCAAGGGGCAAGTCCAGGGCTGGTCCCCGCCCCCCATTCCTGCCCCGCCCCGATCCTTGGGGCACAGCCAGGACTGGGGGGAGAGCAAGGATAGGAAAAGGTATGTGTCCACCCTGTGGGGGGAGCCCCAGATTGGGTCGGGAAGAGCAGTGTGACCACGGGCAGGCACCTATCCTTCTGAGCCTCAGTTTCCAGGTCCATTCAATGGGGCCACTCATAGAACACCATTCCTGGGGTTCTTGTGAAGATTAGGTGCATCTTAATGGACGAGTTAAAACATACCTGACTGCCTACGTGTTTTAGATGCTTCACTACATACATGGTACGTAAGATGGTGCCTGGCGCACAGCCGGCGCAGGATGAATGGCAGCTTCTAAAATGTTTCCACACAGCCCAGAGCCAGACATCAGGGTTTTAAAAAGTACATACGGAAAACAGACGGGACCTGAATGGGGTGGAAGGATCTTACCGGTCACCGTCCTGACTGGAATGTTGTACAGCTGTCAGGCAAGATGTTATTATTAAGAGAAACTGGGTGGAAGGCTTATGGATTGGGTCTCTCTGTGTTAGTTCTTACAACTGCATGTAAATCCATGAGTATCTCAAAATAAACAGCAGAACAATTATTCTCTGAGCTGGAAAATGAAATCCACACTCTTGCAGACTTGCACATGTACAGATTACCCCTGGGCAGACACACACACACACACACGCACGGCAGGGCGTGCCTCCAAGGAGGGGTCCTGCTGGGAGTGCGGCGGGGTGGCCCTGCTCTTCACTGTATACTATTTGTACCTTCTGGATGTTACACCAGAACACGTGGCACCGATGCACTGTGACTAGTTCTTTTAAAAATAAAAATTAACACGGCCGGAGTGGCTCAGTTGGTTGAGCTTCATTCCGTGCACTTTCAGGTCAGTAGTTCAATTCCTGGTCAGGGCACATACCTGGACTGTGGGTTTGATCCCCGGTAGGGGCACCTATGGAAGGCAAATAATCAATGTTTCTCTCTCTCTCTCTCTCTATCCCTTCCTCTCTCTAAGCATGTCCTCAGGTGAGGAATAAAAAAAAAAAAAGTTAGAAAATAAATAAAAATAAAAAGTGACATGTGTTCAGCCCAGCTTCACCATAGCGCTGTGAGGGTGGCAGCACAGAGTCTGTCACCCAGACCTGACAGGTAAAGAAACTGAGGCTCCAAGGTGAAGATCAGCCCGAGCCAGTTCTGCTCAGTGGTCAGTGTTGGCCCTCAGACTGAAGGGTTGTGGGTTTGATTTCGGTCAAGGGCACGTACCTCAGTTGCAAGCTTGATCCCCAGTGCTGGTCGGGGCACGTGCAGGAGGCAACCAATCAATGTGTCTTTCTCACGTTGATGTCTCTCTCCCTCTGTCTCTCCTCCTCCCTTCCACTCTCTCTAAAAATCAATGGAAAAAAATATCCTCGGGTGAGGATTAACAAAAAAAAAAAAAAAAAAAAAGTGAAGAAGGTCACCCAGGACAAGAATGTAACTCCTCAGGTCCTAACCCAGAGCTCTGTCCTCACCTGCCCCTTTTCAGAAGACAGTGAGGGGACCGGAACACTCAGGAAAGCCCAGACCCCAGACGTCAAGGGCGGTCAGCTACCTAGCGATCACCCTCCCCCAGCCCCAGAACAGCAGAATCAGGACCTCTGGGTTGGAGAGCGTCTGAAACACACCCCTGCAGCAGGAGGGGACAACACGGACTGGCAGGACAAAGTCGAGCCCGGGGCTCAGGGGACCTGGCTTCTGTCCTCATCACTGTTGTCACCTGGCTATATTATCTTGAGAAGGTCCCCTTGCCCTCAACAGGCCTCTCTCTGCCTCTTCATGTTTACATCAAAGGCAGTTGGATTCGTAGACCAGCGATTCTCAAACCTGAGTGTGCTTCAGACTCCCGTGGAGGGGCTGCTGAAATGCAGGCTGCTGGCCCTCCCAGAGCTTCTGGTTCAGCAGGTCGGGGTGGAGCCCAAGGATTTGCATTTCTAACAAGTTCCCAGCTGTTGCTGGTGTGGCTGGTCCACTCTTTGAGACCCACTGGAATCAACTATCTCTGAGCTCCCTTCCCTACCAGAACTCATGGTCTATAATTTTGTGAGAATTATCTCCTCCTTATCCACCCCATAAAGTCCCCAAAAGTTCTCCCTAGAGCGTATTATCCTTTGGATACTGGCCCTGGACAGTGGGACTAAAGGAGATCAGGTAACAGGGAATTGAGGTCTGGGAGTCCCAGGTGCAGGTGGCCGGCCGGCCAGCAGGGGGCTCCTGGGCACCTTCTCTGCACGGAGCTCCCAGGGAGGATGCCAGCTAGGCAGCATGGCAGGGACAGGGGGCAGGAGGAGGCCGCTCTGAGTAACTGCCAGCCACCGAGGTACATGGCTTGCTGAAATCTGGAGGTCACTTCTCCACCCCCAACCCCAAATGCTTCCTTCTGTGGGAGACATTCAGGCACAGAGAGGGTCTGGCTGAGAGGAACAGGGGCCCAGGATACGAGAATGCCCAAACAACATTCCCTCCACCCATTTCTAAGCACCTGCACTCTTGACCCCAACCCTCCTGCACCATTTTACCTGGCTCCCACGATGAGCTGGTTCCTGGAGGGATCCAGAGCGAGCTGGGAGAAGTCTCGGGCTCCAGGGTAGGTGAAGTTAGAGACCCAGGGCTTCAGGTCTGGGAAGGGAGAGGCAGACATCCAGTTACCACTGACCAGGTTACCAGCTGCCCAGCACCGGACAGGAGAACGGAAGGGTGAAGCATTGGTCAGGGTGCAGTCAGGGTGCAGTGAGGCAGGGGGCGCCAGGAGACCTGTGAGTAGCCGGCTGGGAGGGGGTGGGGAGCAGGGGTGGGGTGTTGTCACTGTCCCCGCTTTTTCCCTAGCTCAGAAAAGGGCTCCACCTGCCCCAGCTGCCGAAGGGAGACCTGCAATCACCCTTGACTCCCTCAGACCCTCGCCAGCTGCATCAGACGCGCTGGCAAATCCTGACTGGTATACATCCAACTCCCTCTGAAACCCATCCATCTTGCCCTCTGCACCCCACCCCCCATCCAGCCTCCAGCAGCTCTAGCCTGGCCTGGTGCCAACCGCCTCCTCACTGGCCTGGCTTCCACTCCTGCCCTTCCAGTCCATTTCCCATAGGGCAACCAGAGTGATCTTTCCAAAATGCAAATCTCGTTGTGTCACTCTCCAGCTGGAGCCTGTAAAAGCTCCTGGAGAAAAAGTCCCAACCTGTGGCCCCACTGTCCCCCCAAGCCAGCTGCCTGGCACAGTCATTATTCAGTGATCCCTGGAAAGAATGATGCTTCATCTTTTACATCCCCCTTAGACTCTCCACCCAGCCACACTAAACCAGAACACTGTGCACTTCTCCAGTCTATTCCACAAGAGCCTGCACACTCTCCACTTCTGTCCTCCCTATACCGCCTCCTCCAAGAAGCCTTCCCTGACTCCCCCAACCCAGAGTAAGGGGCTTCCATAGACCTCTACTTTACTGCCGTCAAAGTCCCCGTATCCCTGGGTGTCTATCCCAGTGGTTTGTCCTGGGGGACAGGGAAGATATTGCTTCTTGGATTGCCAGGCCTCTCCCAGCACTGGGCAGGGTTTGAATGAACGTATGAATAATCCTCAGCTCCCTTCTGTACAAGAAGTATCGGGTTATCGGACAAGGCTCCACAGAGGGTGGGCGACCAGTGTCCATCCCTGTCTCCAAGGAAAAGTCTTCCCAGACAAGGCCAAAACTTTTCATGGGCATTGGGTGGGCAGAGAGGAGACCGTGCAGCCCTCTGGATGGATGGGCAGCGGTGTGGGGAGGGCAGGCCTGGGGCACAGTACCCAGATGACTTCTGTGGAGGCCCGCTTCTCCCACCTCAGTGCATGGCCTCCTAATAGCTGCCCCTCACCCCTGCCTCATGGATGGGAGGGAACTGACCAGTAATGAGAGAGCCGTGAGCAGAGGAACATTCATGCTGATGGGGTAAAGACAAGGGGGAATGTGAGGCCCTGTGCTTTCTCCCCACAGCGCATTAGCGACTGGCTCGCAGGAGGCCCAGAGGAGTGTGTATGTGTGTGTGTAATCCAAGGGAAATAAATCATTGCTCATTATCCCTCCACTACAGAGTAAAAGCAGCCCTTCGTTTCTGCACAACAGGCAAACACTTAATCGCTCGCTGGAGAACTGGAGGTTTTACGAGTTGGATGTTTTTTAGAAAACTATGTTATGCATAATTTAAAAAAAAATAAGAAAGAAATTCTGCAACAAAATGAAGCTAACCCCTTGGTTCTGCCTCTGCCCCCAGCAGGTGACTATGGATTGGCAACCATTGTCATGTAATTGCAATGACATTTTTGCAGTATCAGTACAAGAAGTAGATTTGCAGTCAGGTAGACTGGGTTTTTAGCTGACCTCAGGGCCACTCTCAGAAATCCTGGTAGGATATTATACTACCTTAGAGACTAAGCCAAGGGTCCTCTTCCTCCAGGAAGCTCTCCTGGATTACTTCCCCTTCAGCTGATTTTATTTTGGTCTACATTCTCTCTACCCTTTCTGTTCCATTCACATTGTATGTTGTTATCATTCAATGTGCTCAAGTGTATTTTCGCGGAGGGGGTGGTGGTGTGAAAGGGCTTGCCCATCAGACGGGGTGCTCTCCAAAAGTAGCAACTGGTTCACACTTCAATTCTCTCCCCTTCCAACAGAGGTATTCCAGATGTGGGCAGCCAAATAGGGCGAGAGGTGGCATGACTGGTCTGCAGCAAACCAGGAGGAACTTCATCTGGGGACTTCTCAGCCCAGTCTTTGCTTAGGAGGGTCCTTGGGGAGGAGGGAAGAGGGAGAGGAAACAGGGCAGGAGCCAGGATGACAATTGGGGGGAGTCAGGGGAGGGGCGGGTGGAGGCCCTTCCAGTTTCTGCCCCTCTCCCCTAACACAGAAGGGGCCAACATGGGCAAAGGGGGAAGGGAGAGATGTGCAGCCCCGCGATCCTGGGGGAGCCTCCTTGGGAAGGCGGCCAGCTTCCTCCGATTAAACAGGCAAAGAGGACCAGAGGGAGGGCTGTCTTTAAAACACCAAGCACGTCTGAGCTCTGTGTGCAGCGAAGGCTTTGGACAGCGTCTTTAAGAGAAAAATGACATTCTCCATGACGCGCCTGTGATTTTAATTATGTATAGTCAATTCAATTACCCACTTTGTGGATTAACCACTGCCAGTGTTAACTCCATATTGGCTTCTCCTGCTGCCTGGAAAGGCCATGCTGTGGCGAGAGGAATACCGTGAGGGCCAAAGAGAAACACAGGTGGCCCTGGCTGGTTTGGCTCAGTGGATAGAGCATCAGCCTGCGGACTGAAGGGTCCTGGGTTCGATTCCAGTCAAGAGCACATGCCCAGGGTTGTGGGCTCGATCCTCAGTGGGGGGCATGCAGGAGGCAGCCAATCAATGATTCTCTCTCATCATTGATGTTTCTATCTCTCCCTCTCCCTTCCTCTCTGAAATCAATAAAATATGTTTAAAATAAATTATATTATATATATAAATATATATATATATATATATATGTGTGTGTGTGTGTGTGTAGAGAGAGAGAGAGAGAGAGAGAGAGAGAGAGAGAGAGAGAGAGAGAGAGAGAGAAACACAGGTAGGCCCCCTTAAAAGAAGCACACCGCAGAGAACGTAACCTTCCACAACAGGAGAATGTCAGACTCTGCACCTGGCAGCTCCTCTGGGTACCGAGAGGTTATTCACTGATCAGTCAGGTGTCAGGGGAGAAGAAAACTCAGAGCTACGGGTTTGGAAACCTACAGATCGGTCAGAAATAAAGTGCAACATCTGAGGGAACCCTGGAAGCTGGGGGCTGTGCTGAGATGGATTGCGGCAACTTCTCTAGAACACGTTGTCACACGTTGTCACCCAGAAGACAGTCCATCACTAGTCCCCAGTGTGTACTCCGCCGTGCCGAAGGGTGTGGGGAGACAGCAGGACTGACTAGTCCTGGTCCAGGACCAACTGCACTGGGGGCCGAAGGGGCGTGACACTGAAGAAGCAATGAGAGGTACGTGAGTACCCACCTCTGAGGCCCCACAGGGTCCCATTCGGTGCCTGGCATCAAGCAGGACCAACAAAACGTTAGTGAGTGGACAGGAAAAGCCAGAGCTGTCAGGAGGGGGGAGGAGGTGAGCTGGAGGAGGCCAGTAGGGCTGGGGAGGAGAAGCAGAGAGGACGCCACTCCGCAGGGCTGCCAGTCCCAGACGACAGACCATCTCCTCTTGCCCGGAAATGTGGGGATTCCTTATGACTCTATGTCACCCTGAGCCCCGTCCCCTCATTCTGAAAGAGGGTGCGGTGGCAAGTCAAGTAATTTACACGTGAAAATACAAAATGGTGTCAAGGAAGCCAGGAACTCAAGGAACACATCTCCCACCCCCTGCCATCCCCACCCCCGATACAGAGCAGCCTGGCTGGGGGAAAGGGGTTCCCTGCGCTCATTCCATTGTCCCTGCCCCAGAGTCAGCCAGTAGTGCCCCTGAGAAGCCCTGAGAAATGTCGTATTAGGAGCTGCCACAGGGGACCCCTCTGTGAAGGGGACAATCTTCAGCCCTCAGAATCCGGCTCCTTCTGTCCCCCCCCCCCCCCCGGCTTGGTCCTTCCCTTCAGGGACAGCCACCAGCAGCACCTCAGGGGCCATCACAAGTCTGAGGTGTGCATGCTCGTTCTGTAGGCTTAAAGGGATTGCTAATTTACCTTAATCCACTTAAGCCTTCAAAGCCTGGATCCCAGCTCAAGCAAGACAGAGAAAACAGCACAGAGAAACCAGCTGGAAAAGCTCCCCAAGACAGGAGACACGAGCAGCCCGCAGCTGGGAACCCCACACTTCTCCCACCTCACAGCCCCCCAGTCTCCCCCCTCACAGCCCCCAACTCCTATTCATAGGGCTCCCCAGCCCCCAACCCCATTCCAGCCTCTGACTCATGGGTTTATTTTTCCGTTCTGGTTTCCATCTTTTTAAAAAATATATATTTTTATTGATTTCAGAGAAGAAGGGAGAAGGAGAGAGAGATAGAAACATCAGTGATGAGAGAGAATCATTGATCGGCTGCCTCTTGCATGCCCCCACTGGGGATCGAGCCCGCAACCCGGGCATGTGCCCTTGGCCGGAATTGAACCCAGGACCTTTCAGTCCACAGGCCAATGCTCAATCCACTGAGCCAAACCAGCCAGGGCTATGCTGGTTTCCATCCTGCCCCTCCTGACGGGCTGTGGCTGCTCCTCCTCCTGCCTGGGCCCCGGAGGGTGGAGCGCTCCCTCACTCTGCCTGGGCCCTGAGTCAGGAGGCTCTGACAAGTCTCTCCAACCCTCTGCACCTGGGCCCGCATCTGTCAAAAGGCGTGGTAGCCTTGCCCTGCCTCCCAGCCAGGGTTACAGTGAAGCGGAGACAGGACAGGTGTTTATGAGACTTAAGAACCTGGGGACCCCTGAGTCTACATCAGTGGGAGCTTCCACGAGGCCATGGGTCCGAAGTACTGATGTGATGGTCACACCACCAGGGACCCCCACCCTGGCTCACAGGTCAGGGGAGAACATCCAGGAAGCTCCAGTATTTGTGTTTTTGCTTTGTTTGTAGATGATCATCAGACATATATACTCATTTTAGAAACTCTTTTTGAAAACTGATAGACCCTCAGCATACGCCCAGCGAGTCACAAATCCCAGCTTGGGAAACACTTCCGCTGGACGCTCTCATGCCCTCCCTTGACAGACCAAAGGAGTTACTTGTCACCAGGGCCCCTTTCCCAGGGGGCTCCCAGGACCCCAAAGACGGGCATCCCTGCAGCCGTCTTAGAGCAGGAGGCTTTGCAGAGATCACGAGGCACTTCTAAGGAGTGAGCCATCCTCATGCTCCCCCCGCCCCCCCCCCCCCCCCCCCCCCGCCGAAAAGCCAGGATGCAGAGCTCATGCTTCCAGGAGACCCAGAGCTGAGCAACCGACCAGCCCTTGGCAGCCCACCCAGGGGGCCCACACCTCTTTCCCCAGCAAAGGAAGCCAGAGGAAGACCCCGCCTCCCAGATAAATACGAGAGAAGGGCCTGAACACATTGTCTGGAGACTAAAATCAGACCCATCCCGCCCATGGCTACCGTCCTTACGCATCTCTGCATCCTAGGTGGGCCTGATCCTTCAGGACATGGTCATTGCAGAAAGAACTGGGTGGGAAGCGTCTCTCACCTGCAAAGGCCACGGTGGGGTGTTCCCTCAGGGCGCACAGCTGCTGCTCGTGGCTGGGATCGCTGGTGACATCCTGGGAGCTGGAGAGGTGGAAGACCAGCAGCACGAGGCTGGGCGGCAACAGGGTGGCAGCCAGGGGTCCCGGGAGCACCATGGTGGGCCCCTCTGGGTCCCAGCTCCCAGCGGCAGGCCGGCGGGCCGGGGAAGACCTGCAATGCAAACATTCAATCTCACCACATGCTCCCTCGGCAAGGCCCACTTCTCCCAAGTTCCTCGTGGATGTCAGGGGCCCCACAGGTTTGGTTTTTGTTTGTTTAAATACATTTATGTTAGTTAGAGTTTATTCTGCTCTAGAAATACAAAGTTATAGATCATAGCCTGAAAGCTAATTTCCCTTGGAATGGTATTCTACACAAAACTGACAAATTATAGAGCTTTTCCTATTATGATCCCAAATGGCTTAAAATTTGTCTTAATGATAAAAGTGGTATCTTAGGGATTTTAATAAATGGAGCTAGGATGAATGAATAGCCAGTTATAAAAAGATAAATTTGGACCCATAACTTACACCTTATACTAGGAAAAATTCCAACTGGATAAAAGATTAAATGCTAAGAATAAAACCAACAAAATACTAGAAGAAAATGTGGGCAGTAATCTTTATAACCTTGGAGTGCAAGAACCATGACTCAAAATCCAGAAGTTATTAAAGAAAAATATTTAACTACATAAAATCCACAAACTTCTGCATGCCTCCCTCTCCCCCAACCCCCTCAAAAAAAGTAACCCCCCCCCCAAAACCCCCAAAACAATGTTAAGCAAAATCAAAAGGCAAATAACAAACTGGAAAAATATTTGCAATTCATATCACAAAGGGGCTAATATTCCTGCTATGTAAATAACTCCTGGGAATCAAGAAGAAAAAAACCAACAGTCCAGTAGAAAATGAATATAAATGCCAACTGGGCTTAAAAACATGAATGACACTTATTCTCATTCAGAATAAGAGCAATGCAAATTAAAACGAAGCCTGAGATAACCTCTGCTCATCTATCAGTTTAGCAAAAATCCAAGTTAGACCACTGTTGGTGAGGCTGTGGGAAAGGAGGCGCCCTCGTGTACTGCTGGTGGGTGTGCAAAATGGCACAGCCCAGGGAGGGGAATCTGGCCGTATCTGGCAAAAACACAGAGGCGCTGACTTTGACCTAATTGTGGGAGTCTAGATCAGTGCTACTCAGAGTATGGTCCACGGACCAGTATGAACTCTGACGACTCTGTGGCAAGATTAATGCAGACATTGGAGAGTAAGTGTTTAAAAACCTTCATAGTTATTTGACAGAATAATTTTCATGTCTATTGGATCTAATAACAAAACATTTGGGCTTGTATTTTGCAGGGTTTGTTTTTTTTTTTTTCAATTCACTTCTCTAGGGATTCACTTTTATTACATTTTACATGATCATCCACCTGCAACAGGCTGTAAATTGATAAATAAAACCCGTTCCTTCATCACAGGTTATCGAGAAGCAAAATAGACTGCAGAGGCACCTGCACATCGGCAAAGTCAGGGAGGCACAAGATTATTCCCGTGGCGTTCTGTGAAGTAAGAGAAGACGGGTAACAACCCAATATCTAGCAACCAGAGGCTGCTTCAATAACCTACGGTGGATCCTTGTTATGGGATACTGTGCAGCTCTAGAAAAGAATGAGGTTTACTCTAGATTTTAATATGGAGAACTCTCCAGGGATATTAAGTGAAAAAAGCAAGGTGCACAACAGGGTAATAGCATGCCATCTTTTGTAAAAAAGAGAGTAGAGACAAGAATATATATATTTCTATTTGCTTATCTTAGCATTAACATACACTGAAATAATAAATCAAATTAATAAAAAAAAGGTTACCTATAAATAGCAAAACTGTAATCCGGCCTTCTCAATATAGACCTTTTATATTATTTTCATTTTTGAATAATAAAAATGTCTAATATTACCTAGTCTATTAAAAATTAATCCTTTTTAAAAACTAGTTCTCGTTCCTAAAACTCCTAACAGGGAAGGCTGGATAGCTCCCCTGCGGCCTGCCTCACGCAGTCTGAGCTAGCTCCCAGCTCTCCTCAGAGGCCATCCACTGTGTCACCATGCTCCCCTGGCCTCAGGCCTCTAACTGCATGACCTCCTGGTGTCCCTTTCCTCATCTGTGAAATGAAAGGTTATATGAACTCGGGATTTTCCAGGGGGTGCATGGGGGAACCAATCAGAATCACTTCCATTGGGGGTGGCGGCCTGCAGCCCCCAGGTGAGTGACCCCAAGGGGATTCTGCCAGCCTCCCCGAGACTAGCAGCCCCTGGGGTTCCATCCCTCTCTAAGTCCCTATGCTCCCGACCCCTCCTCTCTCTTCCCTTCCTACTGCCACTACCGCGCCCAGGTCTGGAGAATGACAGTAGGATGGGTTTCTTCCAGGCCTAAGCTTCCTCACTTGTGTGTGAAATGGGCTAACACCCTCCTTGCATTGCTGCCAGGCTTCAAGGGAATACCCCCATGACCACACAATGTGTGTGCCCAGGAATGGGCCCTTCTCCCTTACTCTGCCCCACCCTGCGCCCACAGGGCAATGATTCCTAAGGCACCTCTTTGATCCCTTCATCTGAGAGTCTAACCATCTCTCTCAGCAGAGACCCTCTCGAGGAAGGTTTGGCCCGAGCTCACTCGCTGGAGTGATGTTTCACACTGCCATTCACTGAGTTAGTCAGTGCTGAGCCGGGTCCTTCCTGCGGCCTGGCGCTTGGCACTGCTGTCCTGTCCCTGGGCCTCCTTTCCCCGACACTGATCCCTGGCCTCAGGGAGTGGGGAATCACAGGCCAGGGCAACCCTCTGGAGCCAGTCAACCTGGGTTCAAATCCCAGCTCTCCTTACCAGCTGTGTGATTCTGGGAAAAATACTCCCTCCTCCCTGCTTTAGTTTCCTCAAACTGGGAGTGAGAATAGCAATATCAGCTCCCTCCACAGATGTAAGTATTAAAGGAAGTACTATCTTTAAAGGGCCTGGAACAGTGCCTGGCAAACAGTGAGCACCCTTTAGTGAGAACTCTTCGGATGGCCTGGAGAGGCAGAGGGGACTGGAGGTATTTCCTTTTGCCCTTTGACCCCTGTGCTAGATGCCTTCTATCTGTCCCTCCACCCTCCCTCCTCCTTCCTGCTCTGTGCCTGAGCAGCATCCAGGGACCCCTTCCCTCTATTTGACCAATGATGGGGGGAGGGCACTGGCAGAACATAGCAGGAGGGAGGGGTTGAGGGAGGAGGCAGCAGAGAGCCCTCCTGTCAGAGCCCTGGTACTAGCTTCTGTGCCTCCAGGTTTCAGTAATCATTCCCTCCCTCCTCCCTTCACACCCAGGGGTACCACCGCCTTCACACCAGCCTTCACACCAGCCCCGGAGGCCCACGGTGAGCACTCCCAAGTGGTTCCGAATCCCTTCCCACTGCTTGGTAAATCGTTCTTTTATTAAACTGCCTTCCCTCGTCCCAATTTGTGCCATCTGTTTCCTTGGGGTTACAACACCTAATTGGTGATATTCAACGCATATGCAAATATCATCTCTTTAGACCTTAGCTGGGCTGCTCCTCTTAGCTGCTCAGAACAACTAAGGTATTAGGACAACTGCCCTCCCCTCATTATTCCCAACCCTCTCCCTCCCCCTGCTCCCTTCCCAGGCCTCCTGCCTCCCACCCACGTCTGACTACCACCCGCACTGCCCCCAGGCCTGCCCCGCCCCTCTGTGTGGCCAGATCCTGAGCTCCAGGCCAGAATTAGGAGCACATCCTTAGCCCCTTCCCTCCCCTTAGGTACTTAAAGTACTAACTTCCATAACTTATGGTTTTTATGTAACTAGGTCTTCCAAGGCCCTCCTGAATCAATAATTGCTAGATTAAGATCCCGTCCTCCACCTGGGCTCCAGCACAGTACAGTCTGCTGTTTGAGAAGGGAAGGGGCACAGCTGTGAATGGGCGTGGGTAAGGTCTGAGGGCAGGACCTGGATTCCAGATCTCCTCCACTCAGGTGCGGGATGGGGGGGGGGGGGGGGAGGGGGCGGGGAGAGAGGAGGAGAGAGCCAGGGCAGCAGATGGATGTGCAAATAACACAGAAACCGGGGAGAGTCGCCCAGAGGTAGACAGAATGGGCACTGGTCAGGGAGGGGACAGGATGGGCATTCCAGTCCTTAGGAGTGCAAAGGGGGGCCCAGGGGATGACTTAGGAGTCCCACAGGGGCTCACACACACACCTCTTTTGCCACCATCTTCCAGAATCTCCTCTGCCCTTGGCAAGGAAGACAGTAGACCATAAAAAGGGTGCAAAGGAGGGACAGAAGGACCCGGGCAACGAGGCATGGGGCTGGAGTGTGGGGTGCTAATGGTCAGGACAGAGCTCAATGAGCCAGGGCTTGCAGCTTTGCAAACGCCAGCAGAATAGGGGGTGCCACACTGGAAAACAAAGAGCGGTTAATCCCCCAGTCACTGAGGGTGTTACAGCGTCTGACTTTTGTTGTTGTTAATCCTCATCCGAGGATATTTTTTCCATTGCTTTTTAGAGAGAGTGGGAGAGAGAAAGAGAAAGGGGGGAGGAGGAGAGAGAGAAAGAGAAACGTCAGAAATGTTGATGTGAGAGAGACACATCGATTAACTGCCTCCAGCTCCTGCCCCAACCAGGGCCAGGGATAGAAACTGCAACCCAGGTATGAGCCCTGGACCGGAATCAAGCCTGCATGGGACCCTTCAGTGTGTGGACTGGCACTCTAGGCACTGAGCCACACCAACAAGGGCCAGGGTCTGACTTTTTGATCAGACTTTTAGATATTTGGTGTGTGTGTGTGTGTGGGGGGGGGGGGGTCTGACTTCCCAACTCCCAAGAATTACCCTCCTTAGGAAACTATCCCCCCTCTATCCACAGGTCAAAGGCCCCTGGCACCTCATATATACACCTACCACCTCCCTACCCCCATCATAGCTGCTGCATCAAGGATAGTCATGTGGTTAAAACAGGCCAATCAGATGCTCTCCCATGGCAATTTGGGTCCCCTCCTCACCCCCAGGGTCAAGTCAGTCTTTCCAGAGGAACTAGGAACATGTAATGTGGACAGGTGGGGTGGCCACCTCCCACCTGTCACATGGGCTGAGGAGAGAAACGTATAAGGGATGCTGACAGCCTTCCGCTCCAGGTGCTAGCCCTTTCCTGAGGTCAGACTACGTCCTACGTCCATGAGCCATCCCCTCCCGGATCCTTGTAGTGAAGTTTCCCCTGGTTTTGCTGAAGTCCGTCAGAGTGAGTGGTGTCAAACCAGGAGCCGCCTACGCAGCACGGCCTCCTCATGTCCACTCCTGCCCTCTCCTTCCCGAAGGAGCCTCGGTGTGGGGCGGGGCAGGGTGCCCTGCTCAAAGCCATTCCCAGCCTTTTGGACCTGGTGGCCAGTGAGGGGCGGAGGAAGTCATGGTGGGGCTTTTGGGGAAACGCTCTGAGAGGGCTCGCCTTCTTCCCACCTGGCCTGCAGGTAGGGTGGACGGTGCTACATTAGCCTCCGCTGCTTTAAGTGACCGTTAACCAGGTGATGAGGATGTGGTGCAGAAAGACAGGTGGAACCTGGGATAACACCTACCTCACAGAGTTGTTGTGAAGATTAAATGAGTTATTTTGTCTACCCGACTTAGAACAGCACCTGCCACACAACAGGCCTCATATAAAGGTTGGCTGTTATTATTACTACTAGAGGCCCAGTGCATGAAATTTGTGCACAGCGGGAGGTTCCTCAGCCTGGCCTGCACCCTTTCCAATCTTGGACATCCCTCTCGCAATCCGGGATGACTGGCTCCTAACCACTCGCCTGCCTGCCAGCCTGATCGTCCCTAACTCCTCTGCCTGCCAGCCTGATCATCCCTAACCTCTCTGCCTGCCTGCCTGATCACCCCTAACTGTCTCTGTCTGCCTGCCTGATCGTCCCTAACTGCCCTCCCCTGCCAGCCTGATCTCGCCCCTAACTACCCTCCCCTGCAGGCCTGATCTCGCCTCCAACTGCTCTCCCCTGCCAGCCTGGTTGCCCCCAACTGCCCTCCCCTGCCGGCCTGATTGCCCCTAACTGCCTCTGCCTCGGCCCCCACCACCATGGCTTTGTCCAGAAGGAAGTCAGACATCTGGAAGATGGCTGATCAACCTGGTCTAATTAGCATATTACCCTTTTATTAGTATAGATAGGTTATATAGAATAGGATTGCTTAAATGGGGGGTGGGGAAGGGAAGCCTTTTTCAGCAGGAGGAGATGGTCTAGGCAGACAAAAACACATAATCCCTATATCTGGACTGATAGCCAGCCATATGTACTATATTGCCAAAGCAGTCATTAAAAAATTGAATCACTTTCTTACACCTTACACCGAACAGTTGTTGCCCTTAAAACCCCTCCTCAGCCCTCACCTTAGGTTCTGCTTTTGAAGTTCACCCAGATTTGGTTCTGATTGGTTGGTTCCTATGAGTCAATGTCAAAAGCTCTGCCTCTTAGCCAGCCATTGGCTCCTGGCACTTCAACCAGATTTGGTTCTGATTGGTTGGCTTCTATGCCAGTCAGCATCTCTGGGCCTATCTCCGGGCTTGATCATAGAGGTGGGGCTGATCAGCAGCCACCCCAGGCTGCTGGGAGCGGGCTGAACTGCTGACCTCTGTGAAAGAGAGAGAGCCTCGCCAGCAGCCACTGCCACTGCTGATCAGCCCCGCCTCTCTTTCTCTTCGAGAGGTCAGCAGTTCAGCCCGCTCGCCTGTTGTGTGCACAGCCTGGCATTCGGTTGAGCCTCCAGTCATTGTGGATGTTATGACCCTGGCTCTTTATATATATAGACTAGAGGCCAGGTGCATGAAATTCGTGCACTGGGGATGTGTGTGTGTCCCTCAGCCCAACCTGCACCCTCTCCAATCTGGGACCCCTTGGGGGACATCCCTTTCACAATCTGGGACTGCTGGCTCCTAACTGCTCGCCTACCTGCCTGATTGCCCCTAACCATTTCTGCCTGCCAGCCTGATCACCCCTAACCACTCCCCTGCCAGCCTAATCGACACCTAACTGTTCCCCTGCCGGCCCGATTGTCCCCAACTGCCCTCCCCTGACAGCCTGGTCACCCCCAAATGTCCTCCCCTGCATATTCCCTCTTTATTATATAGGGTTTTTTCTTTAACATATTGGACAGTGTACCTGCCGTGGTCTTGACAAACCAGTAAAAATGTAAACCCAAACTAAAAGTGTCATAAAATAAACTCCTTAAACAGGAATTTCATGAGACCTTGGAAAGGTGATATCATGTGGTTGTTTCTTCCTTTCTTCCTTCTCTTTCTTTTTCTTGATGTTTCATTTTTGTCCTTCCTTTCTTTTCTCCTTTTATTCCTTTTCTGTCCTCTCTTTCTCTTAACTTTTCCGTTGGTAGAATCGTCAGTACTTGAATCTGTCTTGCTTCCAGAAGATGAAGAAGAGGGAAACACACCATCATCTGAAGAAAAAGATGATCTATGTTGAGATTGGTGGTGTTTCTGGTTTTGCTCTTTTCCCGGTTTGTTTGTCATTTCTGCTGGTCCGGCATCTTCAGGACTTGTGCGTGGGCACTTCTTATTCATGTCTACAAAACCTCCCTGACTTGGTGAAAACTGTAGGGGAAAAGGCCTTCCAGGGTGGGCTCAAGCCCTGCCCGAGGTGCTGAGGAACCAGGGTGGGGAGCACTCTGCACCGCCGCTGCAGAGCCAACCTCCGGATCTTGGGGTACTCTCCAGTAATGTAACTGCAATGTCCAGGTTTGCCTTCAGAAATTAGTTGTAAGTTAACTTCTGATGTGAAACCCTACCTCAGACATTTCCATTGTGGTTTCTAAAGATTTTAAACAAAACCCATTTACCTCCCTAACCTAGTCAGAAGTTTCTACCCAATGGGAGAGGTTTGCTGGGCAGCATCGTCCAGATACCCCCCACCCCCATCTCCAATCACTTGGCTGGGGCAAGGGAAGTTCCAAGGCTATAGTGTGTGTATGTGGGGGATCACTCCATGGGGGCGCAGGCCCTTTGGAGGCTGACACCCCAGGCTGCTGCTGGGAGGGGATGGCTCTGGGGGGCGCGGCTGCCTCCAAGGCCTATACCTCCAAGCTGTGGATGGGAGCTGATCGCTGAGGGAAGGGGGGGTGGCGCAGGCACCTCCCAGGCCCACAGCCCTGGCTGCGCTGGGAGCTGATCGCACCGGGGGGACGTGGGCGCCTCCCAGGCCGACGGCCCAGGCTGCAGCTGGGAGCGGATCGCACCAGGTGGGAGGGCGCAGCGGCCTCCCAGGTCAACAGCCCAGGCCGCACACTGCCGGCTCTCATCGGCAGCCCTCCCTGGGACTGGGGACTGCGGCGGGCCTGAGAGGACTGGGCGCTATCATCTTGTGTCTATGGGCGCCACCATTTTGTCGCGGAGTGATGGTTAATTTGCATATTACTCTTTTATTAGATAGGATTATTACTAGAGAATCATTCACTCCTGCTCTGTTCACACCCTTGCTTTTCAGGTCTCAGTTTTCACTAGCCAAGTACCATTCCTATCCCTACAGTTTGGGTTCTCATACTTACAACCAATTCTCCTAAAACAGACAAAAATTTCTATTTTTAATAGGTTTGTCTGATGTGATGTTAAAAGAATCCCAAAACGTCTCTTCTGGCAGGGCATAGCAGAAGCCAGCCAATCTTCCTGAGGAGTGTGGAGTGCCATGGAAGTTCTGAGCTTGGGGGACTGCCAGACCTACATGCAGATCTGTTTCATCACCTGTATGATGAGGTTAATAATCCACCTGCTTTAGGGAGAGTGCTTATAATGCACCCAGAAGGGAGTCTGGCACAGAGTAGGTCCTTTATGAAACACATTTGTATAAATGTATTCATATACATAAAACATTCAACTGGTTACCAGGTGTCTGTCTCAGGCTCATTTTTCATTCATTTACACATAAATTCACTGAACGTTTACTGAACAACTAGTATGTGCCGGGCCCTGTATAGATAGGGAAAGTGAGGGAGGGGAGATGCCCATATGACATAAGTAAGCTCCCTGCCTTCAAGGAGCGTATAGTCTAATAGAGGAGAGGAGACATTTCCCCAAGGAACAGTGTGTCACAAGCAGAGAGAATGACCGATTGGGCCTGGGTCTGGGTGGATAAGGGGACACAGGAAGCCTGTGCTTGGCCCTGTCTCAGGGCCCGGCCCCTGGCTCTGCTGCAGGATGCTCGCTTCGGGAGCTGGAGGAAGGGAGGCACAGCACCAGCGGACTCCTGCTATTTCGGGAAACCCCCAGTGATAAGGAAAGCATTTTCCCAAATCATCGGCCAGCAGTAATTTGAAGCTTCTATTGCCTTCTCTCCCGTTGCTGCCCCAATTCCCTGTAGTCCTCGATATGAGGTCACACTAATGGTGCCTGGAGGCGTGTGAATGCGTGTGCATGTATGTGCGAGAGAATGCACACCCACACAGGCACCCCCTGGAGGATGCCTTCTCTGGGACTTTTCCAGGGCTCACTCCCCCAGCACAGAGAGTGGGAGAAGGATTAGCTCAAACTGTGGGAGAGGATGACATTGCTGCGTGAGAGAGAAGGGCAGAGGGCCAGGCCAGAGCTGTTGGAAGGAACTTCTGCTCTTCTCTCTGGGGCAAAGGATGAGGAGCATGGGGTAGTGTGTGTGTGTGTGTGTGTGTGTGTGTGTGTGTGTGTGTGTGAGCTGAATTTCCCATGAACCCAAACTGGCCCCCTACAGGCTCCCCCTGCATAACTGTGCCCTCCCCTGCTCGCCAGAAAGCCAGCCTTCCTACTGGGAGAGGCTGAACTGCCACACCGAGGACCCTCAGATCCTTCAGTATGAGGATGAAGGAAGGGGTCCCAGCCCTCCTGCAGGTTCCAGGGCTGCAAAAGGAGATGGCAGCATGGCTAGATGAGCAGGCAGCAGACTGGGAGGGGTCTGAAGAGAGATGCAAGCTGCCCTGGGCAAGGGAAGTGAGATGATGCAATAGGATGGAGGTCTAAGGTGCCTCGCCTCGAAGGCAGAACTCAAATACAATCTTGAAGAAAAGAAGGGGGGACTTCCCCAGGCATCAGGGCAGAGCATTCCAGACTGAGGGAACAGCAGACGGCACAGGCAAAGACGTGGTTGGCCCTGAACCATCTTCGCATAATCCATGGAGGCTGGAGAAAGAGGCTGGAGAAAGAGAGGGATGTAGAGGGAGATGAGTCTGGAACAGAAGACTGAGGCCGACTCATGGGAGATTCTAGCGCAAACCTAAAGCTTCAGGAGGTTTTCTTCTGCTGAAAAGGAGGACGCGTTGATGGTTTAAGGCTGTGGAAGGACGAGGGCGGGTCTGCACTTGGGGAAGTTAAGGGGCAGTGGACAGTGGGGGGGATGGGTTGCTGGGCAACTCTCAGAACCAGAATTGATTGGGTGCCTCTTCCTCCAAGAGAACCCAGCCCCATACCAGGAGCACGGCTGGATCTCAGCCCCCACTGCACCCTGTGGAGGACATACCAGCCCAACTGCAAAAAATGGAGGACCAGGTAGGGGAGTTGAGCCCTCAAATTACTGCTGCAAGGGGGCCCCTCCAGAGCAATCAGGGGCTCTTTTCCTCTGGCTGATAAAAAGGGTGTAATCAGACAGGAAAGGACCATCTATGACCCTGAAAGATGGGGGCTTGAAAAAAACACGGCTGCCGTGTCCCGAGAATGTGCCAGGTGCTGTGCAAAGCTCTTTCCCTGCAAGACCTGGTGGCCATCGGGCAAGAAAGCCAAGAAGTGCCTTGTGATGGCCATCCTCAGCCGACAGGAAGAAACAGAGGTCGGCGGGGCCGAGGAACGCGCCCAAGGTCCCAGTGCCCATTAATAACAGAGGGGTCGGCACCCCAGACTGTCTGCTGCAGAAGCCCGTGCTCTGGGCCCCGACAGGCACCGTGCTCCCTGGAGAGAATGGGCCCGGCTCTCCTGGCACCTTCCGTAGCCCTGGCTCCAGGAACTCTCCAAGCAGCCTTAGAAGCTTAATTTGGTTTCCTGAGTTGGCTTCCTGACCAGGGCGAGCGCTTTCTAACTATAAATTATTAAACTGACTTCCTGCTGCAAATGAGCCTCCTGTGAGTTTGGGGTGTGGGAGCAGTTTTTCCAGGACCTGAGCAGCTCTGGAGAGAGAAATTCCATCGGCTGCGGATGGACAGAGGAGAGTCCAGAGGCCCAGCCCAGCCCAGCCCGGCCCAGCTCGCAGCACCACTGCCTGGGAGACTCCCCAGCCCAGGGGACAGCCGGGCCGTGTGGGGGCAGGGACCGAGATGCTTCCTTTTGTCCCCACCTCAAGCTTGGCCCTTGAGCCCTTGAGGACTTTGGGGAAGGGGGCTCAGCGATCCTCCTTCCTGGCACCCCCCCCCCCACCTCCATTCAAAGTCTCCACTTGGCTGCCTGCCTGGGAAAGGGGGAGAAAAATAGAAGGAAAAGAAAAGAAGAGGAAATAGGGGAAACCAAGAGCAGGAAAGAATGCATTCTGTCTGCAATTTAGTGGGGAGGGGCGGGTGTGGGGGGCCTCCTCCCTCCCCCACACTCACCCCCACCCAGGGCCAGAATGCCATCTTCCCACCCACCCATCACTCACTACTTGGGGGGCAAAGTTTAGCCAAGCTCAGGACAAAGATAAAATTGAGATGCAGATTCCTTCCCATTGCTCTGAATAGAGCAGATTGGATACGGATTTTCCCCTTTTCTTCCCATTTAGACCATCTGGGCGACTGGGGCCCAGAGGGAAGGCTGGGACCAGGTGGGGGAGGGAAGAGAGGCTCTGAAAGACTGCCCAGCACGTTCCAGCTCTGGAACCTGGGGGTGAGGGTGCAGGTGCCTCCTCCACCCACCCCCTTTCCCAGGGGCAAGCTCATTCCCTGCCTCTGCACTCTGCTCTCAGGTCGGGGCTGGGCCAGACCCCGCTGGGTTGGGTCCTCTCCTCTGTCTATTTCCTAGCAAACTAAAAGTCATGTGCCTTTGTCATATCAGTGTTTGGCAGTCCTTCCTGCAGCTCCCCCTCCCCCCCCCCCCGATCCCCACTGCAATTAAAAGTAAAAATGTGATCACCAAAAGCTTAATAAGATGAGCTCTTAAAGATCATTTGGTTCAACCCTGTGTTTTACAGGTGAGGAAACTGAGGCTTGGGAGAGAGTATTGAGCAGGAAGCTGGTGGGAGAACCGAGACTAAATAACAACAAAAGCAAGAACAAAGATGATGTTCTTATGCAGCAGGCAGTGTTCTAAGCTCTTTACATTATGCTGTTTATCTTCAAACTAGGGGCCCAGTGCACGAATTCGTGCACCTTGAAAGGAACTGTGGGCAGAGAGGCTGCAGTGGGCACAGGGGTGGGTCTCAGCCCATCCTCTGCACCCCTGCCTGGCCCCTCCTGCTGCGCCCCCCTCCCCCGTCCCCCGGTCTGCTGTCTGCCGGTAACCCCGCTCCTGCCACCGCTGCCACTCCCACACACGGACGGTGCCGGCCCCGCTTGCACCCACTGACTGTATGAAGTGATTGGGGCCAGTGCCAGCAGTGGGTGTGAGCAGTGGCTGCCAGCTCTGATTGCCCCAAAGGCTTCTCCACCTCCCCCTGCTCCTGAGGGGTGATCAGGGCAGCAGCTGCCGCTTGCACCCACTGATGGTGCCGAGTGATTGGGACTGGCCCTGGGCACTGGCTGCAGGCTCCAGTGCCAGCAGCGGGTGCAAGCGGGACCAGCGCTGGCAGCAGGTGTGAGAGCTTTCAGTAACCACCAGAGGCATGCCCCGATGACAGCAACCAGTGCCCCACCTTGGTCTGGTGCCCCCGCTCACCTGCTCCACCATCCCACCATGGCCAATGCCTGCCATGTTCCACACACACTCCCCTGGTGGTCAGTGCACGTCATAGTGACCAGTTGTTTGGTTGTTCAGTTGTTCTGCCGTTCGGTCTATTTGCATATTAGAGTTTTATATATAGACTAGAGGCCCGGTGCATGAAATTTGTGCACGGGGGAGGGGGAGTCCCTCAGCCCAGCCTGCATCCTCTCCAATCTGGGATCCCTCGAGGGCAGTCATACATCCCTCTCACAATCCAGGACGGCTGGCTCCCAACTGCTCGCCTGCCTGCCTTCATGATTGCCCCTAACCGCTTCTGCCTGCCAGCCTGATCACCGCCTAACCACTCCCCTGCCAGCCTAATTGATGCCTAACTGCTCTCCTGCCAGCCTGTTTGCCCCCAACTTCCCTCCTCTGCCAGCCTGGTCACCCCTAACTGCCCTCCTCTGCAGGGTTGATCGCCCCCAACTGCCCTCCCTTGCAGGCCTGGTCCCTCTCAACTGCCCTCCCTTGCAGGCCTAGTGCCTCCCAACTCCCCTCCCCTGCTTGCCTGATCACCCACAACTGCCCTCCCTTGCAGGCCTGGTCCCTCCCAACTGCCCTTCCCTGCTGGCCATCTTGTGGTGGCCATCTTGTGTCCACATGGGGGCAGGATCTTTGACCACATGGGAGCAGCCATCTTGTGTGTTGGAGTGATGGTCAATTTGCATACTACTCTTTTATTAGATAGGATAGAGGCCTGGTGCATGGGTGGGGGCCAGCTGGTTTGCCCTGAAGGACGTCCCAGATCAGGTTGGGTTCTCTTGGGGTGTGGGGTGGCCTGGGCGAGGGGCCTGTGGTGGTTTGCAGGCCGGCCACGCCCCCCAGTGACCCAAGCAGAGGCCCTGGTATCTGGAATTTATTTATCTTCTACAATTGAAACTTTGTAGCCTGGAGCGGAGCCAAGCCTTCTGCTCACTCCCTGGCGGCAGCCATTTCTGTTGGAATGTATGTATCTTCTATAATTGAAACTTTGTAGCCTGGAGTGAAGGCCTGAGCTGGCCAGGGCTGCAGAAGCTTGGCTTCCTCCATCGCCGGGGCAACCATAGCCTCCTGCTCTTCCAGCTCCATGGCTGCTGCCATTTCTGTTGGAATTTATTTATCTTCTATAATTGAAACTTTGTACTCTTGAGTGGAGGCCCGGGCCCGCCAGGGTGTGTGAAAAACTTGGCTTCCTCCATTGCCAGGGAAACCCAAGCCTCCCTTCTGCTCTCTGTGGCCGCAGCCATCTTGGTTGGGGTTAATTTGCATACTTGCTCTGATGGGCTGGTGAACGTGGCTGGTGGGTGTATCTTATGGGTGTAGTGGAGTGATGGTTAATTTGCATATTACTCTTTTATTAGATAGGATAACCTTGTGTGGCAGGTACTGTCATCATCCCCATTTTATGGATGGGAAAACTGAGGTACAGACCAGTTAAGTAACCTGCATAAAGCCAAACACATAGAAGCCAGATCCAAACTGGGGCAGTGGGGCTCCAGACCTGCTCCTTGAACAATCTCAGCAGACCACACAGGAACATGACTTGACATCACCTGTGAGAGGAGCACAGGCCTGGTGGGTGTCTTGCTGGGGCTAGCAGGCTGCTCCAGCAAGCATTTGCAGATGGGGAAACCTCTAAAGCACGGCCCACACCCATTCTGTATTTCTAATCATGGAGTCGGGACTTGTTGCTATGAACAGCGTATATCAACACAAGGTCAGAACTGAAAAGAATAGAAAGGGAATGTTTATATCACTTGGGAAAACGAGCAAATGGGAACCTTGTGAGGGTAACTTTGTAGGCAATGACACGCATGTGGAGGGTTACCAAATGCCTGGGGAAGAGAAGGTTGGAGGGAGAAACCAAGGGCTGGAAGCAGGACCCTGCCTGGCAGCTGCAGAGCAGCTGTGGTGAAATGCGGTAACTAACACGTTAGGTTACGGCTTGCGCAGGTAAGTGTTATGAATGGTGCTGGTGGTGGTCGCACTAAGGTGGTATGACGATGAGCAGGATTTTTTTTTTTTTTTCTGTTTTCCAAACATTCTATAATATTTTATTGTTTTTGCAATGAAAACGAAAACAAAGGCGGCTTGCCTGCTTTAATTGCTGGAATTAAGTGCTAAGGATGTTGCCAAACATAAATCAAGCTTATCTAGTCATTAGAGCAGCCTCCTTTTTCTCCTCCCCATGGGCAAGCTCTCTCCGTGGAAACATTCTGCTCTCAGATAGTCCATTGCTATAGAAAATGAAACTGCTTTTGAAACCATGCCTACAGCTCAGGAGCAGACGGCAAATCCAGCTGACGGCCTGGGCTTTCTTGGGGTTTCAATGACAGACCCACTTGCTCAACATAAACCCCGTGTGGGAGGGCCTAGTCCCCTCACTCTCTGGAGCATGGCTCCTCAGCACCGGAGAGCTAGTTTTGCTATTCTTCAAAGAGCTTCTAAAGAGACGGGTGGTGCTGATGGCTGCAGGACAGTGTGCATGCCCTTAACGCCACTGACCTGTACCCTTACACATTGTTAAAATGGCCCTGGCCTGTTGGCTCAGTTGGTTGAGCGTCGTCCCATGCACCAAAAACTCGCCAGTTTGATTCCCAGTCAGGGCACATGCCTGGGTTACAGGTTCGATCCCTAGTTGGGTGCGTACAGGAGGCAATCAATTGATGTTTCTCTCTCACATCCATGTTTCTCTTTCTAAAATGAATAAAAACATACTTAAAAATTTTGTTAAAATGGGTTGGAAAGGTAAAATGGTGTGGCCACTATGTAAAACAGTATGATGGTTCCTCAACAAGTTAAACATAGAATTACCATATGATGCAGCAATTACTTCTGGGTATGTACCCCAGAGAACTGAAAGCAGGGACGTGAAAGGATATTTGTACACACGGGTCCACAGCAGCATTATTCGCAAAAGCCAAAAGAGGGAAGCAACCCGAAGGCCCACCCACGGATGAATGGATGAGCAGAGTGTGGCCTATCCATGCAACGGGATATTATTGAACCTTAAAAAGGAATGAAAGTGTGACTCACGCTACAACGTGGATGAACCTTGAAGACATTATGCTGAGTAAATAAAGCCAGACACAAAAGGACGGGTATTGCATAATTCCACTTAGTGAGGTCCCTAAGACAGATTCATAGAGACAGCAGGTAGAATGGTGGTTGCCAGGGCTGGGGGAGGGGAGAACGGAGAGTCGTTATTTCCTGGGTACGGAGTCTCAGTCTGAGAAGGTGCAAAGTGTGCTGGAGATGGATGATGGCGACGGTTGCACAACAATGTGACTCTACTCAATACTACCGAGCTGTACGCTTAAAAACGGGTAAGATGGTAAATTTTATGTCATGTGTATGTTATGACAATTTTTTTAAAAAGAGCTCCTCAAACCCAGGGGACTGAGGAGAGCCAGAAGGCGTGCTGCTGACACCCCAGATCATGGGGTCTTCTCCCACCACAGAGTGGTGCCCAGTGCCAGCCCCTCCCTGTCCCCCAGGGCACGCTGCCCCTGACGCTGTATTCATTTCCTGTTGCTGCTGCACCCCATTTCCACAGGCCTAGTGGCTTCAAACAGCACACGTACTCTCCTCCAGTTCTATTGGTTAGAAGTCCAACATGGGCCTCAATGGGCTAAAATCAGTGTCGGCAGGACTGCGCTCCTCTCTGGAGGCTCTGGGAGCATTGATTTCCTTGCCCTTCCAGCTTGGGGAGGCCGCCCACGTCCCATCTCCAGGCCCGCAGCACCGCCTCCATCACAGCTGGGAAAGGGTCTCTGCTCTTCAGGACCCGAGTGCTTACACTGGGCCCACCCAAATAACCTGGGGTGATTACGGTCAACGTCCTTAACAGAACCACATCGGCAACGTCTCTTTTGACATATTTACAGGTTCCGGAGACCTGGAGGCCTTTGGCGGGCTGTTCTGTCTACCACACCCCCACCCGCCCTCCCACCTGGTATCGTTCACACGTGGCACCAAGACCCATCTGGGCCTGAATTTCTGAAGAATGAGGCCCAGTAGCTGGCAGGTCATGGCCACGGTCTCGGGGAGGAAAGAAGCTGTAGCTGAGGAAGCTGACAGTGAGCATGAGGTGGTGGGGAGAGGGAGAGGACACTCTCGAAGGCGAAGGGTGCATCCTATGGGAACGAAGACGCAGGAAATACAAAGGGGAGATGCGGGGAGGCTCACAGGTGAGCTGCGCGGCACAGAAATTCATGACGCTGGCACAAAAGTTTCACCAAAGGGCGATTATTATTCACTTCTCAAAAAGGTCTCCCAAAGCGTTCTCCAAGTAATGAGTTCCACTGTGTTCTTAAAATAGGATTTACACCCAGTTTTTACAAGCACATAAAGGGATGCTTGTAAATCCACTGAAAGGAAGTGAGAGCGGTAACATCTGCCGCCTTCTGTGCGGTGGTGTCACAGGGAGCGGGAAGGAAGCGCTGAGGTGGGGAGACAGGCTCCTTCTCCAGCCCGGGCCCCGGAAAGCCATCCATTCCATCCTCCGGGCACCTCTCCTCACTCGGCAGGCACAAACCAAGCCTGCGGAGGGAGGCGAGGGGAAGGAGAACAGCAGGTCGGGGCTGGCCCAGGGCTCTCTCACCCCCAGCCTCTGCTCCTTCCGCCTTTCCTTAGGGGGGGAGAGATTTTTCGGGGCGGTGAGGGTTGTGTGTCTGTTGGTAACAGAAGCTGTACCCCTCCAACATTACCTACTAGGCCACTTCTGGAATGATACTGGGACTTTCACTTAGGGACAAAGCCTGTCATCCTACGGTTATTAGAGAAAAGAATACAAATGACCTGAAACAGGTAAGATCTGGTGTGAATAGTTGCTTCCTTGTCTCCTTGGGGAGCCAGTGAGCACAGGGCACCGGAAGGAACCAGGGACTTGGCCCCATTTCCTTCCCTCTCGTGGCCACAGAGCACAGGGCCCGCTGGAAATCCTCCTTTGGCCTCGAAGCAGATAATATCAAGGAAGGTGCCATAAAAATCTTGGCCGCTGCACATATTTCTGTGCCATTACACTGTCTAGGTTCCCTCTAACCTCTCAGTTGGCCCTAACTTTCATTTTTGGTTCCTTCTCCCAAATGTGTGGTTCTCAAGGTTCAATTCCCAATTCCCCGCTCTCACTCCGACTGCTCCCAGGGTGGTCTCGGCAGCCTGGCAGTCTTTTATTTATTTTTTTAATAAAAAGTATGTCCTTGGTGTTAATAGGGGTTTCAAAAAATGCAAGTAATTGCAGCATTTTGGACATACTTTTTATTAATTTTAGAGAGACAGAAACATCAATCAGGGACTGAAGTGAATCAAACCTGTGACCTTTTGGTGCACTGGAGGACACTCCAACCAACTGAGCCACACCAGCCAGGGCGCAGCGGCCACCAGGGCTTCTGTTTCCACCTGGCTCCCCAGACCTCCAGTCCCTCTCTTCTGGACTCCAGACTGCATGGCCGTCTCCATCCCACCGTCACCCAGACACCTCCGCCACAGGCTGCCCAGAATGAATTTGTCCCCTTTCTCCCTGAGCCTGTTCCTCCTGCACCCCCATTCGCCGGAACTACAGCCACCACCTGACTCACATCTCAGCATTCCCAGACTCCCCTCCACCTCATCTCCCACACCCAACCCAGTGTTGAGTCCTGGCACTTGTACCTCTACAGCGGATCCCGAGGCAGATGTGCTCAGGGCTGGCCGGCGACCTCTGAGCTAAGTGCACAGGGAGGAGCAGGGAGGCTGGAGGACACGTGCCCATGTGGACAGGACAGCAGTGACTCAGCTCTCCTCTGCACCAGCCGACTGTTGCCTTCTCAGGACGTGGGCCCAGACCTGTCCATTTTTTAAAGAAAGGCTATGCATGTGATTTATGACATTCCCTTGTTTCTAAATGCTGCAATTACTTGCATTTTTTGAAACCTCTATTTACACCAAACAAAACATGTCTGTTTATGACCTCAGGGTTCCAGCCTCTCTCCCACTTTCCTTCTCTCTGTTCCCAATGCCAGTGTGTCAGTATATCCACGCACCCTCCTGGACAAGAGACCGTCTCCTCAGGGCTAGCTTCTCCATCTTCCCCCTGAACCAATGCTGGTCTCTTCAGCTTCAGATGCCGGCCCCCCAGAGGGGGAGAGAAGAAAGAGAAGGCTGATGCCACTCTGGGTGACAGAGCCATTAATTAACAGAGTTAAACATCTGGTGTTTAATTAACACCCTCCCTCCTCTCTCCTTTCCCAGCAGGGCTCCTGGATGAACGAAATAGGAGCTGGAAGCTGGAGGGCAGACGGGGAGATGGGATGGGAGGTCCTGGCTGGAGGCAGGGCAGCAGAGGAGAGGGTGTGAGGTCCCATGTGTAGAAAGGAAGAGGACAGGTCAGGAAGAAGCAGGTTTATGTCTCAGTAGGAGGCTCAGACGCCCAGATGTCTCTTGAGCAGGAGCTGGGGAAGAAGCTCAGTGCCCAGGACTGAACATGGGAATCCATGGCTCTCCTTGTGGCAACACTGTTGGTTGCTTCCCTGATATTCTTTCCTCTACTGGTCTCGATAACAACCCCCAGGCTGCACAGAGCAGCAATGAGCCTAGCCCCAGGTGACATGCTTTCCCAGCCTCTCACGCAGTTAGGGATGGTCATGTGCGTAGTTCTGACAATCCTATATAATAAAGAGGTAATACGCAAATTGACCCTCATGCTGTCGCACAAGATGGCCACCCCCATGTGGTCAAAGATGGCCACCACAAGATGGCCAGCAGGGGAGGGTAGTTGTGGGCAATCAAGCCAGCAGGGGAGGGCAGTTGGGGGTGACCAGGCCTGCAGGGGAGGGCAGTTGGGGGCGACCGGGCTGGCAGGGGAGGGCAGTTGGGGGCGACCGGGCCTGCAGGGGAGGGCAGTTGGGGGTGACTGGGCTGGCAGGGGAGGGCAGTTGGGGGCAACCGGGCCTGCAGGGGAGGGCAGTTGGGGGTGATTGGGCTGGCAGGGGAGGGCAGTTGGGGGCGATCAGGTCGGCAGGGGAGCAGTTAGGCATCGATCAGGCTGGCAGGGGAGTGGATAGGGGGTAATCAGGCTGGCAGGCAGGTGAGCGGTTGGGAGCCAGCAGTCCCAGATTGTGAGAGGGATGTCCAACTGCCGACATCCCCCAAGGGGTCTCAGATTGCAGAGGGTGCAGGCTGAGCTGAGGGACACCACCCCCGCCCCCTGCACAAATTTTGTGCACTGGGCCTCTAGTGAGAAATAAGCAGAAGTCTGCTATAGACTCTAGGAAAGTGCTGCTTTTCTTATGAGAGAACAGACTCAGTAGGCACTACCCCCTCCCTCCCATCTCCTTCCTGCCTTCCAGAGGAATGTGATGTCTTGGCTACAGCAGCCACTTTGACACTATGAGACCAGAGGCACGAGGGAACAAGAGGATGACAAGCACCCTGATGCAGATGCAGCTGAGCCAGTGTGCAAAGACCAGTAGCTGCTGCCACCTCCATCCCTCTTATTAAGTGATCAAATGAATCCCTATGTTTCAAGTTCTTGTAGGTGGTGTTTTTCTGTTACTTGCAGCCAAAAGAATTCCTTAGTGATACACTCTAGCCTCTAAACCCTCTTCTCTCCGAGGAGATAAACTGACCACTTGTTTAATTAGAGTTGAGTGAAGTCAAGAGCAGAGGCTGCTGCTCAGAGCATTTCCCAGCCTGGACTGCCCAGGACCTGGAACTAGGGGCTGGAACGTGGACAGCAGGGTGGGCTTGGCTGCATTAGATGGTGGGCTCCGAGGGGAGCCCCTCATCACTGCCTCCCCAGCGACAAGCCAGAGCCTGCCATGCAGTGGGAGCTCAGCTGACCCGCGTGTGAATGAATACATGAACGGATGGATGGGCCACGGCGTGGCACAGGTGTCCGTCCCAGTGACAACCAGCAGGCAGGAAGGGACTCCCAGCAGCTAGCTTGAATCTAGCTGATTCAAGAGCCACCCTTCCGCAAAGGCCAGCCTGCAACACCCCTGCCCTTCAAAAGCCCCCACCCCAGGTCCTGCGATGCCCACCCACACTCTTACTTGAATTCCATCAAACCTCCCTGCTTGCTACACATCCTGCTCCCTGTGTTGACTGAAGCCCCTGAGGCAGATGCCACTATCCGTTTGAAGCCTCCAGAAACCACCAGTGTCTTAAACGCTGACGGTAGCTGCTAAGTACTTTCATTTCAGGTTGATGCTTTGGAGCAATGCTAAGAGGTTGATGATATAAAGAGCTGCTCAGAAAAGAGACACCCTAAAAAGAATAGTCCCCAGATGTCTGTAGTCCTGCCTGAAATGTACCATTAGACATGGACTACTTTGACTAGCTAGGTCACCTTAAGTAAAACACTTAACCACTCTGAGCAGTAGTTTGTATGATGGGAAGAATAATAATAAAACCCCTCTCATACTGCTCTTGTGAGAACCAAATCAGCACCCAAGCACATCGTGAGAACGTTTATTAAAACAAGCCTTTCAATGTGATTAGTCTTGGAAGAATTATCCCAACAATTATTCATTTTGAATGTAATCTGGCAGCTCTTAGGATAGAGACGAACCTTAGACCTCCACCTTCCCAGCCGCTTCACCAATGACCTCTGTGCCATCTTCAGAAGTATGCGAGGCACTTCTTGAGTTGAATTGATGTGACAATTCATAGACGAGAAAGAGGAGAGGACCGTGTGGGGGAGGAACAGCTCTGTAGCAGGTGCTGCGGGTGCCCTGCGCAGATCCCCACTCCCTGGCTCAGCACCCACCTCCCATCCCCCAGCAACATTCTCAAGAGGCCGGCCCTTAGCCTAGGGCAGTCTCCTCACCAGAGATGCCTGGGAGACTGCAGCTCTCACCCTCACACAGGGCCTTGGGCAATCACTGACTGCCAGATGCAGGGGTATAAAAGCCTCTGTGTAACTCCGGCTGCACTGCCTGCTTCCCTCTCACCCTCTCAGGTGTTTCCTGTGGGCACGCCCAGTCAACCACCTGCACACCAGTCTCGCCTCAGGCCCTGCTTCTAGGGAACCTGTCCTAAGACGAAGCCCACAGGAGCCCTTTGCAGAGGAGGGCTGACAAGAAGCTGGTGTCAGGACCCAAGTGCACAGCTCTTGGTTGGCCCAGGGCTCTGCCCCTCACCCTGCATGCAAGGCAACGCATGGGGCCGGCCCAGCCCTCAACCCTCAGGACGGGAGCCTTGACTAGAGCTGGTATCTACACCTCCATCCTCCATGCTCTCCTGCTCTCCTCAGCACCCTCTCCACTCTCCATGGAAATGAGTAAATCCTCTCCAAGGCCCCACATTTTCCTGGAAAGCTGTAAATCCAAAAATCAATTGGCCTCCCTGTCAGGAGATTATTGGGATGGGCCCCAGAAATGTTTCGGCCCATAGACTCCTGGTGTTAGTGGAGAAAGGGCCTTGGGAGACAGGGTAAGTCCCCTGTACAGTTTAATTTGGATTAGACTTCTGCACCCATGCTCTTCCCTCTCGTTATAATTGTTATCATTATGGTCTGCTTTATTCCCCTCTAAGCCATTAACACAGCTGGACAGAGTGGGAAATGCAGGGATGCTAATCCCCCAGCCCAGGCCCTCTTTTCAGAACTGGTCTCCCTAGAAGCAAGGAACATGGTCCTGGGGTGACGGAGCAGTGGGAGGGGGAGGGGTCGAAGGGGCCTGAGAGGTCCAGCCCCCAGGTACTGTGCCTCTTAGATGGGAAGGGGAGGAAGCTGTTTACACGACTGTGTACCCCGTCCCCTCCCCCATACCAACATAATCAGAAATATTTCTTTATTTTTGGATCTTCCTGAGGTTAGACATCTGAGGTCATCCTGTCCCATCCCCCAGGCTCTAGGCAAGACCGCCACTCCTCACTCCGGGGCAGCTGGATTTGGGGAAGGGCCACTTCAGGTCACCATCACTTAGTGGCCTCATCAGTGTCTGGTGCCCGTCACTATAAGGACATTCTTTAATCTTTTCTATTCCATGAACCAACACTCACCAAGGGCCCTAATAAGTGTCATGAGCCCCAAGCACTGGGGAGGACACTGTCTCTCTTTGGAGGGCCCCTCTTTTGAGAATCCCACGGTTTTCTGCTCATCCTACCTAATAAAAGAGTAATATGCAAATTAACCATCACTCCACTACACCCTCCAGCCACGCCCACCAGGAAACCATCCGCCGGTGGCTTTTCCGGCACCAGTGGGGAGCCTGCGATGGGTCGCAGGCAACTGGGGGTCCGCTCCTGCAAGGGGGTCTGCTCCTGTGGTAGATTGCAGGGAGCTGGGGTCCCCTGCCCAATGGGTGGTGTCTGCAATCACAGGGAGCTGGAGGTCCCCTTCCCAGGCCTAAAGCTTTGGCCAGAGGCTTTAGGCCTGGGCAGGGCACAGCCGGTGATTGGTGTGAACTATAGAGGAAACACCTTTTCTGACTGCACATTGACTAAGCTTCCTGTATGCCACTGGTAATATTCTTAGTAACTTGGGTAATAAGAATCCAAAAAGGTGATCTAGGGTTTTTCCACCACACTTCTGGAGAAAAAAACGAAGGTCCGCTGCTGGAGGGCTAAGAAATGTCATATCCTGCCCTAGCCGGTTTGACTCAGTGGATAGAGCCTCGGCCTGCCCACAGCAGGGTCTGGGTTGATTCTGATCAAGGGCATGTACCTAGGTTGCAGGCTCCTCTCTGGCCGGGGCCCAGATCAGGGCTCATGCAGGAGGCAACCAATCAAAGTGTTCCTCTCACGTTGATGTTTCTCTCTGTCTTTCCCTTTCTCTTCCACATTCTCTAAAAGTCAATGGAAACATATCCTTAGGCGAGGATAAAAAAGAAAGAAAGAAAGAAAGAAATGCATATCCTATGAAAGACACATCTGGAAAATGCCTAAAGAAAGTTGTAATTTTTCTTGGTGAAGGGACTGGAGTCGTGTTGATGAAAACACCTTGGTGGCTGCGGTGACTGGCAGTGGCTGCAGCAGCGGGGTGATGGGGCTGGTGCCTTCCCCTGAACAGCCCGGTTGCCTCCCACAAAGGGAGGCCAGACTGCAGCTTAGGCCTGCTTCCCGTGGGGATCGGGCCTAAGCCATCAGTAGGACATCCCCTGAGGGCTCCCAGTATGTGAGAGGAGGCAGGTTGGGCTGAGGGACCCCCCACCCCCAGTGCACAAATTTCGTGCACCGGGCCCCTAGTATATTAATACTCACCTCTGATTCCATTTTCCTCACCAATGACCCCAACTTGCCAAATCCCAGATACTAGGTCTTCCGAAGAAAATATGTGGTTTCTGATCTCAAATAATTATATCTAAGCTTTATTGAGTTTTTTATTATATGACAGTGTGTTAATGGTTTCACAAGTGCTGTCTCGTTTTATCCTCACCATATGCCTCTAAAATGGGTTTAATTGCCTTTTGACAGATGAGAAAACTGAGAAGTTGGGTCACTTGCCCAGAGTCACATAGGAAGTAGCTGAGCGAGGGTGAAATCGTGTGTCCCATCAGTGCCAAAGCCCAGCTCTTAGCCAGCCTGCTTCCCACCACCATACCTGACTTCTGCAGAGCCAGTTCCCTCAGGAAGGAAGGTGAGGCTTGGTGCTCTTGCCAGCTATGGGTACAGAGCAGGCAGCTTCCCGGGTCTCCTCCTCACCCCTGTACCCAAGGCTCAGTCCAACTCAGTTCCACTCCCACCGCTCAGAGCTTTCATTCTACATCCCATTCCATGCCGGGCTCTAGACCCATTTCCTTCCCCTCTCCTGGCTGGAATGCTGCAGCATCAGGGCCTTCACTCAGCCTCTCTGATCCACCTCTGCAAGGAGAGCTCTCAGCTCCACTCCATCCTGCTCCCCAGACATCCCAGCCCCAGGTCTTCCTGCCCTCCGGAGCCTGCCTGTATTTATATTTTGGGGGGAAGTGAGTCCTCAGGGACTTGCTGAGCTGCTCTCTGCTGCAGGAGCTGGAGGCCCTGGCCCCTCTGCTCCTCCACGTCAGTCATCCCCTTCCAGTCACTGCTCATCAGCTGGGCCAGAGGCGGGGGTGGCAGAGAGCAGCGAGGCAGATAATCCGAGGTAGTGGGAATGTAAAAATCATCTCTACTTGGCTGTGGAAGGTATTTTTGGACCTACAGTTGAATGTGGGTGTGTGCGATGTGCTGGGACTTCACAACACTTCAAACTAAACCCTGAAGAGAAACCAGCAGGGCCTGGCTGCGGGCTTCAGGAAGTAGAAAGCCATCTGCCCTGTTCCTCTTTCCTGCTGGGCTGGGTAGCTCGGGGTCCCACACGGGCTGAACTGCTCCCTCTCTCGAAATCAGACCCATACAGTCCCCTGACCTGGAGCCCTGGCTGCAAACTCAGATGCTGACAGGGGCTGGGCAGCCAAGTGAGGCCAGCTGGTGTAACACAGAGGGAGTGGCAAAGTGCAGATTGTCACCCCTTCAGAGGGGCACGGCCACGCCTCAGGGGTAGCTGCTGCTCAGCTCCAGCTGATGACAGAAGCCAAACAAAACGCATCTGTGAAAGAATTTGGCCCACTGACAACTGGGTTGCCATCTCTAGCCCACTTGGGCACGTCTCGGAATTGCCCGGAGGGCTTGTTAAAACAGATGGCTGGGCCCATCCCGGGAGTTCCTGATTCAGTGGTTCCTGAGCTGCAGCGTCCAGGACCCACTTCGGGAACCATGGTTCTAGCCTCCTGCCCATACCACTGGGGAACCTGATACTTCCTTACCTTTTAATGTTGGCTAGTCTTTTCCCAGCACGTGTCAGCTCAGGCGGTAACCATGTCTTTAAGTAGCAGAAAGTCAGATGTACACTGAAGGGAGGGTGGGCAGGCCTCTTTTACATGTCAACGATGTGTCACACGTCTTCATAAACAATATCTCATCAATCATCGCAGCATCCCTGCTAGGTAGGCCTTACTGTCCCCACTTTACTGCTGGGTTCTAAGGCACAAAGATGTCCCTGACTTGTTTAAGTCACACAGCTAATAAGGGACAGTTCTGGGACTGGAATCCACAGCAGCCTAACTTCAGTGCCCCCCTTCCCAAGCCTTCAAACTCCACAGAGAAACAAGGCCCCTCTTCAGCAAATGTCCCCTTTCTGGGGGTGAGCAGAATGGTCTCCTGCTTAGGGGCCCTCTGAGTCTGCCCATTAGAGCAACTCTCACAGGAAGGGCTGGATCAGGAGCCAGGAGAACTGGAGAGTTACAGGTATCCGTTGCCTTCTTCCAAAGGGAATGGTCAACCAAGACGTGTCCTTGGCCCAGGGGCCTATAATTCCCAGAAGGCAGGATGGGCCAACTCTGGGTGGCATAGTGCCCTAGGAATGCTAGGCCGGAGGATGCCGCCCCTGAACCAAGCACCTCGGTCCTTGGGAACACAGCAGAGCAGGATAGAGGAGTGGTCTGATTCATGTTCATAAACTCCTAAGAGCAAGAGCTATGTCTATTTTGCTCAGACTATATCCCTAGCTCCTAACACAACACCTGACACTCGGTAGACACTGAATTACTTGTTGAATGAGGATGGCTGAATGGTGGAACAAAGGGTAGGGACATTTTGTTCTTAGCCGGAGGGACTTTGGCTAATGTGCCCACTCATAAAGCAGCCAGCCTTGAGAAGGAAGATGTGGGCAGGTGATAATTCTGCACAATGGAATCGATAGGAAAGGTTTTCCAAATCCAGGGTAGGCTAAAAAGCAAAGGTATTAACGGGTCTGCTGAGAACTGACAAGAACATTTTCCCCTCTGGGTGCCCGGCCACTGTGTCTGCTGAGTGAATGAATGTGAGCCTCCCATCCTGTAAGCCCACGGGGAAGGTGCTCACACACTGCCGCGTGGGTGGTGGCTGCCTCTGCAGGGGAAGCCTCCCCAGGGCTTCAGACGGATGTGGACCGAGTGGAAAGCCCTGGCTCTCGCCCTGCACCAGTCAATAGACACAATCCCAGTGGGAGCAGTGCAGGCACTGTGCTCCTCACCACTGGGCCTGCTGCCTTCTTCTCTTTAAAAGAAGGAAAATGATAACAACAACGATAGCAATAACAACAACTACTTCATAGATTTGTCGTGACGATGAGATGCTGTGGAAATGGTGACACCGTGAGTAGAACAAGCACTCAACAGAGGCTGTTGACCAGATGAGTTCACTGAGACACCCATGTGCCTAGGTCACTCCTCCAGGCTGGATAGGGCCCCTCACCTCTCCAGACAGGAAGTTCTTCCATCGTCTAACTTGCCTCCCTCCTACTGCAATCTGAATCCTTACTCTACCCTCCATGGTGACAGGGAATAGGATGGCAGATGGCGGGATCTTTCCACAGTCATGGTTCTCCAGTATTTCCAGGAAACCAGCAGTAACAGACTCTTTGCAGTCATGCACTGATGCTGTGAAGAGCGTGCATCGACTCAACGTCGGATGAGCCCAATCAATGCGACTCCAAATCACATGGTAACACACAGGGTTCTGCTCCCCAGGGGAGCATGCCAATCTTTCCCCTGCCACCCAGCACACTGTGGATCTCTCCCTTTATCCAGAGTGTGTGTGTGTGTGTGCGCGCGCACGCGCGCGCGCGCGCGCAAAACTCAGCCTGCATCAGCCACCCCAGACCTTGAGTCAAATAACAGTCATTCTTTGATTACACATTGGATTGCACTGCCTGTGCTATGGTTTGACTTTATTCAGCTCTTTGTTTAACCCAGTAGCTCCAGTTGATCCCACTGATGCTCTTGAGCAAACAGGCCAGCTCTGGGAGAGAGGCCCCGTGAGTTGGTGAGAGTGGCGAGAATGCGGGGCTGGGAGCCGTTGAAATGACTCAGCAGAAAGGTTCGTGTCAGGGATGAGACATAGCCCCTTCTCTTTGCTGGCTCCATTGCTCTTCACAACCAGGACCTAGTCAGATCCCTGTGGGTCTGCAGGCTAGTTGCCATTCCTTCCACTTCACGGAGGAGACGTCAGAGGCCCTGAGAGCAGCCCAGAAAGGTCAGTTAACCCGAGCCACCCTCTCCCACTGCGGCTCCTGGAGGGTCCCTTTCTCCCCAGGCAAGTATGGATGGCTCACCCTGGATATGGCTCTCAATGACTTGGGGCTGGGAGCCAGAAACTGAGAGAGCCCCCAGTGATGGGTGGCAGGTCATTCAGAGAATCTACATGCCTTGTTTGGGGACCTGAGAGCTCAAAATGACTGAATCCCCAGGTCCCCAGAAGAGTCACTCTTAATACCTTCTGGAAAGTGAGACTGTGGCGGGCAAGAACAAACGATCGCTATTCCTGCCAGTCTGGGTCTCTGGCCCCTGACTCCAGCCTATGTCCAGGTTATGTTTCTGTCCTTCTTTCCCTTCCCACCCCCAGCTTCCCAACCAGGGGTGCCAGGCAGGCCTGCATCCCCAGAGCCCTGAGGGGACCCAGCCCATGAGCTCTCAAACCCAGGGAGAGGCAGCCAGCAGAGGACACCTTTCCAAACCCGAGGGCTGCAGGTGAGTCTCCTGCCAAGGTGAGAGGGGCAGAGCCTGGCCTGCCGTGGAAGGTGCTGGAGCCCGGCCGCTTTCCTCCTGTAGAGAGGAAGGTACTGAAAGGCGTGGGAGAGATGGAGGAGGGAGGAGGAAGGATACATTATGGACCCGGACTGGAAGGGGACAAAGGAAAGAGAAGTTCATCGCCAGGGCCATGAAATAAAGGGAGGTTTTCCTCTGGTTCATGTTATTGCTGTTATGATGGTGTTTGTGCACTAAACAAAACAGCGAAGGGATGGGAGGCTGGGGTTGTGTGATGCTGCAGATTCCCGGGGAGGGCAGACAGTGTAGAGCCCGGGGAGGGGGAGAGGGAGGTGGGGAGAAGTCCTGGGGTTCCTCAAATCCTTCAGGGTCTCCTCCTGGAGGGCTCAAAGTTTTCTACAAAAGGCTCAAATCCTGTTGATCTGGGCCCTGCCAGTGCAGATTCCTGAACTTCCAAAATATAACTGTGTCCCAACTCATCAGGGCAAGGCCATGGATCGGCTGGGAGCCGGCTGCCATTCCCCAAGCACACCGGTCAGCACTCAGACCCATCTGGCAGCAAAGGGTTGGCTGAGGGAAGCTGGGAGGAGCCCAGGCTCCCCACCCCCATCTGCTCCCCGCACATCCACTTGCTGCAGTCCAGGGAGGGAGGAGGCCCACAGGTGGTTTGCTGATGGAGAGGGGAGGCTGGGACAGATTGCAGGACACACACAGCTAGACTGGCCTCTTCAGGACAGCATCACCACCACTGCCCCCAACACACCCCTGCAACATGCAAATGTGCACCTGGGTGCACTCACCTGTGCGCGCGCGCACACACACACACACACACACACACACACACACACGCTAAGATGCCCACGATCCAGACTCCTTCTTACAAGGCTTCTCCTGCAGGTGCAATATGGCAGCCGCACTGCTGCCCCAGCTGTAGGCAGCTGCAAGGCAGGTGACTGGCCCTTTTGTTTGGGGGAGGGGGGACAGGGCAGGGCACGTGCCAGAGAACCTCTCAAGGGGGTAGTGTCTAGGAGGTGAGTAGGCCTTGGGGCTTGGTGGGGGGCAGAACAGAGAGCTTCAGCCCTGGGCCAGGGGATGGGAGGCGAGAAGGGGGTCTTCAGAGAAGCACAGCGAGCTCTTTCTGACCCGTATAAAGGCAGCCTTCTCAGAGACAGAAAGATGGTCAAGCTCTGACAAAGCCCTCCCAGTGCTCTATGAATGTCTCTGTTTAAACCTGGTCATTGGTGCCAAAACCCCTTCAGCTCCGCATTCATAGAGCCCAGTTATAAGAAGAATAACTAACAGGCTTACTATTTGCAGGCATTTTTCTATAAGGACTTTATCTGTTAACTCACCACGCAGGTCCTGTGCTCCCCTCCTCTCCCCTGCCACCCCCGTCTCCTTTTCCACAATGGAACTGCCTGGGTAGAGAGTGGCCATGGTAGGGTCTGTTGGAGGAGCATCTGAAGTGCAAAAATTCTGGGGAGATGCCTGCAAGTGTCTTCTGCTCAGGCCCCAGCAGGGATGTGGAAGGGGCTGGGACGCTGTGTCATTTTTCTCCTAGAAGCTTTAGTCAAGTGGCTGCTGGTGTGGTCTGCAGGCTGCGGTGGGTGGCACTGGCGGAGGAGGGGCAGGGAGTGGGGTGGAGGGAGGCACAGCTGGTGGGGAAGGGAAGTGATGGATGCTCCCCTGTCCAGCTGTGCCTCTCCTGGCTCAGGCCTGAGCCTGGGCAGGGGAAGGGCAATGAGACCCTAAGCCGGGAAACACTGATGACTGCCTGCAGAAGTGACCACGGCAGCGGCCTGTCCGCCACCTCTTCCTCCCCACCCCTCCCTGTCTGTGCAAACACACACACACACACACACACACACACACACACACACGCATGCGCGCACGGCCCTCGGTTCAAATCCCAGCCTCCGCATCCCTTACCCTCTCTGAGTTGCTTTCCTCATCTGTAAGACCACGCAGGTCCGTGTGAAGATTAAAAAGATAATGTTTGCAATCGCACTGGCTGGCACCTAGAAAGCGCTGGATAAATGTCAGCCATTGTTTTATGGTCGTTGTTAGTGTTGTGACTGTGCGGGCCCATCACATCACTCACTCCCCATAGGCCCCTAAGTGCGCTTCCTATCTGTCATCTCTGCTCCCATCCGTCCTCAGTGAGCAGCCAGGACGACAGTCCACAGCAGCAGCGATGATTTGGTCACATTTCTCTGCTGCTGATAAACATTCACCGGCTCCCCGATGCCTACATGATCAAATCTAAACGCTCTTTGCATCTGGCACGAACGACCCTCCTGCCTCCTCTCTGGCCGTCCCCTCTGCATCCCCCCCTCCTCAGCTCATCCCGAATGGAGTCGTGCAGCTGCCAGCTCTGTGCCTTTGCAGCTCCTCCCCCCCCCACGCAGAATGCCCTCTCCTCAGAGAAACCTTCCCATCCTTCCCGCTCACACACATGCCCTCTCTCCTGTGAAGCCCATTCGGACCCTCACTCAGCTCCTGGCTTCCTCTGCTGACAGAGGCAGTGGGTGGCTTATCCTGCTCCTGGCACCAGTCCGCCCTGTGCCTGGCTGTGAAGGTGAGGGCAGTGCTTCTCAAAGTGTGATCCCTGGACCAACAGCGTCTACATCCCCTGGAAACTTGTCAGAAATGCAAATTCCCAGGCCCTGTCCTTGACTCACTGGGTGAGAAAGACTGGGCACAGGGCACAGTAACCTGTTTTAACACGCCCTCTAGGCTCTGACACACCCCGGGTAGGGAACCACTGATGTCGGATATCCTCACCCTAAAAGGATGCTGAAAGGTACTGCTGCCTGGCCCTCACCTGCAGAGATGTCACTGGTCTGAGGGGTGGGACCTATGCATCTACCTTTTTTCCTCCCAACCTTCTATGAACATTTTCAAACATTCAAAGCTTTTAAAAGATTGTACAGTGAACACCTATATACCCACCACCTAGATACTATCATCAACATTGTGCTATGTTTGCTTTAACACATATCTATCATCCTTCTACCCATGCATTCATCCATTTTGTTTTTTGATGCATTTCAAAGTAAGTTGCAGACATCATACACATCACCCAAACACGTGTGAGCGATTTAAAAACCCTCCAGGTGGCTCCGCTGTGCAGCCAGGTCTGCTCTGAACTCAGCTGGGGTTCTGACAGCCTCCTAGCCCCAGTTCCCACTGTGAAATCCGGAGGAGGAGGAGGAGGCCTGCTCTGCCTTCCACCATCGCAAGGCTGGAATGAAATCACGGCTGAGGAAGCGCTATGTAAAGGGCTTTGTGGTTAATAGGAAACAATCAATGACTGGAGGCTGGCAAGAAGTGTCCAGAGCTGTCATGCAGCTGCCAGATAAAATGCCGATGCTCAGCACAATTTGAATTTCAGATAAACAGCAAATAATTTTTTAGTACAAGTATGTCCAAAATATCGCATGAGGCATACTTATACTGCAATATGTTTCATTGCTTATCTGAAATTCCAATTTCAAATTTCACTGGGCAGGAGAAACCAAGATGGCAGCATAGGTAAACACCTGAACTTGCCACCTCGCACAACAACTTCAAAACTACAACTAAAAGACAAAACGGACATCATCCAGAACCACAGGAAGGCTGGCTGAGTGGAAATTCTATAACTAGAAGGAAAGAGAAAAGCACACTGAAACTCAGAGGAGCTGCGGAAGGCAGAGGTATGGATGCGCGCACACGGAAAGGACTGGCAACCGAATACGTGGCTGACTTTTTCAATCCGCAGGGAGACACAAGCTCCCGACTGCTCTGAACTCCAGTTCCAGGTGAGACTCTGGGGACCCAGACTCATACGGGGAAACTGGACTGTCTGGCAGTGGGCGGAACTCGAGGGCAGCTTTCTCTCAGAGGTGCTTGCAGCGATTACCAAGGGACACTGAGACCCAGGGGCCTCTTAGGGCAGGGCTGACGGGAAGCCATTGCTGTTTGCTCCGCCCTGAGACTCTGCCCCATCCAAGCTGTGCGCAGAGGCTTTTGCATATGAATGGCCTGGTCCCTTGAAATCTAAACTTACCTATCAAACTGCAGCTGAGTCAGAGAGACCCAGAACATCCAAAAGAAGGCCAAAGGCCCCACAGCAGCTTGCATTGCTTCACAGCTGGGCCTCATTTGGGCACCTCCAAAACCCAAACAAAGAAGAGGATTCTGTAGATCTCTCCGTAGCTCCTGCTGGGTGGCCTCAGGCAGAGGCTAAATTAGCACCTCCTTGGAGATCCAAGAGCCAGTGTACCCAGGGGTCAGAGTAGGACCATCCAGATTACAACTCCTCAGATCCATAAGGGACACACTCAGGGGGCAGACTCAGTGAGCACCAAAGCCCCACTGAAGCAAGTCTTGCCACATTGTGTCTCCAACACAGAAGTTCTCCCATCGTAGACACAGCTGATTCTCACAGCCAATTGGCCTGGAGGTTAATTCCTCCCAGTGATACCAACAACAATCAAGGCTTAACTACAACAAGACTGTGCACACAGCCCACAAAGGGGTGCACCAAGAGTGTCCACCCCAGGTAACTGGGGAGGCTGAGCCACTGGGCCCTATAGAAAACCTAGCACACAAAGCCACTCTATCAACTCAGGGAAGCAGCCAAAATGCGGAGACAAAGAAAGAGGTCACAAATGAAAGAAATGGAGGAAAGCAAACTATTGGATATAGACTTCAAAACCACAGTTATAAGGTTTTTCAAGAATTTTCTAGAAAAGGCTGATAAATTTAGCAAGACCCTCGAGGATATGAAAAAGGACCAACTAGAAATTAAGCATACACTGACTGAAATAAAAAATAATATCCAGATATCCAACAGCAGACTACAGGATCACAAGAATCAAGTCAAAGATTTGAAATACAAAGAAGCAAAAAACACCCAACCGGAAAAGAAAAAAGAATCCAAAAATATGAAGATAGTGTAAGGAGCCTCTGGGACAACTTCAAGCGTACCAACATCAGAATTATGCCAGAAGAAGAGAGAGAGCAAGATACTGAAAACCTATTTGAAGAAATAATGACAGAAAACTTCCCCCACCTGGTGAAAGAAATAGACTTACAAGTCCAGGAAGCGCACAGAACCCCAAACAAAAGGAATCCAAAGAGGACCACACCAGGACACATCATAATTAAAATGCCAAGAGCAAAAGACAAAGAGAGAATATTAAAAGCAGCAAGAGAAAAACAGTTAGTTACCTACAAGGGAGCACCCATACGACTGTCAGCTGATTTCTCAACAGAAACTATGCAAGCCAGACGGAAGTGGCAAGAAATATTCAAAGTGATGAATAGCAAGAACCTACAACCAAGATTACTCTACCCAGCAAAGCTATCATTCAGAATTGAAGGTCAGATAAAGAGCTTCATAGATAAGAAAAAGCTAAAGGAGTTAATCACCACCAAACCAGTATTATATGAAATGCTGAAAGGTATTCTGTAAGAGGATGAAGAAGAAAAAGGTAAAGATAAAAATTATGAACAACAAATACATATCTATCAACAAGTGAATCTAAAAATCAAGTGAATAAAAAATCTGATGAACAGAATAATCTGGTGAATATAATAGAATCAAGGGCATAGAAAGGGAGTGGACTGACAATTCTCGGGGGGAAAGGGGTGTGGGGGGTGCGGGAAGAGACTGGACAAAAATCATACACCTATAAATGAGGACAGTGGGGGGGTAAGGGCATGGGGTGGGGTGGGGTGGGAACTGGGTGGAGGGGAGCTATGGTGGGAAAAAAAGAGGAACAATTGTAATAATCTGAACAATAAAGATTAAAAAAAAAACTTTCACTGGGCATCCCGTGTTTTTCTTTGCTAAGTTTGGCCATAGGCACTAAGCCCTGTTCTGGGGGGTGGGGGGTCTCAGGTTGGGACCCTCTACCCAGGGAAGAACCAGAGCAACAACTGCTCTGCCCCTGTGGTGTCTTGGAGCATGCTCCTGCAGGGCCTGGCTGGCAGACAGGGTCAGCCAGGGGTCTCCTCTAAGCTGACATCTGCCTAGGTGTGATTGTGATGGCCAGGGCCTTGCACACAGCGTGCCAATGTATTAATCAGCGTTCCCTAAACAAACAGAATCAATAGGATATGTGTGTGTGTGCATATGTAGATAGGTAGATCGATGGATATTTATTTTAAGGAACTGGCTTATGTGATTATAGAGACTTGGAAGTCCACAATCTGGAGGGTGGGCTGGAGGGCTAAAGACCAGGGGAGAGCAGATACTGCAGATCAAGTCTGAAGGCTATCAGCTGGCAGGATTCCCTGTTGCTCAAAGGGAGGTCAGTCTTTGTTCTGTTAAGACCTTCAACTGATCAGATGAGGCCCGCCCACATTATACAGTGCAATCAGCATCATTCAAAGTCCATCGATTTAAATGTTAATCTCCTCCAGAAAGATCCTCAAAGAAACATCCAGAATGACATCTGACCAAACACCTGGGCTCTGTGGCTCAGCGAAGTTGACACAAAACTAACCATCACAGCCAGCAGGTCGCAACCAGAAGGACACAAACGTATCACTCAGGGGAACAATTTAAAGGAGATTCTCCAGGCTCCACCTAGAAATTCTGATGCATAGGTCTGGCAGTGCCCAGGAGCCAGCCTTTAACCATCATTCCAGACGGTTCCAATCCTCAAGCTCCATGGGCCACTTTGGGAAGCCCTGCAGTTGGAGCTCAGTAAATATTTGCCTAGTCAAGGGGCGCTGAAGGCGACAGTGTGGGCACAAAGGCACCCAAGCCAGGGCCATGCCACCCTCCCAAGACTATGTCCTGGGGGCTCTGGTGCGGCTGCAGCAATGGCAGGTGGGAGTCTGCTGGCTACTCCCACCTGACACTAACCCAAAGGGCCAACTCCTGACCCCATTTGAACCCTAGGGCGCCCCTCTAGCTTCCGTGTGAGTCGGTGGACGTGCTCGGGCTCACGGGAGTCCGATGAGATCATGGCTCAGGAATCTGTGTGCAGTCGGTTGCCCCTGAAAAGAACCGCTCACTCAGCTGGGGAAGCGCGCAGAGCAGCTGAATGTTCACAGGCCAGCGGGAAGGCGGGGCCAGGGCTGCGGGGGACCTGCAGCATCCCAACCACCAGCCGGCATTCTTCCTTTCCTGCAGAAAGGAGGAAAATCGACCCCCGACAGTAGAAGCCCATTATGCCACAGCTTGTTTTTAATGCGCTCCCACAGACCGTGGGTCAAAGTTAGGTCCTAGAAAAACTAACAGTGAAATAGGTGACAGCCTGGGAGTGGTTGGTTAGGCCTGAATCCAGTACCAGCATCGCAGGCCAGGTGGCCCGGAGTGAAGCTCCGAGGAGTAGAGAGCGAGGAGAGAGTCTTCCTGCTGGAAGGCTCCTTTGTCCTCAGCATCCTGCCCTGCCTGCTGCAGAGGGCCTAGGGCAGTGGTCGGCAAACTCATTAGTTACCAGAGCCAAATATCAACAGTACAATGATTGAAATTTCTTTTGAGAGCCAAATTTTTTAAACTTCAACTTCTTCTAACGCCACTTCTTCAAAATAGACTCGCCCAGGCCGAAAACCGACTTCTGCGCATGGGCCACGAAGTTTCAATCGCACTGTGCGTGCGCGCCCGCACGTGGTATTTTGTGGAAGAGCCACACTCAAGGGGCCAAAGAGCCACATGTGGCTCTCGAGCCGCCGTTTGCCGACCACTGGCCTAGGGGCTCCATGAACACATGCTCAGCTCCGCTGGATAAGGGGGAGGTGAAGCCCAGGGCAAGATAGGACGTGGATATGGCTGTCCTGTGCTCCCTGGCACCTGTGATGGTCCTGCAGCTCTGGGTGCTCTGTTCCAGGCCCTTGTGTGATCTCAACCCCTAGTCATCCCGCCCAGGTCCTGGCACCTTCTTTAACCAGCCCTCTGACTGCATGGTCGCTGGAAAAGGGGTACAGAGAGGGAGATGTGGGGTGCAAAGAACACCTTGCAAGGATACAGGATGGGGATGCTACAGCTGGGAAAGGAACACAAATATCAACAGATGAGAGGTAGGGGGGAAACAAAATCACCCAGCCTCTGCAGGGCTGCTGCCTGGGGGTGGGGGGGCGGGGGATGCCCGGGGGGTACCCATTGCTGTGAGGACAAAGCAAGGCAGAGAGAACATCAGAAGCGAAGCCATGGGGCAGAGCTGGCCCCTTCCCAGGAGGAAACGCAACTCTGTCTGACAACACGGATGGCAGCAGCCAGCCCGGCACCCCCTGCCCGCCCACGATGGCTGTCACCCACAAACATTGCCACACGCCCCTGAGCCTGCTCCTATATTTAGCTTATGCCACCGCTGGGGTTACAAGTCCCATATAAGTTTACTACCTGCTGCGTAAATAGCACTTACTTTCATTTGTGCTAAGGCTGCCTTTTACCAGCTTCAAAGGCCACCCCCCCACCCCCCCTCCCCCGCAACCAGTCCTGATTTCAGGGACTTACTTGGAGACCCAGTCCCTGTCTCCTCCACCACAGCCTTCGTATGGAGAGGCGATCACACTTAGGATGGCCCACCTCACTCACTTCTCCCGGCCTGCACGGGAGTCCGCATAGATTTTCAGTCTCACATCAGAAAGACACCCCTTAACTCAGGAAAACAGGCCACACATTCGGTTTTGCTGAGGTCAGAACCTTCTGCCACGTTGTTCCCAACCCCCTCACTATAATGTCTGCTCTTCCTGGCAGAACCGGCACTTCAGGCCAAAGCCTTTAGGGGGACATTTCCAGCAGCTGGACTGTGTCAGACCACCGGCAACTCCCAATTCATTTTTCCCCAAATGCATGGCAATGGGCTGACGTGAGGCTGAGCTGTTTGGGGCGGCCGTACCTCCAGCTGACCCAATATCCCATCCCTTGGGAGCTTTGATGTCGTCACATTTTCGTTTGGACTCTGCTCTTGGCTTCCCCCCGCGCCAAACATGCTCACTTCATCTCTGACTCACGACACAAAACCCCTCCGTCCCAGGATGGCTTACGGTGGCGTGGCTCTAAGGGACCCAGGAAGGTCCCTCTGGGGTTAGGGGGGTGGAGGGGGCGGAGGGGGCGGCTGTGAGTGTGTGAGTGTGTGTGTGTATGTGTGTGTGTGTGTGTGTATGACATGCTGGGCAGGGCAGGGATGAATGCAAGCCTACCTTCCCTAGAAAGCTTCAAGGCCAAAAGGGAAGGGCAAACCAATCATTCTGGCTGGCAGGGCGCCTCCTGGAGATGGGCAATGGCCTAAATTATTATGATTTTTATGGTGTTGAAATACACACAACATAAATTTACCATTCTAACTATTCTTAAGCATCCAGTGGCATTAAGTACATTCACATTGCTACCATCACCACCATCATCTCCAGAGCTTTTTTCCTCTTCCCCAATGGAAACTCTCTGCCTGTTAACACTAACTCCGCCTTCCCCACACCCTCCACCCCTGGTAAACACCATCCCACTTGCTGTCTCTATGAATTTCACTATTCATAGAAGTGGAATTCGTCCTCTCGTCACTGGCTTATTTCACTCAGTATGATGTCCTCGGGGTTCATCCATGCCGTAGCATGCGTCACCAAATTATTTTTAAGGCGCCGGGTGGCACTTTGGGAGTGTGGTGAAGAATAGGTGCAGTTACTGGAGTGGCACCCATAAATGGGGACGTGTGCACACACTTGCTCCACGTGTGTAAATGCGCCTGTGCTTGCACACTCCCCTTCGCACGACCTCCACGAGGCCCAGAGGGAGGCCCTCGCACACGTCGGGAGTTCTCAGACCTCCCTGTGCATGAGAGACACCTGTAGAGCTGGTCACGACGCGGGCCCCAGGCCCTGAGGAGAGCCCTTTTGGGCAGGGTGCAGCAGGTGATGCTGGTGAAGGGGGTTGGGCCGCACACCTGGGGAGGCACGTAGTCACAGGGGTTGCTCCATATGCAACAACGGAAGGACTTGACCCCAGCCTTGGCTCACATGCAGCCAGTCTGCATTAGATGGTTTCTCTGGAAAAACCAAAAGGTGAGGGATCGGGCAGGAAATCGAGTCGCCACATGCCCAGGGGCACACCTGCCCTATGAGAGTCAGCTCTCACTTCTTCCCCACTCAGCTCACCCCTGGCCTGGGCACTAAGGGCACGGCGGGAAGCTGGGGGCTCTGTAGGGAAGAGAGGTGTTCTGGGGCATCTAGGTGGAATGAGGCAAGAAGATCAAGGCTGTCACACAGTTAGAGCGTGACACGAGCCATGAGAGAGGCACATCAGCCGCTGGCCTTCTGAGGAGAGAGAGAGAGAGAGAGAGAGAGAGAGAGAGAGAGCGCACTTTGGAGCGGGATGGCTCCTCAGAGGAGATGGCCCTTGAAGCGGACAGAATCCTGACAGTAGACACAGGAGAAGGAGCAGGAAAGCAGGTATGGCTTTGGGGGTCAGCCAGGATCAGTGTGACATGGATGGATGGAGACACTCTGAGTCAGAATTCTGGGGGCAATTCCAAGTGCTAAGCACTTAGCCACGTGACTGGCAAGTCACCAGGCCCTGCAGGCTATTGTTCCCCAAGTCAGGAGCAGGGCTAGAGGGATGGGGGAGGAGGCTGGGACCATGCTATGGCGGGCCTTGAATGCAGTTAATTCAGGAAGACGCTGGGAGCCATTCAGTGTTTCAGACTCAGGCTCCTCTTCCTTAGGCCCAGGCTTAGCGGGGGAGGGCTCTCCGGACCTGTGTCCTTCCCATGAGGTTGGCCTGTTAGCCCGACACCTCCAGCGTCCTCATTTCCCACTTCGTCCTCATTTCCCACTTCGGGGATTCCCTCCTGTGAGTGTGGAATTCCTGGGGGAGGCTTTCTTTGGCTCCGGGGAGGACTTACAGCCCCTCCCGCACCTGCTCACAAAATCGAGAAATGTGAACTCTAAATAATTTAGAAACATGTTAAATAAGACTGGTTCTGGCCTTGATCCCCGGGGAGCTCGCTGTTAATACTTCCCTCATTTAACATCAGCCTGAGCCAGACATCATTAGGAAGGGAAATCTCTTTTCTTTTCTTTTAAAAATCATGTAGCTTAAACGGTTTGGGATTATTTGCTGCTTTGAATCATTCCTGCCACTGCTCCCTCCCATTACAGGGATAATTAAGAACTGACTATGGTTGGCAAAAAGCATTCAACAGCCAACTTTGTATTTGGTTTTTCAAGTGCCCCAGCCCTCCCTGCCTCCCGCCTCCCCCTCCCAGGCTTCCCTTTCTTATCCCCACAGCCTCGCAGCCCAGGTCCCCCAGGGCCCCCCCAGGTCTGCTGCCTGTAAACACACTGGGGGCCCCATGGAAACCACACACTAAATGAGGGAAAGCAGGAGACCATTCACTTCCCTCTTATTCCACTGCCCCACTTCCTCCAGGCACCTTGCCTGGGGTCCCTCGGGCCCGGGGCCAGCGTGTGTTTGTTCGGCTGCCCTGGTCACCCGCGAATGGAGTGGGCTCAGATCCCAGGCCTGTCCCCCAGCTGGCCATTGTTTCTTTCGAGAGTCACTCTCTCTGTGGGGCTAAGGCAGGATTAGAGGCGTGAGGAGGAAGAGCTGGCCTCTGATCGTGGAAGCGGGTTCTGAGGCCAGGCCGACCTCAGAGGATACCAGTCAGGGCCACCTGTCTCCATCCCTCCAACCGCAGGGGCTCCTCAGTCCTGCTGAGCAGAAAGGCAGGGAGCGCCCAGCCAGTCTAAATCTGTGAGGGCAGCCCCGGGAATGGGGTGATCGCCTTTACTTCCCTGTCCCAACCAGAACCACAACAAAGTCATCACAAGCATTTTTTTTTTTTTTTTTGTCTCCCGGTCACTGACTTCTATTTTAAAATCTGAGAAGTTCTTTCTGCAGTCTAACTAAAATCTTTCCTGCTGAGGGTTTAGGAATTGTGGGTTGTTCTGGGTTCGGGAAGCCGAAACCGCCCCCTGTTCCTTTGTATAATAAAGCATCAGGAAAAAAAAAAACCTTGAATGACACACAAGGAAGTTAAGCTATTTACGGGGTGGAGGGATAGAGATTGGGATTAGACACAGAGGAGCTTCTAGACTTCTAGAATCTAGAGCAAGTGGCTGCCCAAGTTCTCCTTCTCCATCTGGGTGATGGTGTGAGGGGCTAACCTGAATATACCTGTTACTAAAACATCTATTTTGTGGTTTGTGATACTTGTTTTATAATATCTCGATTTAAAATTGAAAGGGGAAAATTAAATGGAAATAACGGCGACTGTCAGTGCCAATCAGTTGGGTCATCACCCAGGCCCCACCCCCACCCCCCACCCCCCCTGCTCTCAGCTTTCCTTTAGGGTGAGCAACCACAACTCCTTTAGCATCTCTTCCAAGGTTCAGGAGCCCGGCACCAGGTGGTTAGCCAAATGCCATGACACGTGTCAAGGGAACCTTTCAGGCCAGGTGCTGCTGGACCACTTAAAAGGACAGAGAGCTGGGACTTCCTCGAGCTTCCAAAACAGGTTGTGTGACTGCTTTGTGCTGGCTAAGTGGTAAATATCGGAGAGAGAATGAGGCCGGAGACTGCCTTTCGTGGTCACCTGGTTGTAAGGTGGGGAGGAGACCCATAGCCCTTACCTAGCCCTGAAGGCTGCTGGAGGCTACTGATGTTTACAAAAAGAACCTAAGAAGCAGGCAGGACCTGGTGGGCCAGGGGCCCGTTCATCTCAGCCTGACACCTAGTAACGGCTCAATCAATGTTAGCTATAGTGATTCTCTGTTACCACTGATGTGAAGGGGAGGGAAGGGGGGTGGCAGGGAACACAGTATGTGAAGGGAAACCAGGGAGGAGGAGAGAGAAGCAAAGGCAGGTCACCCTCAAGGTTTGGCCTTTAGAAGACACTAATTCATCAACCTCCTCATTGGTCCTCTCAGAAGAGGGGTAAATAAACAGCTAGCAAGGCTGACGGAGGCCACCCTGACCATCCCTACAGCGCTTTGCTGCAGAGAGTTGACCCATTATCTCTGGCTCACCTTCCCCCTGCTCTTCTCATTGGCTGCCTCCCCCACGTGGCCTTCTTCGATCTTGTGATTTATAAGAAATATGTATTTGGTCATCTGAATATTTGGTCTTCGTCTACAATTCCTGGCTCACAGCTACCCACACCTTTGGAACTTCCTAAGCGATGAGAGCATAAAGGTGTCTTTGGTTATTAAATGAGGTGACTTTTGGAAAGCATCTAAAGTTGAGAGCTGGTTGCCAGGGGAGTCAGCCTTGTGATTAAGAGGTTGGAACTTTTAGCCTCCCACAGCACCCCCATCTCCTAATTCTAGGGTGGGGAGAGGGCTGGAGGTGTCATCAGTCACCAGTGCCCAGTGGTTTAATCACCCGTGACTATGTGAAGAAGCCTCCATAAAAATCCAAGAGTATGGGGTCTGAGAGCTTCCGGGTTGGTGAACGCGTGGAGATTTGGGGAGAGTGTTATGTCTGGAGAGGCCCTGGAAGCTCTGTGCCCTTTTCCTATACCTTTTTTAAAAAATTGAATTTAATGGGGTGACATCTATATATACAAAAGTCTAAGTGACAGACTGTACATCTGTCTGACTGTCTGACTGAGGGACTGGCCGGTACATATGATACACACTGGCAATTTAAAAATAAACGTTAACTGGCGCATGTGCGACACATATAAAGCTCTTGCTGGCGCCAATAGCATGTGTGTGTTTCGACACTGGCCTCCCATTTAAATTAATCTGAAGACAATTTCCCGTGATGCCAGCATTTGCAATGACTATTAATAAATCACAAGGACAAACTCTGCACAGAGTAGGAATATTCCTACCTGAACCCGTTTTCGGACATGGTCAGTTATATGTTGCTTTCTCTCGAGTTTGAAGAGCGTGTGCCGTGAAAGTTAAAGTTGTAAATACTTCATCACAAGGGAAATCAGTCAAGCACTCTGAAAGTGTTTTACTCTTAATGTGGTATATAGGGAGATATCAGAATCAGTTTAACCCATTTGTCAGTCATTGTTTTTATCAATTTTGGTTTTGTATCATGTTTTTGTTGTTTTTCTATCATGTTTTTGTTGTTTTTATATGTCTTTGTTGTTGTCACATCATGTTGTTATTATTTATTAATCAATTTATATATAATTTTCATATACATTTTACTAATTTTCTTTCATCTCTGACACTTCTATTATAGAGAAAGGGCAAATAGCGATATTAAAATATTTCTTCTAATTAATTTTCTTTCAATGTGCACGAATCCGTGCACCAGCCACTAGTTGATTAATAAAATTATATCAGTCTTAGGGGTACAGTTCTACAATAAATACATCATCTGTACACTGTATTGTGTGTTTACCACCCCAAGTCAGGTCACCTTCCATCACCATTTATCCCCCCATACCCTCTTCTTGCCCTATGCATGTCTTCCATCTGGCTGTTCCGGAGTTATATCCTTTTATAATAGAGTGGTGATCTAGTAAGTCATATGTTTCTCTGAGTTCTGTGAGCCGCTGCAGCAAATTAATCCAACCCAAGGAGGGGGTCGTGGGAGCCTCTGATTTATAGCCTGTAGGTCAGAAGTACAGGTAACAGCCTAGACTTGCAATTGGCATTCTGAGTTGGAGGGGGTCATTGAACCTGCAGTCTGTAGCTAATTGGTCAGAAGCACAGGTAACAACTTGGGCTTGCACCTGGCATCTGAAGTGGTGGTGGTGGTGGTGGTGGGGTAGGGGGTGAGCAGTCTTGTAAAACTGAATCCTCAACCTGTGGAACCTGATGGTATCTCTAGGCAGATAGCATCGGAATTGAGTTGAATTCTTGGACACCCTGCTGGCATCCAAGAATTGCTTGTTGGTGTGAGAGGGCCTCAAAACACACACTGGAACCCTTGTACCCTCACAGGCTCATTCACAAAAGGCCGTCTCCCAGATTGGAAGCATCTCCTATGGGTTCAAAGGCCCAGAGGGTGGCCTCCACTCAGGTCTGCCTGCCTGACCTCCCACCCCCACAGCTAATGAAGATGCCCTAATAACTCCCATGATGGCCAGGGGATGGACTCATGTTAGATGTGTATCTGGGTTTGCCACTAAAGTCTTCTTTCTTTGCCCCTTGTCAGTTGGGGGCTGCCAATCTGTCCATGCCTCTTTATGTTCACCTGTGTTCTTCGGTTTGGGCCCATGTCTTTCTCTTTCTCTCTCTGGGCTCTCCTGCTCCAACCAAGAGCCATGGTGGAACTCTGGGCACATCGTAAATGCTTTTCTTTAACAATAACGGCAAAGGAAGCCACAGAGGAAGAAAGAGGAGGATGAATTTTAATTCTAAATGTATTCAATACAGGAGATTCCCCAGGGACAAGACTGAAAATGTGAAGGCCCAGGAAATAAAGCACATTAGGGAAAAAAATCCGTTCCCCCTGTTTGGTCCCAAGACTTCCTTGAAATAAAGTATTTCAAATATATTTCTGTATTCTGAAATGTTTTAGAATGAATGAAGTGTTTAGAATGGAGTGTTTTTACATTCCCAAACTGCTTCTAAAAATTATGCGATAGGATTTTATGTGGAACAAGCTGCATCAATCCTTCCGTCGGCATATAATGATGCACCTGTTTGACATTCCTTTCTAAATGACCTACAGAAAAATCAATTGTTCCTGGGAATCCAAGTACGTTCCACTTATAAGTACAGAGGGAAGTAAAATAAATTTCTTTAATATCAAGTATGTGGAAAACTTTATCCTCAGCAACTCTCGTTGCTGCAGAAGCACTGGATCTAGGACCCAAGGCAGATCTGTGGAGAGGGGGGTGGGGAATGGCCACGGCATTTAATAGATCCACTAAAACAAACACAGAACATGCCCCAGCTGCTCGATGCTGCAGACAGTGGGCATCTGTGGGGGTTTGGGTCTAGAGAAAGCAAATCCCCCAACATGGGGCCACACTACTGAAGGCTCCAACCTGCCCCTGAGTCTCCTACTGCATATGAAAGGAATGGAGACATTTAGAAAAACATGGTGTAAACCAAAAGGTAAAGGAACATGTGAAAAAAGGAGAGAGACTCCTCTCAATCTAGGCAAATCTTTGGGACTTGTTTTCAGGACTCTGGGAAGATGGTAAAAACGAAGGGTTAGAAGAATAAAAAACGACTCCAGGTGAAGGCGCAGAGAATGAGGCTGATTAGATCAAGTTCTAAGGAGCCAGTTGTGCTCAATGGGATCTAAAGGCTCCCCTCTCCTCTCTTCCCACAATTCCTCTTCTGAAAATAAGTGCTTTTCTGTTTCTCGCCAGCACCAGGTCCAGAAAACATAATACTGTCCTTTGTCTTACTCTAAGTATATTGTAGACAGATTCTTCTGTTCAAGGTTTTGCCTACTTAACTGTCAGAAGAGATGACAGACTTTTGAAAGGGCAGGCACGTCTATAACAGGAAACTTGGAATTATTAGCAGAATAAACTGTAACATACAATTTGAAACACCCAATAAGCTGATTTTATTTTTTTTTAAATCAACCATAGGCAACCAGCTTGATGTTCCAAAACAAAGGGACATCAGAGCTTATGAAAATCAATTTAAAAAGTTTTATACGTATGCACATTTTCTTTCTAGTATTTATGAAATCATTCTCTTTCCCCCGTGCCTTCCAAATGTCTGAGAATGTTTAAATCCTGGATAAGACGCTCCTGCTGCCTCCCAGGAGGCAGAGGGGGGCGGGATGGGCACTGGGGATGAGGCAGGCTCCAGGCACATGTGTGCATATGTGGATCCCTTTGTGTGTCGGTGTGGGTCCACTGTGTGTCTGTGTGTGGTGTTGGCCCTCCCCCTTCCCCTTGCAGTGCAAATGGTGGGTAGAAGGGAAACAAGGACAACACACACACACACACACACACACACACACACACACACACACACACACGGGACAAAACTCTCAGCTGAGGTTAACCCCATAACCTTGCATTCGCTCCACCCCTCTTCAAAGGAGATTTAAAATTCTTTCCCAAACTTTGCTGCACTTTCCATGAGAATGGGGATGTTCCTGCATAAAACATGAGTGTGGGAGGGCAGGGAGCAAGCGGGGTGGGGGCGGGAGCTGCAGGCTTGGGGAAGCCTTGGGGAGTTGGGGGGCGGAGAACAGAGCCGTGGGGGAAGGGCAGGGAGGCTGTTTTCTCGGGCTGCATTTCTTGCACGCTCCTTGGAGACCAGAGAAAGGCCAGGAAAGGTCTCAGCTGAGGCCGGGCGGCTCACTGAACCAGTGGAAAGCGGGAAGCTGAGCCCGACTTGGGGCTGGGTGGTTGTTGGGGGGGGGAGGGGGAAGACCTTCAGGAAACCTGCGCCAGTCTGCACTGAGGAAGGAGAGAGGGTTTAGGCGAGGGGAAGGGCATGAAGGGGAGAACAGGCAGGAGGGAGGGACCCCTATTAAAGGCCGAGGACCATGGCACCGTCCCCTCCTGAGGAGCAGGTTCACACCGGAGGGCGGGCCGGGCGGGGAGGGCAGGGACAAAGTTCTCTTTCTTCTGGTGTCATCACAGCATCCAGCCCAGCGCTGGGCCTTTCACGTCCTGTTTTGTGAATGACCGCAGGTGGCCAGACAGGATTCTTAGCCTGTTATCAGCACCCCAGCGAGCAGGATTCAGGGGTCTGCGAGAGGTCTTCACATGGGCAAACCGGTCATTAGTATTGCTTGAATTAACTCAGCGATGGGCTAGATGCCAGGGCGGGAGAGAGCTGTTAGGGCACCCCCTCCTCAGGGGAGAGGCGGTGGGCAAGTCACCGGGCAGAGCTCCCACCGAGGCCTGAGGCTCGGAACGGGCAGGCCAGTGTGTGCTGCCGCCTGCTCCAGGGAGCACGTGGGGAGGGTGGGGCCGGCGTCTTGGAGGCCCGGCGGGTCTCAGGCCCCCGGTGTGCACCACAGACGCCCTGTGTTCCCCGGACTGCCGCCCGCTCTGCAGGCTCCTCCCTAAAGGGAATGGCACGGAAACCACCTCAAGTCCCTTCTGGGAAATGCCAGGATGTAAATCAGAAGCTTTTGCTTTGGGAGCAACGAGGAGCCCAGCCGTACAGCTGCAGCTGGAAGGGGGCCCCCAGGGTGCCCTAGGGCCGCGGTCCTCAGCATCAGCCAGAGGACACGCTAAACATGGGCCGCTAGGTCCCAACCCTGGAGTTTCTGATTCTGTGGCGGGGGCAGGGGTGGGGTGGGGAGAGGGGGGTTCGTCCCTGAGAACCTGCAGGTCTAACCAGTTCTCAGGCCACGCTGATGTGGCTGATCCGAGGTCCACACTGTGAGGACCCCGGTTCCAGAACACCCCCTCGTTTTATATGTGAGGAACAGGCACGGGACTTCAACGGCAGAGCCAGGTACTGAGAGCCCCTGTTCCTGAGGCCCTCCTCCGCTGGGGCAGGAGAGCGTGGAGGTGAGTCCGAAAGGCGAGGAAAGCACCAGACGCCGTGAGAATCAAGCACAGGCTCTTTCTATCCCCGTGTGTTCAGGCAGGGCTCACAGAAACACCGCCACCTATATCCTGCTGGAGGGTGCGAACGGGCAGTGAGTGTGAGAGTGTGTGTGTGTGTGTGGGTGGGGGGGGGGGATCAGTCCCAAAGTCGCACAGGCAGGCAGCAGCGGGAAGAGGCGAGAGAGGGAGGGAGAGAAGGGACAGATTGTGGAAAGCAATTAACCCAGACCGAGAATGGAGGGGCACTGGGGAGCCTCCTGCCAGCCCTGGGGGACAGAGATTAACAAGCTCCTCCAGGACTTGGCAGTTCGGGAGCAGCCCTGCTGCTTCCAGCTATGACTTGACCCCAGATCTCAGTTATCTCCCCAAAGCCTTAAGGTGGGGACTGGAAAGCTTTGCTGGGAGAATGGCCAGAAAACCAATTAGTCTGGACCTCGGCGGGGCTCCCACCGCTGTACGGGCCACCACGTCGCCATCAGCCTCTGTCGGCCCTGGGACCGTTTCTCAAAGCCAGAGGCAGCGCCGGCTGGCACAGAGCTGGTATCATCTCAGTAAAAGTTGAATGAAGAAATGAACGCAGCCCTCCTGCCTCGGAGGAAGCGGGAGCTGCCTTCCGTGTAATTCCTCGGGAGGACTCGCACCTGCTGAAGCTTCAGTGCCAATCTCCCTGCGCCGAGATGGCCAGCGGGGCTCCTGTTACTGACTGGCACGTCACTTGTGGGCAGGAGTCCCCTTTCCAAGATGCCCTGCCCACATCTCCCTCCTTGCTCCACTAGGGAAAAACCTTTCTGACCAGCACATGTTCTGACAGAGTCAACAACCCGATGCGGGGCTCTGGGCTGAGAACCCCTGAACCTATCAGAAGTTTTACATGCTCACCCCCATCCATTCCCAGGCTCACAGCCCCGTTTTCCAGCAGCCACACAGAGGCCCCTGGGGGGCCAGAGAGGGCTGTGAGATTGGGTCACTGTCTGCTATTGAGCAGGCTCAGAGGGTGAGGATAAAGTCCTTCGTGAGAAGCTGCATGTGGCCGCTCCTCACGAAGGACTTTCTCCTCACCCTCTGAGCCTGCTCAATAGCAGACAGGACCTTGAACTGTCCCACTTCTCTGTCCACGCTGGCTGAGTCCCATGTCAGTGCTGGAGTTACACACACTCTGGCCCTGCCCACGGCCCTGGGCCCTTACATGGCCAGGCAGCCCAGAACAGAAGAGACCCAGGGTAGATGGGACCCCTGCAAACCACAGAAGATTACCACGAACCACAGAGCTGTACACTGCCCAAGGCTGCCCAGACAATGAGATTTCTCTCCCTTTCTCCACTTTTGGCTTTTGGGCAAATGTCATGAGAGAATGGTGGTCCCCGCAGTGGGGTTTTCCTCCCCAGACCTCACCCCCCCTGGATGGAGGCCCAACCCGGCCCCCCTGAGCCTCACCACCACGTTCCCACTAGAAAGACCTGGAAGGTGGTGGAGGCTGGGACGACTAGAAGGGGCTCGGCCTAAATTGGGTAGAAACATGAGTGAGATCGCACGAGCCCAGAGCCCAAGGTGCCCGCACTCCCATGCAGAGAGGGCTACACTGCCCTTGGCCATGCTGAGACCCTGCCCCACGAGGCCAACGCCACCTGAGGATCCAAGGAGAGAACGTAACTGCAATAGCGGCAGAATTAACAGGGACCAGCATTCTCAACTGGGGTGATTTTGTCCTTGGGGGAACATCTGGTAATGTCTGGAGACTTTTTTAATTTTTATTTTTCAATTACAGTTTACTTTCAATATTATTTTGTATTGGTCTCAGGTGTACAACATAGTGGTTAGCAATCCTATACTTGGAGATATTTTTGATTGTCATAAATGAGGGTGCTACTGGTGAGTAGAGGCCAGGGATGCTACTAAACATCCTACAGAGCACAGGACAGCCCCCCCACCGAGAGCTATCCAGCCCCACACGTCAGTGGCACCACTTTTAAAAAGTCCTGCCCGAAACACTGGAGCCCCTCCCGCTCACCATGGTTTTGGAATCATAGCTCAGAATTGTCAAATGAGTCAGAATCCCGGGCCTCCATCCCTGCCTTGGATTTCAGACAGGCCCCAAAGGATCAGGATATATTGGAAGTGTAGGGTGCAGAGCTGTCCCCCTCAGGAACCCCTGGGAAGTTGGAGATATTCCCCAAGGGGATGTCAGAAGTCATCGCATCCAAACATGCACTTTATATGAAACTTACGGAACCACAAGTAAAGACTACGGTTCCAAGGGAGCAGAAAACCCGATCCCAGACACATTTGGAATGCTGGGAAGTCGGGCATTCCCGTGGGGCCCAAGGAGGGTGGCGGGCCCCTGCAGGAGAACAGGAAGCGCAGCCTCACTCGGCAGGTAGTGGCCTCCTGTTCCCGGGGGCAGCCCAGGCTGAAAACATGACCGAGGACGGCGGTTTAGATGGGCAGGCAAGGGCTGAGGGCCCCTGGGTCCCAGGTGCTGCATCTCCCAGCCTCGTCATGTCTCATTCGGCACATTCCAGGGGGACCTGCCACTGTTCCAATGCCCTTTCCTGGCCGTGCCAGCAGCCGCCTGTCCAAGTGAGCAAGTAGAAGAACCCAAGGGGCCTTGTCAGTCGCCCCAGGATGGTGATGTCAGGGCAGAGGAGGCAACAGGGCACACAGCAGGGGAAGCAAAGGGCAGCCTCGCCCTGCCCCCAGCCCTCCAATCAGCGGGGTTTTGGCAGCAAGAGTGCAAGTTAGCCCCAAGCCCTGAACCACCTGTGAGTGGTGGGCTTTTCGGGTGCCATCCCTCCACACGCTCTCAGGCACGTCTTTACCAACCAGGGCAGAAAAGCAGCGAGAGAAGCCTCTCCTTCCAGGGTCCCCTTGCCCCTGCAGCGGGGTTCCCTGGCCACACTTCCTCACCCCAGGTCCCGCCCCACCCGCCTGGCAGGAGGTGAGGGAAACGAGTGCCTCATCTCTGCAAATCAAGCGGCAGTCCTAGTCCGCCGTGACTCACGTGGGCACGGCCAGCGCACGGGAAGGGACGTCTGTCCAGCACTCACCACTAGCAGCTCCGCCTCAGGGTGGGGAAATCAGAGGCAGCCGGCAGGAGATGCATCCTGGGGAAGCCGGCACAGCCAGCCGGGCAGTCCCTCAGAGCCTGGGGAGCTGCGGGCTCTCCCACTCCTCACCCCAGTGCCAGCGCAGGACCCCAGCCCCGCCAGGGAGCAGACCCAGGGCTGCGGACACGCTCAGCTCCCAGGTCCCTGGAAGGGGCCGGGGCTTGCTTGGGCTGATGAGGACTAGAGTCCCCACCAGTGTTCCTCAGTGCAGAGGGGGGCCAGGACTGCTGCTACTGCTTTCGGAGAGAAAACACTTCCCTGTAAGATCAGGCTGTTGCGCGCAGGTCAGCAAGAAAACATCTCCGTCCTGCCTGGTGGCTCCAGGTGGCAGGTCCAGCTGCAGGGAAAGCAGGGCCCAGGCAGCAGCCAGCTGGAACGGCTCCGATTGTCCCTCACACTGCGGAGCCTGCTCCCAGCACCAGACAAAAGCGCTGGAAACAGCTCGCAGCCCTAGCGACACACCAATCACCAGCGCCCAGGCTGTCCTCCCGCCAAGCCCCAGCCACCCCACCAAGGCTGGCTTCCTCTCCCGAGTTTCCTCAAAGGCGCCTGAGGATGGCTGAGGACAATTTCTCCTCGTGGAGTGGATTGCTCATCCCAGAAATAACTCCAACTTTGGCCGGGCCAGAGAGCAGTGGCATAATGCCCTGGCTTAGGGAGATGGGTAAAGAGAGACCCGCCAGAGTGTGTGTGTGTGTGTGTGTGTGTGTGTGTGTGTGTGTGTGTGTGTGTCTGCACACACGTGTGGCCAGGAGAGAGGCAGGTTGTGTGCATCTTCCTAGAGTGTCTGTTCCTCTCTGGTTTCCCTCCGATCCCTCTCTCCTCCTGGGTTCTGAGATGCCGGGGTGGGGGGATGGGTGGTGAGAGACTCACAGATTCCAGAAGAGGCAGGAGACACCATCCTCTCCTCCCTGCCTGGAGGGTGATAATGCCACCCCTCTCCCTCCTGCCGCCTCCACAGCTGCTGCTGTCAGCAGGCGGCTTCCTCTGCGCAACACTCTTGGGTAACAACTTTGGAAGAAGCAGCATTTCACAGAAGCATCTGCAGCACAGTCCCTCTTTTTTCCAGCCTGGGTCCCTCCCCGTCCCCATTGGTCACTGCTCTCCCTGCTCCCCATCCCAGTGCCCATTCTCCAGAAAAGCGAGAACCCAGAAGCCTCCCCCACCTGCTCCCATCTCAGGGCCATGCGCCTCTTCACCCCACTCCTGGGGTCCTGGGCTGAGGGGAGGGAGGCTAGCCACCATGGAGGTCCCCGTCAGCAGGACTCCAATGAGCCACAGACTTCCTGCAACACCCTGTACCACTGCCCTCACCGAGGGGTGCCACAGTAACAAGGGTGAGCGGCAACTTCACCTTGTGTGCACAGTTCATCCTAATAGAACACAGGACTGGGGGCGTGGTGGTGAGGAGTCAAGGATATTCCATAGTCTCTTGTCTCCCCGCTTCCAACAGGTCTGAACATTTCTCCTGTCATGTCCTGGCTACCATAGAGCAGGCCAGGACTCTACCTGCAGCTTCAACATCTTCTTTGGAGATGACTACGACTTGCTCTCAACTTTAGCCTTTCATACACATACACACACACACACACACACACACACACACACACACACTAGTGGCCTGGTGCACCAAATTTGTGCACGGGGGTGGGGGGTGGCCCTCAGCCCGGCCTGCACCCTCTCCAATCTGGGACCCCTCAAAGGATGTCCCACTGCCGGTTTACAGGGATTGGGCCTAAACTGGCAGTCGGATATCCCTCTCGCAATCCAGGACTGCTGGCTCCTAACCGCTCACCTGCCTGCCTGCCTGATTGCCCCTAACCACTCTGCCTGCCAGCCTGCTCACCCCCAACTGCCCCCCGTGCCAGTGTGCTTGCCCCCAACTGTCCCCCTTGCTGGCCTGCTTGCCCCCAACTGCCCCCCCTGCTGGCTTGCTTGCCCCCACCTTCCCTCCCCACTGGCCTGCTAGTCCCCAACTGCCCCCCTGCTGGCCTGCTCTCCCCAAACTGCCCCCCCGCTGTCCTGATCACCCCCAACTGACCCCCACTGACAGCCTGCTTGCCCCCAACTGACCCCCTGCTGGTCTGCTCACTCCCAACTGCCCCACCCCCGTCAGCCTGATCACCCCCAATGGCCCCCACCCCCAGCCTTATCACCCACAACTGCCCTCCCCTCTTTGCCTCTAACCGCCTCTACCTCAGCCCCACCACCATGGCTTTGTCCAGAAGAACGTCTGGAAGGTCTCCTGGAAGGTCTCCCAGTCTAATTAGCATATTACCCTTTTATTAGTATAGATAGAGGCCTGGTACATGGGTGGGGGCCGGCTGGTTTGCCCTGAAGGGTGTCCTGGATCAGGGTGGGGGTTCCCTTGGGGTGTGGGGAAGCCTGGGCGAGGGGCTGAGGGCTGTTTTCAAGCTGGCCACATCCCCTTCAGGGTGGGGGTTCCCTCTGGGGTGCCTGGCCAGCCTGGGTGAAAGGCTGATGGCTATTTGCAGGCTGGCCAAGCCCCCCAGGGGGGACCCTCACCCCATGGGGGTGTGGCCAGCCTGGGTAAGGGGCTGAGGGCCATTTTCAGGCTGGCCACACCCCCTGGTGACCCATGCTCCCAGCCCCTCCTTCAGGCCTGGGGCAACACAAGCCCCCTGCTAGCTCCAGCTTCATGGCCGCTGCCAGCTTTGTTGGGTTAATTTGCATACTCACTCCTGATTGGCTGGTGGATGTAGCAGAGTGATGGTCAATTTGCATGTTTCTCTTTTATTAGTGTGTGTGTGTGTGTGTGTGTGTGTGTGTGTGTGTGTGTGTACTAGAGGGATTGGGCCTAAATGGGCAGTCGGACATCCCTCTCACAATCCAGGACTGCTGGCTCCCAAATGCTCGCCTGCCTGTCTTCCTGATTGCCCCTAACCACTTCTGCCTGCCAGCCTGATCACCCCCTAAACACTCCCCTGCCAGCCTAATTGATGCCTAACTGCTCCCCTGCCAGCCTATTTTCCCCTAACTGCCCTCCCCTGCAGGCCTGGTCAACCCTAACCGCCCTCCCCTGCAGGCCTGGTCACCCCTAACTGCTCTCCCCTGCAGGCCTGGTGCCTCCCAACTGCCCTTCCCTGCAGGCCCAGTCGCCCCCAACTTCCCTCCTCTGCCAGCCTGGTCACCCCTAACTGCCCTCCCCTGCAGGCTTGATCGCCCCCAACTGCCCTACCTTGCAGGCCTGGTCCCTCCCATCTGCCCTCCCCTGCTGGCCATCTTGTAGTAGCCATTTTGTGTCCACATGGGGGCAGGATCTTTGACCACATGGGGCAGCCATCTTGTGTGTTGGAGTGATGGTCAATCTGCATATTACTCTTTTATTAGATAGGATATATATTATTGAGTTCAGAGAGGAAGGGATAGGAGAGAGAGATAGAAACATCAATGATGAGAGAGAATCTGACCGGCTGCCTCCTGAACCCTCCCCCCACCCACCCACTCACTGGGGATTGAGCCCAAAACCTGGGCATGTACCCTGACCTGGAATCTTGGAATCAAACCCTGACCTTCATAGGTCAACAGTCAACCACTGAGCCATGCCACCCGGGCAACTTTAGCCTTTCTTGACTTTTGAAACTAGTGGGGGCTTTGGTCTCTTTTCTACATTTCCTTGCCATGCTTGGCTTGAGCTGATGGATTCTTTTATTTTTTTTTTTAATAATATATTTTATTGATTTTTTTACAGATAGGAAGGGAGAGGGATAGAGAGTTAGAAACATCGATGAGAGAGAAACATCAATCAGCTGCTTCCTTCACACTCCCCTACAGGGAATGTGCCTGCAACCAAGGTACATGCCCTTGATCAGAATCGAACCTGGGACCCTTTAGTCTGCAGGCCGACGCTCTATCCACTGAGCCAAACCAGCTAGGGCGGGCTGATAGATTCTTAAAGAGAAACAGGGAAGATGGTAACCAGGGCAAAGGATCTGATAAGGGACGAGTGCTTTGGAGAAAGGTCACCACCAGGCTGTGACAGTCCAGGCCTTGGAGGAACCCCATTAGCTTGACCATGCAAGGCGACCACCTAGGTGGCTGGGTATTGTGGGTAACTGCCTAGGCTCAGGGGTTAAGCAAAGCCAAGACTTTAAAACTTATTAACGGTGTGATATTGAGCAAATTGCTGAATCTCTGAGATTCAGTGTCCCCACGTGAAAATTAGGAATGTTACTACCTACTTTTTAGGATTCCATGAGGATCAAGTGAGATAAAATATGTAAGGTGCTACCCACAGGCTTGGTTTGCATGAGGCCCTCAGGGAATTCCTGTTTTCTTCTTCTATGGGATCCTGAGATGAATGCAGTGGCTCCTGCCATGGGAAACAGCTTCCAGGTGGGCTGCTTAAAGAAGGGCCCACCTCTGGGGAGCTAAGAGAGGCATTTAGGAGGAGCAGAGCCAGGGTGTGAATCCAGAGAGGAGAGGCTGAGGGGCAGCGTGCTGGAAAAGCAAGTCCAGTAGAGGAGACAGAATATAAAACAAATCATGCTGGGGAATGGGACCCCTGCAAGGGCTGGAGGAACCACAGGAGAGAACTGGGCACAGTATTGGGAGTGGGAAGAGTCCCTTGCCCAGGAGAAATGTTAGTCTGGGATCTTCTGGAATGAAATTCAGGGACTATGGCAGAGAGTGGCTGGATCAGCACTTAATCAGAAGCCAAAATGGACAACCTGAGGCCTAAATAGAACAGAGCCAAGTTTCTCCAGAAACAAGAGGGACATAAAGGAAATGACCATGTTCTACCAGTGCCCACAGGGGTGATGGGAGCGCCACCACCCTAGCGATCTGGGCCTAGAGATAGCCTTGAGAAGAAGAAGCTATAACCATGGGTTGACTAGGGAGGTCTCGCCTCATACCTTTAACGCACTGGTTCTCAACCTTTCTAATGCCGCGACCCTTTAATACAGTTCCTCATGTTGTGGTGACCCTCAACCATAAAATTATTTTCGTTGCTACTTCATAACTGTAATTTTGCTACTGTTAGGAATCGTAATGTAAATATCTGTGTTTTCCGATGGTCTTAGGCGACCCTGCTAGCAGTTCTCAACCTGTGGGTTGCAACTGTAGAGCCTAAGACCATCAGAAAACACAGATATTTACATTACGATCCATAACAGTAGCAAAATTACAGTTATGAAGTAGCAACGAAAATAATTTTATGGTTGGGGGTCACCACAACATGAGGAACTGTATTAAAGGGCCGTGGCATTAGGAAGGTTGAGAACCACTGCTTTAACGGGTTTGCTTGGGCTGCACATGGTTTACATCCTGAAACAGCCTCTGGCAGAGGAAAAGCTAAGAAAGCACGGCACCCAAGCTTGTGAGGTGGGCCTTGCTCCTTTGGATAGTGAAGGGGAAGGGAGGCCCTGCTGGGGTAGAGAAGAGGTGTTGGCCATGGATGCTCAGGCTGGCACCTCTGAAGAAACAGCCCAATATCGTGGAGAAATGGGGGGCCTAAAAGGTTTGCACTCTAATCCCCATTCTGCCGACAATGGCTGGGCTACTGGTCTTCTCTGCCCTTCTGTGTCTTCTTTGAAATGAGACCAGATTTGTTGTCTTCAAACTTTTCTTTTTTATCATCAGCAGAACCCATTCTTCAAAGGAAATCTTATCGAGAACATCTAGCTCTAGATCAGATAGAAGCAGAGGTGCAGTGATGGGTAGGGGCTGGTCCTTGGATGCTCAACCTCTCGAAGCAGCTCTCAAAGCAGCTGGAGGAACCCCAGGGCGCTCCAGAATTCAGCAGGAAACTACAGTATTTGGCTGTCTTTGAGGGCTTTTCACCTCTCTGATGCCATGGCTTCTGGTCCTCGGGGAAAGTTAAGTCGATACCAGCTGGGAAGGGCACCAGCTGGAGGACCCAGCATGACAGGGTCCCAAGGGAGGGAACAGACTGCCTTCCCCCCCAGTCACAGCACCTGTCGGGCTTCCTTCCCTGCAGCAGAGGCTGCTGAAGGTGGGAGCTGTGGCTACAGATGGCAGAAGGGAGGCCAGCCTGGTCCCAGGCTCCAGGGTGACAAATGTACTGCACAGAGATGCCAGATGGATGCTCCTGCCTTTGGCACCGAGGCTCCTCAAGAAACACTGGGCTGCTTTTCATACCCTGGATCGTTACAGGCTCCCTCTTTCACCAGCTTCAGCCAAATGATAAATCTCGCCTGCCAGGGGAGCTGGCTGCCCTGACCCCGGCCCTGTACTTCCCCATTCTTGGCCTTGCCTCATGCCAAGATGGGCATCCAGGCACGAGCAGCGGAAGAAGGGATTGTGCATGGGGCTGGGCCCACATGCGCTCAGGGTCCTGTCTTGGTTTGGCTTTTCAGCATGTTCCTCAGCCAGATTTTTCTGGTTTTGCCTTCTTAATCCTTCCCTCCTCCTGTTCGGGATTCTACCACGAGCCTTTGCCACGCCCTGTCACCCCAGAGTTATAAGTCTGACAAATTGGGAAGCTCCCTGACAGCCTGAAGCCCGAACTGCCTTGTCTGTTTCTCACTTTCCTGTGGCTTTCTTCTCCTCAGCTCTCTTCAGCTTCCCTCACTTTTCTCTCTTCTCCTCTACCACTACCATCCTCTCTTCTCCCCCTTTTCCTGGCATCTCTTCTCAATCATTCCTCTGTGCCCCTCACCCCCAAAGATCTCCTCCAGATCCACCTGAGGTCAGAGCAGGTGGACCTCAGGACCATCTCACCCCACCCCCGGTTTACAGGTGAGGAGACTGAGGCCATGTTACCTGGCTGGGTCTCCAGGCCCCTCCCTGTCTCCACCAGGGTGGGCAGGTGGCTGTGGAGGCCAGGAGGGGTAACAGATTGCTTAAGTCATCCTGGTTTTATTACTTGGAGCATTTCTAGGGCAGGACCTAGACAAATGCTCATGGGTGTGTTCCCTCCCTCCTCCTGCAGCAAAAATGCTGCATCTCTGGCCTGTTTCACTTAGAAGGGAAAGGTCAAGGTCGTGTTTCTGCAGGCAAAACCAGCATCAGGAGGAGTGTTTGAGAAGTTTGTCAGCTCCCTGCCTGTACCCCCAGGCCAGGCAACCCTGCTGCTCCCTCATACCACGGGCAATGGGTTTCTTTCTTTATTGGGTCTCCCTGGGATAGAGATTCTCTCCACCTCTATGCATCACCTTTCTTGTCCTTGTACCCGAGTTAGGGCATGCTCCCCTTAGATGCAGTCAGCAAACTATCAGAGCATGCCATGCTGGCCACGATTGCCTCTCTGGGGCCCTCTGACCACAGATTGGACACCCCCAACCCCCACACCAGCCTCAACTTTCCCATTCCCAGAGCCAGCTCACAAAGCAGTGTCCCAGGGTGACTCTGCAAACCCTCTTGGAGTGCCGAGTAAGCAGGGAGGCCTGCTTCACCCCTACGAGGGGTCAGCTGCTCAGAGCAGCCGGCAGCGGTGGTCTGCCAAGCAGGAGGAGCTAGCTGGGTTGGGCAGAAAAGACCACATGGGCTTTGGAGTCAAGAGGCTTGGGCTGGGTCCTGACCTGGCACCTCTGAGCTCCTTGACCTTGAGCGAGTCAGTCCTCTAAGCCTCCATGTCTCATCCATTAAATGGGAGATAAAAGGTCCAGGCGTATCTATCTCACCAAGTGTAAGAGGATTTAAAAGACGTGCAGGTGACCATGTTGTGGAAATGGACATAAGGCAGGAATGCTATTCCCTGGTCTGCGGAGCTGCCCATGTCCCACTCCATCAGCACGGCTCCGCGGGGCCCCTGGGACGGTGCCGCCTCGCTTCCTCTCTGGGTGGATTCCTTGAGCCCCCAGGTAGGAGGCTGCAGCTCGAGCTGCCTTGTCCCAGGGGCTCCATTTGGTGAAAACACACTCAGAGTCTCATCTGCTCACTCATTACAAGTGGAGAGATTTACTTCTGAGGCCTTCATTATCACCTAATTGTGTTTCCACTAAAAACTCATTAATTAGCCATTCTAAAGCTGTCAGCACATTTAAATAGACTCATAGACTTACAGACATTTTTAGAGTTGGAAGAGAACTTCTGCAGGTCCAGCCTGTTCAGCCCCCTCATGTTAGAAATGAGGAGAGTGAGGCCCGGAGAGATTAAGTAACCCAACCAAGGCCACACAGCAGGCTGGCGATGAAGTCGAGTCCCAGCACAGAGTCCCTCCCCTCCTTCCCAGGACACCACTTCTAAAGGAAAGCAATGCCATCCCTCACCTTCTAGCTTCTGTCCTTCTTCCAAAGGAGCCGTGCTAGATGGAGGTCTGGCTCCAGCTGCAGGAAAATGTAAATGTGGAATTTCAAGTAGATTTTTTTAAAACCCCACTAAGAATAAGGGTATAAGTGTCTGAGCCAGGTGATGACCAGCTGCAACATGCAAATGGTGGCGAGGGCAGCAGCGCCCTCCCCCTCCTGGGGAAGAGAGACATGCAGCCTGGACCAATGGAGCTAGAGGCTGGCTCCGGTGAAATCCAGATCCGTGGTCCCTGCCTGGACATCCTGGCTCAGAATCTCTGGAGCAGGGCCCGAGGATCTGCATTTTGAGTACCACAAGCTAGAGCTTCTAAAAAGAAAAAACAAACAAACCACCAAACATATACAACTATGGAGACAGAGAAGAAAAGAGAAAGCGTGGCAGAGGTAGACACCCGATAAGGGGAACAGAGGAGCGGCCCTCCGAGTGTTCCAAAGGAGCCAGAGCAGCTGGAGGGAGGAGCTGGGCGAGAGCGGCTTCGAGGAAGCGCAGGTACCCAGCAGTGGCGCAGGTCCAGGCCCTGGGGAAGCGCCCACACCTGGAGCCAAGGTTCTCAGTCACGGTGGCCCCGGGCCCATTGTTGATGAGACCAGTGTCTGCCAGGACAACAGCTTCAACCTGAGGCCAAGGGGGTGGCCCTGGAGGCCCAGGCGGGAATAGCAAATGTTTCTACAGCACTCAATACACACCGGGCTCTGTCCCAAATCTGTACGTAGATGAACAAACCTGATCCTATTTAAACTCTGTGAAGTGGGGGCACTGCTATCACCCCACGCCACGAGGAGGACACCGGCTAGGAAACTAGCCACAGGGCCAGGGGTGGCAGAGCGGGACTGAGACCCTCCCTGACTCCACGCTGCCTCCAGTCTCCTGTCTCCAGCCTCCAGCCGGGGAAGATCCGAAGTGGGTCATTCGGCCTGGGGTGCACAGTATTCCTTGTCGGGGGAGCTGTGGCATGTTTTGAGGGCTGCACCTTCCTTGTGCATTGCAGGGATTTAGTGTCCCTGGCCTCTGTCACCAAATGACAATGGGGTTCTCAAGTCACTTTGTCAACCACACACAGCCCCACACTTCCAGACACATGTGTGGTAGTGGGTCCAACCCAGGAGCACTGCTGGAGGTGGGGATGAAGGAGGGAGTGGGAAAATGCACTGGATCCCAGAGGCTTGGCCTCTCTCTGCCAGGGGCTGTGCTGGAAAGGAAGCTGGCCAAACCAGAGGAGGGGCGCCCCAGTCCTCCAAGGGCCTCCAAAGCTCAGGGTACTGGGCTGCTGCAGGAAGGAGGAGGAAAGATGATGCTGGGGCTAGGAAAAAAGGAGCGAGAAGAAGCCATAAACTCAGACACCCAAGGCCTGAAAGGGAAACTGAAGGCGAGTCTGAGTTTGGGTCTCACTTCCACATTCTCTCTCGCGGGGGCAAAGACTGGCCATAGCTCTCAGAATCTCAGTGGGGGAGTGTTTTGTTTTTTTCCTGCAGAGGCCCAGGTAACAGTAGTAATATCGTGGATAAAAAAGGGGACATGCCTGAGAACCCAAGCTATAGACTAGAAAGGAAACTATTCCCCCCCCCCCCCCCCCCCCGCCCCCGCCCGCCCCATTGTTTTTAACCGTGGCTTCTGGCAGCGGAAAATTCACAAAGAGCTGTAGCAGCTCAGTGGGCTGGAGGGCCTTTGTGCCTTTTGTGGGGAACCCCCTGCTCTCCGCCTCAGAGGTGGCAGAACCCTTCAAACCTCACTCTTATAATATTCAATACACCAACCCCACTGCACCCAACTCTTCTTTTCCACCCCTCTCCCCTTTAAAGTGTCCAGGAACCAAAAATCCAGGATGTATTTGTAATGTACCGAAGAAAGCACTCAGACAATATAACCTAAATCCCACCCTCGCATCCCCTTAAGAGCCCAACTTCCCATTCGGCCTCACCGTGAGTGGCCAGACAAGGTACTGAGAGGCAGAAGGAATGAGCGCAGATAATCCATAAAGCAGATCACTAAGAGGCGATGCCCTTCCTTGGGTGTTTACTGGGTAACGCACTCCTTTGAAAACTCAGCTTCTACGCTGAAAGGTAAATGCTAGATGTTGCGCACCCTGCAAGAGCAACATAAACATAATCCTTGCCCTCCAGGAAACAAGGTATACACACCATGTCGTTTTCAAAGCAATGTCAGAATAAGTGTTCTACACAGAAATTTCTATTAATAGTGGGAAGTGGAGAGATCAGTTCGGTGGGCTGTGCAGGGCAGTGTGTCAAGCATCATGAAAGAGGTCCTGGTGGGAGAAGCCCAAGAGTAGGAGAATGAAAGTGGTTAGGTCCATGGGGCCCTGGGGAGGGAGCAGGGAAGAGGCGACTTGAGAGCATCATTCTTGGGGCTCTGTGTTGGGTCCAGACAGACAGGCATCAGGGATAGGGGTGATGGTAGAGCTAACTTTTAACTATTCAGTGAACCCAATGCATTGCACACTGAAGGAGCTCTTCAGATTTTTTTATACTAAAAGAATAAAAAACCCAGGGCACATGCCCAGGTTGTGGGCTCGATCTCCAGTGGGGGGCGTGCAGGAGGCAGCCGATCAATGATTCTCTCTCATCATTGATGTCTCTCTCTCTCTCTCTCTCTCTCTCTCTCTCTCTCTCTCTCTCTCTTTCTCTCTCTCTGTCCCCCCCATCCTCTCTGAAATCAATAAAAAATATATATATTTAAAAAATAATAAATATTTTTCCTAAGCATTGTAAGTTCATTCAATAGCCTTCAGTAGAGCATATACAACCCATCTATAATCAGTCCAACCCAACAGCAAGTACATTCTTGCACAATCCATGAGTTAGGGCAAAACTCCCTTCAACTTATAGTAAGATCCTACTCTGGTCCTGTGGGCAGGGGAATTACATCTCGTTTCTGATCAGGAAAGGTATTGCCTCTGAAGCAGACCTATATCAGAGCCCCCAAACCCCTTCGTGTGGATAGCCACTGTGAGATATGTCTACAGCAAGAGACACCCAAGTTTCACAGTTCATTTTTAGCTGCACAACTTACAAGAGCAGACAGAGGCAAACCCCTGCTTCTCTTCCATTGGAGAGAGCAACCCAATTTGAAGAATAAGCACCAATTAGCTTCCTGAGAAGCTCAAGCTGTGAATCCTGAAGAGCTTGAACCTAATGGCAAATTGCAATTCTTCTTGGCGGCGGGAGGTCGAGGCAGCCCCCTCCTGAAGACCCGACCCGCAGGCTGATCGTTACATGACTTGTGTCTCTCAGCGACCAGAGGAGCACCTGCTTAGGAGACATCTCACAAGAGAGGCTCTTTTTTTGAGCACAAGGTTATTTATTCCACAAGAAAGTGCTCCGGATGCCATCTTGCAATTAAATTTGTTAAGAGCTAATTATATAATTAAGCTTCGTGTACATCCACTGACCTATGGTTTTCTTATCTGTAAAATGGTGAGGATCCTGGCACTACTCATGTCTGAGGTAAGGATGAGGAGGCACTTGGTAAGCTAGAAAGTGCTACAAAAAATAATTAGCCTGGAGCGTTTGTGGTATGTCTTTAACATCCTAATAAAGCTGGTAGGTAAAGCGCAACGAGCAGGTATAGTTGCCAACCGGAAGGAGAAAGCTCCCTGCCACCACATGCAGGCTGCTGAGTTTAGGTCAATGCAAGAGTTTTTTGAATGTCCAGTAAGTGCAAGGCACCGTGAAAGGTACTGGGGACCCGAAGGTGACTGAGACGCAGTCACCACCCACCCAGCAAAGCTCAGGAAGAAATAAGCCCCCACGTCAAAGTCAATATCAAATTCCTGGGGAACAAAAGACAGTAATAAAGTACACCTACCCAAACCTTCAGGCTTTACTAGGAACCCACTCTATTATTTCATGTGTTTGCTATTTACCCACTGGTATCCTTTCAGTCACGAATAACCAAAAACCCAACTCAACACCAAAGAAAATATAATCCACAGGAGAGGAGGCTTAGAGGTTCAAAACACACGCCATCCAGTTAGCTCACAGTTCTTTCCATCCCTCCACTGTGCCAGCCTCTGGAATGCCAAGTCCCACTCTGCCATCCCCAGTAGGCTTTTCCCCCAAAGAAAGTTCTGGAGGTTATCATTCGGCTGCCAAGAGCAATCAGGGCTTGTGGCCCCTCACTTACATTTCCTTGGAGAATGATTTCCTGTGGCGCTCTGTTGCTAATGAGGAAGACTCCCGGAAATCAGCCGAGAACCTCTTTTTTCAAATCCCATTAGTCAAAATTGTGTCCCGTGTCCATCTATGAGCCAACCGCTGACAAAGGAAAAAGAGGGTCCCCCTTAAACCAATCACCACCCCTCTCCCCCCGCCCCCACCAGGCTGAGGTCAATCCCAAACTTCATTATTGCTACTCAGGGAGGGGGTGTGGAATGGATGATGGAAAGTTAACCATAGACGCCCCACTCAGCTATAAGAATTGAAGTTACCCACTACCCAAGCCCACATAATAAGTGGGAATTAAAAGCGAAGAGATACTGCTTTCGGCAGGTACACTGTGTCTAGCAAGAAGGGACATCAGTCAGCAGGAAGCATAGCTGGAAAAACTAAAAATCAGGCACAGCAACGCGAAACCTCACAGGGGCCATTTGGTGGAAGCAAGTCAACCCGCTGAATCAGAGCTCAGCACATTAATTAAGGTTCCCAACGTACCCGTGGGACATCAAGAAAAGGTTACATTTATGCTCGCGCGACTCTTTAAAAAGGCAGGGACGCATGTAATACACACTTTATAGAAAATCACAGGCGCAGTCGCTGACAATTTTTAAGTGGTGTTGCTGAAAGGGATAAATCGCACCTTAGTTAAAACACTTTGAAATTCGGAATGACCCACGCCAGCTGCTCCGGAAAGCTGGGCTTTAATGTGCAGACTGCAAGCGGTCACACCACACGCGGGGAGATGTCATGCTGGCCTTCCCCCAGGCTCCTCGGCTGATGGAAATGGATTGCTCCTCATCTCCCGACTCCTGGGTAGCTGATTACCAATGCCAAACAAATAGTAGGTATTTGCATTATGGTGTTGCTCTTTAGAACAAGTATTTAGACTCCCAGGCCCCCCTAGACCTATCAAATCAGAATCTCACGGGGATGGACCATACTCTGTCTTCCCTTAAAATTCCCCTCGTAAATCTGACGATCAGCCAGCCCAAACCTCACACTACCTCTCTACAGACGCAGCATGCTCTGGAGGGAGAGCCCTCTGAATAGGAGCCAGGCGTCCTGGAGCTTTACAAGGTCATCTCTTTTGTTCTCCCTCTTGCTTTCAGGAAGGCCAGCGTGAGACAGCAGAAGCGCTGGGCACTCACCCTGCTGGGGACAAGCACAACCCACCTGCCCGGCAACAGGCCCCAGCAGTTCCTGACACACACCACCCATCAAGCAACGCTCTCGCTGAGAGCCACAGCCAATCGCCTCTCAGCTCCAACTGCTCCCTTACCCACCCTCTTCCTGCCCATAGTTCTCCCCCGACCCCAGACCCCACACAACAGCACCAGGGTCCTGGGGGGATCAGCTACACAACATGGTCCCTCCCCAGCCAGGAAGGACACCCCATGTCACCTATTAAATGGCACCTCTGTCAGTTTCTACTTCACACATTCCTTTTTGTAATTGACCCACCACCCCATCCTGTTTCCCTCCCTCTTCAGCTACGTCCTGTCACTGTCACTGGCTGAGGACTGGAGGAAAGGGCGTGGAATAGGGACCAGGGATCCCTTGGTCACTGGCATGTCACTACCAGGGTCCAACAGGTGGTTGGCCTGAGGCGGTGATATATACTCTTCACCTTTTTCCAGGCAAGGAAGAGAGCAATGTCCCAACCCCTGAACACTCCAGCCAGGGAGGCCTGGGCCAGGGGCCTGCCCTGTGTCACATCCTGCAAGTCACCCCGCAGCCTCTTTGACTCTCCACCTCCCCAACTCCTGCGACCTTCAGTCACCAGCCTCTGTGACCGGAGATTCGGGCTTGACCATTACTCCAGGGCTCTTCCAGAGCTGGCTCCACTGAGCACCACCTGTGTGTCCCGGGAGCTGCCCTGCACCCCAAGCCCCGGGTTCCTCTCTGGGAGGGATCAGGATTGTCTCCTCAGTTCTCGCGAGGCTTCAGACCCACAACAAATGTGAATGTGCTCCGTCAACCAGACAGCAATGTTCACTCATGAAGGATCGCCGTCCACCGGGCTCAGAGCGTCTCCAGCTGGGAGAAGCATCTCATTCATCTTGTGTCGCCAGTGTCTGGCGTTGGCAAATGTCTCCTGGGAATGGCTGGGGGTGGTACACGAACAGAATGAGGGGAGGGCATCGGAGGAGGACGGGAGTGCCTGACAAGTCAGGATGGTCAAAAGGAAGAGTCAGGGGTAGAAGAAATGCGCCCCTTTCCCACCACCCTCGTCTGCGGGGACTGACAATGCTCCCATAGTGCCTCCCTCGTTGATTAGACAGATAACTCTTAAATGCTGCCCTAGCTCCGGACAGAAAAGGACGTCATTAAAGCTCTTCCATGCCAATTTAAATAAAATATTGAACACATCCAACCTTTAAATTCAACGGAAAATCCTTTTTAGCGAACAACGCTCTCAGGTGCTTGCTTGCCCTGGCTAGTGCTGCCGTGAACACCGAATGGTTGGGAGATTGGATGCTTGGGTGGGGCCCTGGAGGGCAAAGCCTTCCCTGACTCCTCACTGCTCTGGTTTCCGGGGGGAACAGGCACTCAGGAGGCTGAGCGAGCCAGGGTGGCAACTGGGTGTGTGAAGGGTGAACTTGTTTCTCCATACTGAACAGCTCCGGTCCTGGGAACCCACAGGGCAGTCCTTACCCCTCAACAGCTCTGCAATGTGAAGTAATCTACCACCACCACCGGTACCACAACCACCACCACCACCACCACCACCACCCCGTCCTCAGAACAGAAACAGCCTCTCAGAGATGAAAAGGGCAGCTGCCTTCCACCACACACGAGTCCCAGCTACATTTTTAGATATTCTTGCCCCCCTCTGCACCCCTGGGCCTAAACAATAATTGGGGCAAGATATACAAGAGAACTCCCCACCCAGAAAAGCACCTGGACTCAGAGGTGGTAATTTTTAGACATAAAAGAACCCTCCCACAACATTACCCTTGCCCTCTGTGTACAGGGGCAAATTGGCAAACCAGCATACCCTCCTGGGCATCCCCTTGCTCTTGCCCCCTTCCTTTCTCCTCACCCACTGTTAGAGCTGGATGGGACCTTGCTCCCTGGAGCCAGGGATGGCCAAGGGCTCTCTCGATAGCCCCACATTCGCAGATCCTGCCCCGGCCCTCAGTCTCAGATGAGAGGGCAGGGAGGCAGAGCCAGGAGGGCGGTGGGGGGGGGGGGGGGCCTGCTTTGGCTGCTTCCACCCTCATTCCAGAGCTCACAACATCTGCTGAGCATCTCTCAACTTGAAACCTTGATCCTTCGCTTATAGATCCCACGTCAAGTATGAATCCAATTCCACAAACATCTGGTCGGTGCCAGGCGGTGGACTGGACTAAGGCAAAACCCAGAAAATCCACAGGCCACCTTCAAAGAGCAGTTTTCAAAATGCTCTCGTAGAATTATTTTATCACTAAGGAGGGATGGTAAGGCTAGCTCAACAGAGACTATGAAGAGCAGGGGTTTATATAATCAGTCAGGAAAGGCATGCAGAAATGAGTTTGCTAAGTAGAGAGAAAACAGGTAATGTCCTACAGGGCAATAGAACCAGAACTGTTGGAGATAACCTTTTCACTGGACAAGAAATCACTTGCATCTCTACTGGGTAAAGAGCGATGTTATCTTACCGATCTATATGTTAACATCTAACTTCATAAAGTCCAGCCTTAACCAATAATCAATAGAAAGTCAAGGAAAAGTACCCTCTGAGAATGAGATACCCTTTGGGTGGACCGTGGGGGGACCTGTGAGGTGGCAGTGTGAGGTAGCCAGGACGGACAGTCATCCTTGCTTGGTCTCCAAGTTTTGGGTGCTTTTTCTTAACACCACCATCCTTGCCCTCGAGCAGTTTCAATACCTGGGGAGGCAAGGCCGTCACACACACTCATGTTAACCGGTCCCAGAAGGATTACTGTTCATTTTGTTAGGCCTGACAATGGCACAGTGTTTGTGTACAATGTGAATAAATCCTGATCCATCGAGATGCACGCTGAAGCAGCCATAGACAAAATGTCATGACGTCTGGGATTTGCTTACAAACAGAAGTTCGGGGGAGAATATATGAAAAACGATGGGCAAAATATTGGTAACTGCTGAAGCCCACTGAGAGGTACGTGGGAATTCAGGCATGGTTCTCTCTACTTTGGGTAAATTCAAATTGTTTTCATGATGATAGTTAAAATGACAATGTCCTATCTTCTCACACACTAAGATGTGCAGTTCTCTCTCTGTCTCCCCTGCTTAGACTATAAACTCCACGGGGGCAGGGCTCCTGGCCGGTTCTTGCCCTCCAGGCATAGAAGAGCATCGGGCACCTGTGGGCACACGGTGGGTATTTGCTAAAGGATTCTTTGAAGGCGCTGAGGAGGTGGGAACAGGAGAAGGGGCTGCACAGGAGTCTCAGGTAGAAACCACACGTTTGAAAACCTGGCAGCTGAGAGGAAAAGCAGAGACAACCCAGGGCCAGCGGAGCTGGTTGCGGTTTTTTGGAGAAGGGCCAAATCAGGCCTGTTTGGAGAGAGACGAGGCCGTCCAAGCAGCAGGTAGGATGCAGGCCCCACAGGGCAGGGTCTCCCTGGGCCCAGGCTCAGGAGCTGCAGGGGGGCTGAGCGTCCTGCTGGAGGGGGCCTGCAGCTGCCCAGGGCTGGGTGTCTCTGGACCACCTGTGGGGCAGTGCCCTGTCCCCACTGCAAGTGCACCTTTTTTAAAAATATATATATATTTTTATTGATTTCAGAGGGAGAGGGAGAGGGAGAGGGAGAGAGCAATAGAAACATCAATGATGAGAATCATTGACTGGCTGCCTCCTGCGTGCTCCCTACTGGGGATTGAGCCTGCAACCCAGGCATATGGCCTGGACCGGAATCGAACCTGGGACCCTTCAGTTCGCAGGCCGACGCTCTATCCACTGAGACAAACCAGCTCAGGTCAGGTGCGCCTTTGATGTGGCTCTGGGCTGCCGGGCAGAGGAAACCGGAGCTTCCCAGGGCTGCCCACTGCATCAATGCCACCCAGCTTTCAATGAGGCCTCAGAAGATGTGGGCCCGTGGGCCGGTGGCAGGGCAACCTCTCTACAGAGCAGCTGGCATGAAATCAAGGCACAGCATTTCAGGCAGAGCTGAAAGGGAGTTTTTACCCAGACTCCTCTAAGGAACCCACACTCCATGTCTACTCTGGAGGTTGGCGGGGCAGCAGGGGGGCGGAATCTCAGTGGAGGGTAGGGCCTTAGAGGCTCCCACTTTCTTTCCTCACTTCCTTCAAGGGAAAAGCGCCCAGTGCGGATGGCTATAAGGAGGCTAAGGGAGGGTCTGTGTTATCTCTGTGGGTTTCAATTATCCAAGTCTCCCCTTGAGACCCGACAATGAGGGGCCTGTGATTACATGGGGTATGAATACGGACAGCACATCAGGCCCCACCCCACCCCTGTATTTACAGATCTCCTGCCTCCATTCGCATGTATATTCCCGTGTGAGAGACACTGACAGACAGGGACTGCGAGAGAATACAGCACCCTGGTTGCCCCCGAAGGACCCTGCCCCTGAGACTCGCCAGAGGCTGTGAAGCCTTACAGGGGTTCAGGACCCACTGCTCACCCCACACCAGAGATATGAAATCAAGGCCCCCTTTTCGAGCACATGTCCCATCCATGCTCTGAGGGAGATAAAGGGAAGGGGAAACCAGGATGTCTTCTGACATCAGCTCTCTCATTATCAACACACACATTGGCTGAGGCCTTGGTGCCAGGCATCAAGCTGGGCAAAGGGACACAAAGATAAACGTGTCCCTGCCCCTGCCCTGGCAGCTGGAGCTCCAGCAGGGAGACCATGGCAACTGTGCAGCCTTACAGAGGGCACCGGGCGCTGAGGCAAAGGCAGGAAAGGTGCCAGGGCTTCTCTCCCCGGCTGCCCCTGAGATCCACCTGGAGCCCTGAACATACAGACGCCACGCTCTGCCGGGACATAGGGAACCCTCTTTGGTGCGGAGGCCTGGGCTTCAGTCGTTTTTCAAGCCCCCCAGGTGATGCTCACGTGCTGCCAGGGAGAACAGTTAAGTCATACATCCTTTCGAAATGGGCAAGACAAAAGAAAACCGGGCCGAGGGCCCCAGGGATGTGCTTCAGCTCGCATGCGCGCCTCCCCTCCAAAGCATGGCACAGCGGGCATGCGGGCAGGAACCTCCTCCCAGGGGCACCCCACCCAATGCCGGCGCAACCCAGAATTGGAAGGGAGTAGGCTGGCCTCTTTTCCTTACCACCTTGACCTCAAGGCTGGGAAAGACAAAGCGGTTTTGCTGATCTACAGCCCAGAAGCATCCTGCCCCTCTCTTTCTGCAACTCCTTCTGCGTTCTGTTCTTGCCTTAAAAACAAAACCAAACAAACAAACAAAAAAAACTCCAGCCTGGCCCGCGTGGCTCAATGGTTGCATATGAACCAGGAGGTCACGGTTCGGTTCCTGGTCAGGGCACACGCCTGTGTTGTGGGCTCCATCCCCAGTGGGGGGCGTGTAGGAGGGAGCCGATCGATGATTCTCTCTCATCATTGTTTCTATCTCTTTCTCCTTCTCCCTTCCTCTCTGAAATCAATAAAAATATTTTAATAAATAAATAAAAATTAAAAAATACTCCAGTGTGCCGGAGGGATGACTCCATGTGAGAGCTGCCCAAGAAGGGAGAGGCTGCTGCGGCGGCTGGTGGGCCCTCTGGGTAAGGGGTCTTCAAGGTGAACCAACCCCACACAGGTCTGGGGAGGAGGGGCAGGGCTTACCCTGGAGGGATGGGAAGAACCTGAGGTGGCTAACTCTGCTGGGTGTGCAGCAGGAAGTCCTGGGCGCGTCCGGAACTCCAGGGCTCAGGGCAGAGCCCCCCAGGATCCTCACACTGACAGCAGAGGCTTCGGGCTATTATGGGACAGAGCATGGCGTTTGCAAATGGAAACAAGGGCTTGAAACTGCCTCTTAGTAGGTGTGCAGCCTGGGACTCATTCTTCCTGGAGAATTTCTTCATCTCCTGTACCAGACGCAGAAGTGCTTGTTACTGGTTTAAGAATTAAATGAGATAATGTACAGAAAGCAATGGGAATGGTGTCTGGCATGGGGCTCCGTAAAGGGAAGTTGTGGCCTCTGGGAGAAGAAAATGTTCCTGGACAATAGTGAAGTACTCCATTAGAAAGGGTTGTGTCAACATCATCAGTGTCACTGAGGCCAGAGCAGGCGAAAGTGAATTATCTGAGACTATAAAGCGTATGAGGGGCCCAGACTGTTCATAGGGATTGCCCTGCACTCAGGGCAGGCAGGGTGTGGCCCAGAGCTCAGCAGACTTCAGTGAGATCATTGGCTTCCTGTCTCGCTTAGTAGCTGTTAGCTCCTGAAAGGAGCAGCGCTATTCACCCCACCTCTGCGGCATCCAGCACAATGGTGAAGGCTCAAGTCAATGTTTGTCACTATTGGACATTCAGTCAGTCCGTGGAATCGGGGAGGTTGACAGGGCAGATCGAGAGGTCGAGTCTGTGAACTTGAAGAAGGTCCATCTGTTACACCACCATGAGAGCTGTTAGTGCCCAGAGCACTGAGCAGGCAACACCACAGGCTGCCCGATTCTGGCACCAATGCCAGCCTCCACCCTCTCTTTCCTGGCCCGGCTCTTCCTGCTGAATATGGACCCACATGTGGGGTGTTGAGGCTGCAGGGGTCCTGACACAGAGATGCCGCCATGATTCTCCAGTTCACTGCGAACATTGTTACCCATAGTGCAAGTGCTTCACAAGGTGTTTTGTTTTTTTTAAATATATATATTTTATTGATTTTTTACAGAGAGGAAGGGAGAGGGATAGAGAGTTAGAAACATCGATGAGAGAGAGACATCAATCAGCTGCCTCCTGCACACCACCTACTGGGGATGTGCCCGCAACCAAGGTACATGCCCTAGACTGGAATCGAACCTGGGACCCTTCAGTCCGCAGGCTGACGCTCTACCCACTGAGCCAAACTGGTCAGGGTGCTTCACAAGGTTTTAACTTAGAACCAGGCAGAGTTTTTGCACAGTCCCATCAGAGTCAGCCCAAACAGGAGAAACATGGGTTTATTTGGTGCCTCAAAGGATGGATCATTCTAGCACAGGCCACTCAGCAGCCCAGAGCTCAGCCTCCTACCCACTGATCTTCACATTCTCATAAAGGACACCAGATGTGTCAGACCCAGGAAACGGGTCACCTCATCACAGATGAAATGACCCGAGGGCTGTGGTGAGCAGGGTTAGCTTTCTGTCAGTGCTTCTGAGATGTGAGCCTCTCCAAAGCTCTTCACCAGCCCCATCACCCCAAACCTCTAAGACCAACAAGGGTGTGATTCGGGCTTCACTTCGGGGCTGTGCAGCCAGGGGGCTCTGTCCCTGAGGTCAGGGGATTCCCTCAAAGGCAGGGGCAGGAGCACCAGTCACACGGACGATCTGTCCTCACGTGGGAGGCCCACGGGCCATTGCTGAATGCACAAAAGGAGGTGGTGGTTAGTAAGCCCCTCTCCTGGCATTGTTGAGCCCCTTCACTTTTCAGGGCTGCAAGGGAATGGAGAGAACCAATAAGGTAGAGGGTATAACCGGGGGCCAGTTACTTAACAACCAGAGCCTCAGCTTCCCCATTCATAAGATAGGGAACAACTCTTGGGATGGTCCCCTGGGGATGAGGGAGTGTGAGTTTAGAGATCAGAATGTCAGGCACAGTGAGCGTCCAAGGCAGGGTCACCCCAGTGCAGCCTGGTCGCACATGAGCAAGGTCAGGGTTGTGTGGGTCCAATACAGCAGACTGTGGGACATCAGGGGTCAGCCTGGCCATTGACTTACCCTGATGCCCTGTGCCTATGAGAAGACAGGAGATGGAGTCTGGAGTTTTGCCCAAGAATGGAGAATCTGAATTCAGACCACAGTGATAGGGTGGCAGACTCCGCTCAGGCCTCCATGAAATGAATAACACCCCCCCCTCCCTCTACACACACACACACACACACACACACACACACACACACACACACACACACACAAACATGGTTAACTTTCCTATTGGAGGCTCAGAAAGCGACCAGGACACAGGCTCCTGGCAGAGGTGCAGGCCTGGGAGTGGTCACTAAGGGCTGGGATGGCACAGAGGCTGTTGCCCTAGGAGGTCAAGGGGAGCCACAGTCATGGGAACCAGGACAGGGCTGGGGGCAGGGTTTGGGGGCAGAGACTGAGGCTGTGTCATGGAAGGGTAGAATGGCTTCCCATAAAAGCTTCCCGCCATCTCCTCAGGATGCAGAATGATCCTGAGAAACCGAGAGCCCTGGGCTTCCCAGCAGTGGCAGCGCTTCTGAACAACTGCAGTCTCAACAGCCTCCATCAGAAAAACTCTGCACACCCAACATGCACGAACCCCTACTGTCCAACCTCCCCTCCATCACCAAATGCATTTCCCTGGTTCTCTCTGACACTCTTTTTAAAAAAATTTTTTTTTTTTCCCAGAGAGGAAGGGAGAGGGAGGGAGAGATAGAAACATCAATGATGAGAGAGAATCATTGATTGGCTGCCTCCTGCACATCCCCTACTGGGGATCGAGCCCGCAACTCCAGGCATGTGCCCTTGACAGGAATCAAACCTGGGACCCTTCAGTCCGCTGGCCGACGCTCTATCCACTGAGCCAAACCAGCTAGGGCTCTCTGACACTCTTTATCGACAGAAGTCTGCAGGCAGGCAGCCAGCTGCTGGGAGAGGCCCTCTGTCAGGTGGAAAGAGCACTTGCTTTCTGTTCACTGTGCCCTGGGTTCAAATCCTGCCTCCCACTCTACCTCTGTATGGCCACACAATGTTAGAAGGGTGTCTTAACCTCTCTGAAATCTTTCTTCATGTGCAAATTGACGGCTCATCTCCCCCTATAGGCCTCCATGAGAACTAAAATGAGAGTCATGCACAGTAGGTCCTCACACATGGCAGTCGTTATTGAGACTACAAAGCCGATTCCAGCAGCATGAATTCTGGGGCTGGAACACTCCTCCACCCTGGGCTGCCTGTGCCTTCTGCCCCCTCTCCTCGCTCCCCCATGCTCCTTTGCGCCCCCTCCCCATCCCTGTCCCACCCAGGCCCCAGGCCTAGGTGGAGACCTCTCCCTGGTCCTGGCTCTCAGGGAGAGGCGTTTCTGAAGTGGAAACCGCTTCAGACAGTCAGCCCAGTGCAGTCAGCCCAGTGCGCCAATCTCAGAGCAATCTCTCCCCTGCAGGACAAGGCTGTGAAGTGTAATTAAAGCCACGGGTGCATTAGGAGTGGCAGCCACCTTACCAAGAGGAGCACCTCACCACCACGTATCCTGCACCCAGAGCCTCGGTCCCAAAGGTCCAGGAGGCAGGAGCCACAGCACTTCCCCAAGTCCCAGTCCTCCTCCTCCACCCCAGGCCTCCTCCAGCTAAGTCACGCCACAGCTGTCTTCAATCAGCTGTTTTAATTTCTCTTGCAGTTCATACCCAGAAAGTCTTTCTTGCAGTCTAACTTAAATTCTTCCCTCTACAGAGTGATGGAGGGAGGAGGACAGCCGACACGGATGTGAGTGTGGGCTTCATGAAGGTGCCCTGAGAAGTGTCCTTGAGAAGGGCAGGGCCTTGAGCCCCACCCCACCCCCAACCATGAGAAGATGGTGTGGTGGACCTGCGGGATGGAGCCCGGGATGGAGGCAATGTGATGGATGAAGGGGAAGGGGGAGCAGGAAAGCCCCTCAGTCCGATGGCGGAGAGAGCTGGGAGGCAGCAGGCCCACCTAGGTCAGAAGCCTGGGGTTAGTCACCTAATACCTCTGTGTCTCAGTCAGCCCATCTGTAAAATGGGGGTAAAAAGTCATAGCTGTTCTTAGGGCTTCCATGAGCTAAAATACACACAGCTTTTTAAATGGCCTGACAACATAAGTTCTCAGTAAACTTTAGGAAACCTCATAACACTCCATCCCATTCTGCAAATTGCTCAGGGTCCTGGGGCTTCTTTCCTCTCCATTTCTCTTAGACTCACTCCTCCACTCCAATGACCTCACTGCAGTCCTGCCCCTCAACCCCACACGCTGACCTCTCCTCTCCCCTCCCCAGGGGCCTCCCTCTCCCCCACCACATCAGTCCCCAGCTCACCAGGCCGTTCTGCAGACCGGATCCTTTGGTACCCTTGGGCCCCAGGTACTTTTCCAGGTGACCTGCTTTACTAAAAAGAACTCGTTTAATTCAACTCCCACAACCACCCTCTGAAGGTATTATGGCCACTTTACAGATGAGGAAACTGAGCCGCAGAGGGGAGAGATAATTTGCCCAAAGTCACCCTACGAGTCAATGGCAGAGCCAGAATTTGAACCCAGGTCTGTGCAGCTCCAGGCTGCCTTCTAAGCCAGACTCCTCAGCAAAGCACCTGAGGCCTTCTGTGCCTTAGCATCCCTCCTTGCCCCTGATTCATGCCCTGCCCGAAGCCAGTCCAATGCACACACCTCACCTTCATATATGCACTCACCCTCACAGAATCAAAGAGCAAGAATAGAGAGGAGACAAAGAGAGATTTTAGGAATGAGAGAAATTGGAGAAAGGGAGGAGCTGGGAAAGAATGTTGAGAGGTAACTAGCATGGTGTCCACAGATTTGGGGGACTTCTCTGGCAGGCCCTACAGTCTCTAGCTTAACTTCTAGCTTCTCATCCGGACAAGGGATTCCACGGAAAGGAAAGAGAGAGGAGGCCGAAGCCGGAGCTGGTGAAAGGACTGCAAAAGCTCCAGCTGCTCCGAATGAGTTCAAGCCACTTGGCTCGGTGCACATCCCAGGGACTTGAAACATGCAAATGAGGCCGAGCACAGCTGTGGGGATCTTGCAGGAATCCTGACAGGATCCTGGCAAGCACTAGAAGGGCTGGGAGGCCTCAGGCCGGCCACACCGTCCTCACATCCAGAGCTAGGTCTGAGGTGGTTTCTGCAAACACAAAGAAGAAAGCTTGATGTGCCTCCTGAGCAAAATTACTGAAGAGACTATGCAGGGAGGGCAGTGGGCACGTAGCAAGGGCAGCGGAGATGCGATCAGCGTGTGCTCAGTAATGAAGTCCTGTCAGGCAAAACTCTTCTCCGCTGACAGGGTCACCAGGCTGGCAGATGAGGGAAATGGGGTTCACCCATGTAACTGATCTTGAAAACATCTGACAGGCTCTTCCTGAAACTGTTGTGTACAAGCTAGAAAAGGGAAGCTAGAAGGTGGTAGAATTAGTGGGTAAAGGAGCTGGTCACACAATCGCACTCAAGATGGCTCACCAGGGGATCAAGGCCCCTGGGCGGGAAGTGTGTGTGTGCTGGAAGGCACTGACCTACCCCACCACGTGTAACTCTTATCAAACCCTTAGGTCAACATATGGGAAGCATTTGAAATTGGGAGCAACAGCAGATATACTGGAGGATCCAAAATATCTTAGTCAGCTGGAGAGATGGACTGCTGAAGTGAATTAGGGAAAAATGGAGAGTCCCAAACATAAGACCAAAAAAAGTAGAGTACTATTATGGATTAAACTGTGTCCCCGCAAAAAAACTCATATGTTCAACTTTTGACCTCCAATACTTCAGAATGAGACCTTATTTGAAAATAGGATCATTGCAGATGTAATTAGTTAAGATGAGGTCATCCTAGAATAGGGTAGTTCCTAATTCACTATGACTGGTGTTCTTATAAAACGGGGAAATGTGGACACAGACAGGCACACAGGGAGAACGCCATGCAAACATGAAGGTAGAGATCAGGGTGATGCTTCTATAAACCAAGAAATGCCAAACATTACCAGTAAACCACCAGAAGTTAGGGGAGAGGCAGGGAACAGATTCCCCTTCATATTCTTCAGAAGGAACCAATCCTGCCAACACCTTGCACTTATGGTCTCCAGGACTGTAAGACAATACACTTCTGCTGTTTGAGCCACCCAGTTTGTGGTACTTTGTTATGGCTGCCCTAGCAAACTAATGCAAGCACAAAGACACAACTGGAAGATGGGATTGACTACCAGATTACGTTAGGGACCTGGGGGTATTGGTTGGATGTAAGCTCAGTGAAAGTCAGAAGGACCATGTGCGGCTGCCCACAAATAGGGCAGAGTTGAGGCTGCATTAATAGCAGGTGTGGTGCCTAGATTGATGAAGATGTGCTAGCTGGATCTCACCTGGAGGACCAGGTTTGGTCCTGATGACCTCAATTTAAGACAAGTAGGAGGTTGTTCAGAGTCCCTTGCCCAGAGATGGTAAGACAAGTCAGAGAAGAACTAATGGAAGTGGGGAAGAGGTGGAAGGCAGTTGGTCTCCAGTATTTGAAAAGCTGTGGCATGAAGTGACTGGCTATGCCTGAACAGTCACATGGGGGAAGAGATAGAGCCCATAGGAAGAGACACAGACTTCAGAGAAATGTAAGAATTTTCTATTAGGCATGTTAAACTTGAATGGGCCACCCTGTGGGGAGATGAGCTTTCTGTCTCTGAGGAACTCACGCCTCCACCAGCGGACCACTCAGCAGGGACTGGTACAGGTGACTCCACGGTCTTACAGCACCAAGAAGGGCACTCTCACATTCCCCACCTGGCTTGACACCAGCAATTCAGGCTTTTTACCCATTTAAAGTTAAAGGCCACGGTGAGATGGCCTGGCCCCAAGATCTTTCACTGATGGCTTTAGCAGACAGAATTGCCTGTGGAGGGCAGTGAGTCTAAACCTATAGTTTGGGCAGACCTGCTCCACTGGAGGGATGAACCTGCTCCTGCTCACAAGGACAGGGGTCCCAGAAGGATGAGGAGTGGGAAGGAAAGTGGCCCTGGATCTCCATTGTCCAGGGATGGAGGGAACTGTCAGCCCAAGACTTAACCAGCTCCTCTCTTGAGGGAGCCCATGCTGGTGGGTGCTGTGAGGGGATACAAAGGAGCCTAGGGGTTTGGAAAGAGGTTTCTGAAGGTGAGGCAATGCTGATGCTAATACGATGAGCCATCTTAACCTTTTGCACTCGGATGTCGAGTGTGACTCGACATGGTTAGCATCGGTAGCAGCTCTTTTTATACTCTTTGAATGTATCAATAATTTGAAATATAAAAAAATCCAAATAAATAAGTTTGTATGAAAAGAAACTCCAGTTTTTTATTCTACTGCCGCACTTTGTAAAATCTGGGGTATTTAAAAAATTAAATCCCGAGTAGAATAAAGGAATCGAGAAAAAAGCAAGCGAGTGCAAAGGGTTAAGATGACCTGATACCATAGTGAGCACCCACATGAGCTATGCCACTTTATTTAATCCTCCCTTAAACTAGGCCTCCCTCATTTTACAGTACAAAAAGGAGGCTCAGAGAGGGAAAGGAATTTATGCAAAACCCACAACCAAGAACCAGTCAAGCTGCGTTTGAACCAAGTCTGTCTCATCCCCAAGCCCATGCTTTTCCCAAGGTTCTACACAGCTTTCTCAGCAACGGACTGCAGGTTGTAGAAGTGCCACAAACATCCAACAACAGAAAGAACCACCTAGTGTGGTCTAAAGCAGTGTGTCCCATTTTGGCATGCATCAGAATGGCCCGGGGTGCCAGGGTTCTTGTCCCAGCATTACAAAGGGGTTCAGCAATCTGGAGAAAGGCTGTGTGTAGATTAAGTAAGAGTCCAAAGACAGAGTCCAAAGACGAAAGATAATTTTGAAAGGCATTGGGGTCAGAGGAGCTTCAGCTAAAGGAGCTAAAGTTCCAAGTTCTTTGTTCTTTTTGTCTCATGACCCTTGCTTTTTATTAACACAATTTGTCCTAAGGCAAGGTGGAGATAATACACTTCAAAGGGTAGAGTTTACAGAAGCATTGTCAGATTGGGGAATAGCCTACAGCTGTTCAGGTGTTTGGCCAACAGGAGGCAATAACATGTAGACTGAGATGCCCTGAGCTGTCTGGCAGTAAACAATCATCCTATTCAGGTTTGGGGGAAGTGCCCTCTAGCCACTCCAACAGGTAATTACATATGTGACTCAGCCCTGTTGAGCCCCCAAGTTTCATCAACCTTTTGATAAAACTCTTGTAATTATGACATGCTGGAATTGGCTTCCGGCACTGGGGGGCTGGTTAAAGCACAGGTTGCTGGGCCCCACCCCAGGCGTTGCCAAGTTAGTAGGTCTGGGGTTTGGTCCAAGAATGCAACTCCCAGGTTCTGGCAGTGCCGATGCTGCTGGTTGGGGACTTCACCTTAAGAATCACTTCTCTAGAGCAATCAGGAAAGAGAGTGGTGTCCTCCAGACTCAGGGCCGCAGAGAGATGGAGGTGTGCTGCCTGTCTTGGGGAGGGAGGGCCCCAACAGCATCTCAGGCAGCAGGACTGCCAGCCTGAGCTGCTTCACTAGGAACCCACCTGGTTGGGAAGATGCTCCTTCTAAAAAAATCCAGAGTCTTGTACTTTCCACTCTGGAATTCCTGGTTCTCCCAGATTGACAAGCTCTGTTCTCTTCTATAGGAAGTCCATTTCTTCTTCCACCATGACCTCTAGGGTTTTTCTCCCTCTCTAAACAGACAGGCTGCTTTCACCAGACCTTGTGTGGCTGATGCTGCATGCCCTCCACTGAACACACTCAGAAATGAGAACATAGTGACCAAAGAGAACCCAATCTGGACCCTGCACGTCTCTGAGATGGTGGAAGATGGTGGTGCTGTGAGCAATCCCATCACCCTGCCAGCTCCTATGAAGCCTGTGAACAATTAAACCCCTCATATCTTTTTCTCGGGATCTGCAGCCAAATCAAGTCTGCGCCTCCCCCAACCCCCTTGTGAACTTGAGTAATTAATTTCTTCCATCTAAATGCGACTTTCCATCTGCCCCTGTTAAATTTCATCTTGTTGGTTTAAACCCAGCATTGCAGTCTGCTGAGATCATTTTGAATATTTATTCTAGCTTTTATAGGAGCTGCCCATCACAGCCTTGTCACCAACACATTTGATAAGCTCGCTTACTACAGTTTCATCCAAGTCATGCCAAAAATGTGAAGCTTTATTTTTCAGAATCTCACCTGCCACAAAACATCTTCCCCTTAGGAATCCCTAATCATATGATCATACTTCTCCAAATCAGACTTTCTACAGTCTATGGAAGATCTCTTGGCATGTCACTTCTTTCCTTGTCTGTTATTAACGCTAGGCTGACGTGGTGACTTTCATTTGAGTACTGTCACACCATCACCTAGTTCTTGGTCATGGTCAGAATCAAATCAGAAGGACGGTCCATTGCTATTTCTCTACCTTCTGGGCAATGACAATGTTATAGAGGCAAAAACGCAAAAATGTATCTGATCCTCCACTTAAAACAGTATTGGACAACCAACAGAAGTCAAGAAGCCTATCCCCCCATCATTACTATAGCATGCCTCCCTGACAGCTTTATGATCCAGACTGGGAAAGTAGCATCCAAATGCTTCCAACTGGGTGGGGAAGCTGTCATAGGGATATGTCATAACTTGGACCTGCTCAGCTGCAAGGCATGCTGGGATCTTGGCAGCTGGTCAGTGAGGAGGCAAGAAATGTTTTCTGGTGTGGGATCCCTGGAGAAAGGGGTGAGGACAGATTCAAGGAAGTAGAAAGGAAAAGGGTGCCTTGATGAATAGCATCCCCCCTTTTCTGCCATTCATATGTGAGATCCTCCCTTCTCTGCTGCAGAAAGGCATGGTATACGTCCGTGGGATGCTACTGGAGCATGAGCCAAGGATGGAGAGAAGTATATGTAGTGGTGAAGTGTGTAGGCTCTGAAGCCAGACAGTCTAGATTTACATCCCAGTTCTACTACTTATTAGCTGTGTGACCTTGGGCAAATTGTTTTTCTCTCTCAAGGTTTCAGTTTCCTCATGTGGAAAGTGGAGACAAAAATAGTACCTGCACACAAGGCACATGGGGATTAAAAGAGATAATGCATGTACAAAGATTGTCTGGTACATAGTAACAGCTCAATAAATAACAGCTGTATGTGGGACAACAGCTTGAGGGCACTGAGTGTTGCTAGTTCTGGGGCTGGAGGTGTGAAGAGAAAACTGCTAAGAAGGTAAAATAAGAAACTTAAGTCTGGGGTTAGGGGGTGCAGAGTGGAGCTCACCTGAGGGGTGAAGCAGTAATCTGTGAAACTGACCTGAAGGAAGAGCCTAGGCATGAGGCTAGATAAGGATTGGACCTTCAGGTCAGGTCGGGCAGAGCAGCCAGTTTGAAGCCTCAGAGGAGTTCTGTGAAAAGTTTGTTTTCTTCAGCTCTGAATACAACAATTTTTAATTGCTATAGGAAGTCAGTCAAAAATTGTCTAAATGGTCCATGTTAAAAAGTACAAATATTCCACCTCTAGAAAACTGTTATGAGGAAATAATCCTCAATAGGCAGGGATTTATATACAAGGATGCTCGCTGCAGCATCATTTATAATAGTAAAAAGTGATTTACAAGCTAGATGTCTGACCCACAGGGGATTCGTTAAATAAATTATGGCACATCCATATGATGGAATAGCAGGCAGCCATTAAAAAGCCCATTTATAAGAATACTTAAGACATGGGGAAATTATCACAATGTGTTATAAAATAAAAAAGGCTGGTTACAAAAGAACACAGGCAGTACAATCACAATTTTAAAATATCGAATGACTGCATATCCTATATAATAAAAGCCCAGCAACCATAATGGCAGAACAACCAGAACGACCGCTCGACCAGTCACTATGAGGTGCACTGACTCCCCTGACTCCCTCTCAGTTCCTCCTCCATGGCCGGCAGGCTCCGATCGATGGATGGTGAACAGGGAACCAGGGTGGGTGGCGGTGGGGCGGGGCGGTGGGGGGGGGGGGGGGACTAGCGAGCAGCCTAAGGGCCAACCTCTTGGTCCCTCTCCCTGGAGATGGCGAAAGGAGAACCAACCGGGGTGAGTGGTGGGGGATGTGGGAGGTGCCAGGGCAAGGCCCCGCCCTGCTGGTCGCCCCACACACTGAGGGCAACCTGCAGCAGGGGCGGCTCCCTCCCCCACCCCTTCACCAGCTGCCCAGCCGTCAGGCTCCCATCACCCGATGGCAAACTGGGAACCCGGGTGGGTGGCGGCAGGGGGCAAGGCCAGCTGCCGGCAGCCGGGGAAGATGGCCCTGATCGCAGGCTAGGCCTAGGGACTGTACCCATGCATGATTTCGTGGGCCAGGCCTCTAGTTACTTTCATAAATGCTTTAAGACAAAATGACCAAAAAGAAGTTACACTAGAAAGGAGCTCCCACAATCTATAATAATAAAATCATAATATGCAAATAGACTGAACAGCGAACAGCGGACCCACTGTCTGGTAGACCTTTGGATGAAGCTGGGCTGTGAGAGCCGGCCAAGGCAGCCGGAGCTGCGAAGGTCTACTCTTGCACGAATTTCGTGCATTGGGCCTCTAGTCAGCTTATAATAGAAAGTAATTAAACTCAGAACATGGGAACACACACAGTAGCTATGATCTGCATGCCAGGAGCTGTAGTTAGTACCTACTAGGGAGGACCTGGCTATTTGGAAGGGCTGAGGGCGAAGAGATTCTGCATGCCAATGGCGTGAGGCCAGGTGGAGCCTAGGAAAGAAGACTTAGGTTGGTGGCTCTCAACTATGGCTGCATATTAGAAGGTGAAAAAATACCAATACCCAGGTCCATCCTCAGGGATTCTGACTTCACTGAGGTCTAGGATAAGACTGGTCATCTATATGTTTTTCAAAGCTCTTCAGGTGATTCTAATAGGGACCAGTGAATTCGTGTTGCACTGGCCCAGGCTACCGTTACCTGTATACAGAGGACCCTGGAGCCTTGCTCTCTAGACTGAGCCCAGCATGTGAACAGAGACTCATCCTGGAAGCTAGAAAAAAGCTAAAAGGAAGCAGGTGGCCCCAAGACGCTTGGTCTATGCAGGAAAAGGACTCTTGGCTTTGGGGGACAATTCACAGAAGTGCTCCTTAAGAGCTGGCCTATTTGGGGGCTTTTTCCACAAGGACACTGCTCTCCACTTGAGACTCCTGATGGGACCCAGTTATCAACTGAATCCACAGACTGCAAGTACAGGTGAATCTACAAAAGGGAGAAGGGAAGGAAAACGGGATCCTGGGAAATCTACAGGGACCTGACTCTGCAGAAGCTGGAACTAGTGGTATTTTCCTCTCTGTCCTGCTTTTGGGCAGAAACACACTCGGGCCAAAGGAGCCATGTGCAAACCTTAAAGGTAATCTGCTTTGGGTGGATGAGTTTCTCCCAGGCGCCTTGAGGGAAGAGGAGCAGAGGGAACAGGTTGCTGGAAACAAAAGTTTGTATTAAATGATAAGATCTCCCAGCCTCTCATTACAGGCATAGAGTTACTCAAGGCACCAAAAGAAGGGAAAGAAGAGGCCTGAATGGGGGGGGGGGGGTGCACACTGGAGCCATACATCCCTGAATAATTAAGAGCGAACTGCAGCTCTTTTGTACTCCTTAGAGTGGGGCTTCTGGGGGGCCTTCAGGACAATGCCCAGGGCAGTATAGAGGTGGTTTTGGCTCAGGTGGACTAGTGGGGCTGGCAAGTAGGGATGGATCTAAATTGCTACCCTACCAGCCATTTCCCTGAGGTTGCCTGCCTCACATCAACTCTTGCAAAAGAACAGAGCTGCAGATAACCCAAGACGCTGGGTAATCAAACCATACCCTAAGTTTATACCTGGGTGTATGTGAGTATATTTACATACACACATATATGGCAGATTTACCTTCCAGATGATGTTTGGCTCAGGCGGAGGATAGCGGAAAATGCACTCTCTGAAGATGGCTGGGACTGGCACTCAGGGGGTTATAAACAATGGGGCTAGATAGTAACTAGAAACTGGCTTGAGACTAAACATCCATAATAAATAACCCACAAAAAGGGGAATGAACCACTCCTGGAAAAATCAAGAACTGACTATAATCTCCATCCAAAACCACCGGCCTGGATGGTCAGAAAGCGCCTGTGGGGTAGGTTCCTCTGACACCTCATTTTTACAGGTGGGGAGTCTGGATTAAGCAGAAGCGTTCCAGTGGGGAAGCCGCCCTCGTTTCCAACCCAGCCTCCTCCTTGGGGAAAGTAAACCTACCTCCTCTAATTTGATCCTCGGGGGACTGGCGGAACAGACGGTCACCAGCCATCCTCCAGAACCAACCCTTCCTGTCACAGGAGAGGCCACAGAGATATTGTTGGTTCAAATGCAAAGATATTCTGATAATACTGACAAGGCTTCAAATTCAGAGGAGTCCCAGGTGCAAGTCTGATGAAGTCATCCTTAACAAACGCAGGAAGGCAGTGCTGTGTGCTGAGTCCCGCCATGACACCGTCCTGGCGGGACTCGACACACAGCATTGCCTTCCAAGCTTTCATTTGCTCAGGGAAAAGCCCAATGAAATCCTTGGCCTCTTATTTCCAGTCAGAGTGGAGGAGGGTGAGCAGCCCAACTGTGGGGAAATGGGAAATGTGCTCAAGGTCAAACTCTCCCAAGCCCAGTCTCCAGCCCAGGGGTCCCTCCTCCGGCTTTCCCCCACTGTGCCATCTCGTTGTTTTTTCTACTTTGAAGCCTAGGAAAGAATTAAAGAGTGCATTCTGCAAGGTTTGGTTTTCATCTCTCACGCTCACTAAAGCACAGCACCAACGCAGAAGGGCAGGACGGTGACATGCAGGGCGACAGAGCAGTCAGCACCCCTTTCCCGCTCGGAACTCTGCTCCCAGCTGGGACTCTCCCCTGCCACTCTCTAGCTTTCCAGCCTGTTGTAAGGGGGGTTTCTTCAGAAAGGAAGTCTTGAAGGAGATTCTTCCATTGGAGACAGAGAATGGCATACACAGAGATCCCCTTCCAGTTTACCCACCAAGGAGCCATCTCCTCAGCTGAGGCAGATGTCACCAAACCAAAATTCAGAGAGAAAGAGTTTCCAAATGTATGCATTATGCCAGTGAAATCCAGGGGTTGCCCACACACGCTGTAAGAGAAAGGCTCAATTCGGTCAACTCAATGAAACTCCATTCATCAAGACACTTGCTTTGGCCTCTTATTATACATTTAAGACCAAATTAGTTAGGCTTTGTCATAAATATAAGACCAACTTAGTGATGGCTAAACGCAAATGCAAAGGTATGAATGTGAAGAAAACTCATTCATTGGAGGTAGTTATTTCCCATACTCACACAAAGTCATCGGTTGATGAAGACAAGCTAGTAATCAAGGTAACGGAATGAGGCAAAGGATGGTCTCAGGACACACTGGGGTTCAGACCCTGAAGTATAAATAACCAATACTCCCTCCCAATAGCTCTCATCCCCAGATCACCAGGCACAAGGCAGGTGTTCAACCCCACTTAATGAGTGAGGAATCTGAGGCATGAAGAGGGGACTTGGAAATAGGGACACAACTAGCTCTCTCAGCCCTCCCCCCGCAAATCCTTTGGACAACTCCACATTAGCGGTCAGGTCACCCAGACAAGCCCACAGGTAAAAAAACAACCCACAGTAAATTTCATCTTAGAAGTTGAGGCAATGCTAGTGATTGTGCTCTCCTAGCATGCTGATTCACCTCCCTCCAGGGATATCAGAGACAAAACTTGTCTACTGTTGTATCCATGGCTTCTAGCACAGTGCCTGGCACATAGCAGGTGCTCAGTGAATGACAAACAACTTAGTTTACTGACACTGTTTATCTCATCTACCTGGTTTACAGGCAATTTAAAAAAATCAACGCTTGAGAACCATGGGGAACACCTGACTGTGGGGCAGCAGAGCTCAGCTCTGGGTCCTTTGAGGCAATATGACAAGGTAACAAGCACTTCTAATCAGGGATCTTGTCCTTTGCCTTCTGTGTCCATTCTATCACCTCAGTCCTCAATAAAAGTGGTGGGTTGGTTGATTGTATAGTCGTGATCTGAGCTGCTATCTTGTTGACTTTCCCTGTGGGATGCAGGAGGGTGACCAAGATTAAGAACAGGAGTGTCATGATCGATGTTCAAAATAATTCAACCCGACAGCATCTTCTTCCCAAGTGCACACACTCCATCCACCAATCTTCAGCCTCGCCAGGCTGCTCCTCCAAAAACCTCTGCCATCCCTCTGCCCCCTTGCTGGAGCTCCTCTTTCCCTTTTTAGACCCAAATTTGAGGCTCAGGGCTTTCTGGATATTCCTTGGGATCCCCCAACAACCTGTGAGCTCCTTTTCTCTTTCAACCCCTGCAAAGAGCTTTACTATATTCGAAGCAAAAAGTCATGTTTGGGTGGGTTTGTTTTTCTCTTTCTCCGAAAGGAAAAAATTGGTTCACACCCACTGCGTTCCAGAGGTGGAGGAGGGAGGGGGGAGGGACATGAGACCTGAGTTCCAGTCTTGGCTCTGCATCTAAAATCTTGTGTCAATGGCTATGAAGTGTCCTGTATAAGACGAGACAGCTCCCCGACCTCAAGGAACTCGTCTTCTCACAGAGTCCTAGTGGCCCTGAGAGTGAGGGTGAGCTGGGGGCCCACCAGGTCAGAGGGAGGACCCGGCTGGTGGGGCGTTCCAATCCATCCCCAAAGTGCAGGGAAACGTGATAACATGTGCACACAAAGAGACGAGATCATGTCTCAGAATCATAATTTCTTAATCTGCAGATATAGGGGTCAGACCGCTCACGGGCTGCACATTGGTTTTGTTGGGACCATTGTTACTTGGCCAGTTTGACTTTGAATAACCAGTTGTCCCCAGGCCCAGCCACTTTGAATTGCTTGATCAGCACATTGCTACCTGCCTGCCCTCTGTAGGCATTTGAGTTTGTGACTCCCCCCAGACATGACAATCTCCTCCAGCTTTGAACCTCAGTAAGAAGTAACTAATAGAGGGACTTTCAAACAGGCCAGGAAGGATACCCTAGGACCGTGGTCGGCAAACTGCGGCTCTCGAGCCACATGCGGCTGGCTCTTTGGCCCCTTGAGTGTGGCTCTTAGGCCAGCTTAGGAGAACCCTAATTAAGTTAATAACAATGTACCTACCTATATAGTTTAAGTTTAAAAAATTTGGCTCTCAAAATAAATTTCAATCGTTGTACTGTTGATATTTGGCTCTGCTGACTAATGAGTTTGCCAACCACTGCCCTAGGACAGAGTCTTCTGTGATTCTTCCAATCCCAGCTGCGGAGGAGGGGGGCAATCCACAGAGCCAGGCTGGACCTCTCCCTGTCCATCCCTTCCCCTGTCCCACCCTCCCAATCCACACAGCTGGTGGGGAAGGGGTCAGAGTCCACAAGCCCAGCTCCCAGTCCCACCTGAGTCATCAGGCCTTCCTCAGCCAGTCCTCTCCTAAGCCCTGGGTCACCATCTGGCACCAAGCCCTTGCTGCCTTGTACGGCCTTTGCATTTTTCTGTTCATGTTCTCCTCACTCCCCACGCCCCAACCCCCCCAAAAAAGCTGGTGAATTTAGCAGGGGCTCAGCCTGGTATCTACCAGAACCTGGCTGGTACATCGCACACACCAGGTGCTTAACCATGTCCATAGTGATGGTAATGATGGCTGTTTGCAGCTCTGGAGGAGGAACGCTGGGGCCTGACTCCCTGGAAAGAGAACAGAGATGGGCCCAGAAGAAAGAAATTGCCCCCCACATACACACACACCTTCCCCCACAGGGCACAACCAGGGGCAGCCCTTCTTCCTGAGTGATCCCCCAAAAGGGTTCCTCCTGCCGGTTCTGCCCTAAGTGGCAGAGTGGCAAGCCTTCTCTCTCTTTGATATTTTATCCGCCTGCCTTCTCCCTTCCTTCTTGGTCGGGAATCTAGATTGGGGCAGGGTACTGCAGCTTTTCCCAAGCTGCTTCTTCACCTGGCTCCCTTTTTCTAGGGAGGCCCGGGTCTCAAACTCAAGTTCCTCTCTGCCCCTTCCTCAAGGTCATCTATCCCGGATCAGAAAAGGCGAGGCCACTTTTTAATGTCAAGAAGAAATGGGGAGGGGGGTCGGGGTAAGTGAGGAGAAGGAAGGGAAGAGAATAGCCTAAAAGATGAGGGGAAATGAGGGTGGGGAGAACTGGGAGGCGGGCGGCGCTGGAGACGGGAGTCTCTGCCTAGGGAGCAGAATGAGGCCGAAGTGGGGAGCCGTGGGGTGGGGGGCTGAGAAATGTGGAAGGAGACTGGATTTTCTAGGGGCTGAGGGGAAACTATGGCGGGTGGGGCCAGAGAAGGTGGGATCACGCTGGGGTCTAGACACGAGCCAGCTTCCAGACGCCCCTTCCCCGCCCCCATCCCAGTTGCAGGGCCGGGGAGGAGCGCATCCCGAGGGCCGGCAGCTCCCGCCGCTCCGGTTCCCGCCGCGGGCGCCTGGGGCGGATCGCAGGGTGGGGCGGAGTCCGGCGGCTACCTCTCCCCGTCCAAACTCGGGCCCACCGCGGCCGGGCGCGGGGGGCGGGCGGTACGACCGGAGGACTGGGCAACCGGGTATGGGAAGGAGGCGAGAACGGCGCTTCAGGTGGCTCCTGCTCGTAGTTTAAAGTTTGCAGCAGGCGAAGAACCGACTCCGTCCTCCCTCTGCAGCCGGCGCCCGCGGCTCGGCCGGATCAACTCGGGCTCCCCTCACCCTCGGCGGGTCCGGCGGCCACTCCCCCTCGGGGCTCCCGCCCCGCTCGGGTCCCGGATCCCCTCTCCGGTCTCCATCCCTCCCAGGGCCCGCGCCCCCCGCTCCCTCCCTCCGCGCTGGATCTCCGACAAGACGTGAGCGGAAAGTGAATGGGCAGCCCAACCACAAAGACAAATTACCATGAGACAAACACATCGGGAAATCGCCGTTCGCGTCCCGGTCCCCGCCGCCGCACCCCTCTCCACCGGCCGAGGCGGGAACGCGGGGCTCCCCGGCCGCTGCGTCCGGGGCCTGGCAGGGCAGAGTTTGGGCTCCGCGGGGCCCTCTCCGGGCAGGGGTCCGGGAACAACCAGGGCGGGGGGGCCCCGAAGGTGGCAATGGAGCGGGGACGTCCCCGAGCAACAGATTTTACACTCCGCGTGGGCTCCGCGTTCCCACGCACCCCGCCCGCCCGCCCGCCCTCTCCGAACCTCCATCTCCGCGGGTCTCAGAGCCTCCGCCCCGCTCTCTCCCAGCCATTCATTCCACCGTCCCCTTCCTGCAGGCCGGGCCCGGGTTCCCATCGGGCAGCCCAGACGCGCCGACCCCGGGCGGGCGAGGACCCCGAACAGCCGGACCCGGAGCGAGCGGGCGGCGGGGGGAAAGGCAGCGCGGAGGGCGCCCCAGCCGAGGTGTCTGCGGGCGGCGCGGAAGCCCGAGGACCCCCTCTTCTCCCGCCCGACGCCGGTGCCACCTGGTTCCAAACTGCCAGCGTCCCCGGCCCCTACCCCGGTCCCCACCGAGTTGCCGAAGTTTGAAACTTGCAGCCCCAGCCCGCGCACGGGAAGCGCCCGCGGTTCCCGGGACTCACCTCCGGGTTGCGGGCGCAGGTGCCCGGTTCCCGGTGGCTCCCGGCTTCGAGAGAGGCGGAGGCGAACCAGGAGGGCGGGCGGCCGGTCTGGGGATTGGGCGGCCGCGCGGAACGGCCTCCGGCTCTGGGCTCAGCGCTCCGGTGCGTTCCCGACCCGGGCCCGGACCCGCGCCCGCTGAGCTCGGGCTCCTCGAGCCGCCGCTGGACGCGCGGCCGACCCGCCCGGCTCCGCGGAGCTGGGCGCTGGCAGCGGTCCTCGCGCTCCAACTAGCTCCCGACCCGGCGCGCGGGTGAGGACGGGGAGGAGGGGACGGAGGGAGCAGGAGGGGGAGGGACGGAGGGATCGGCGGTGGGGGAGGAGTTGAGAGCGAGGGGAGAAGAGGAGGGGAGCTGGAGCGAACAGGAGGAGGGGGTGGAGAGGACCAGCCGCGGCGGGCGCTTCTGTCGCCAGCCCTGAGGCGTGCGCAAGAGCGCGAGGGGGCGCCCTGCACCTCCCTGTCCCCGACCCGGCCCGACCCTCGCCCCCCGCCTGCCCTGTGTGCGTTACCCAGGCGTAGGGGTGGGAGGCTGAAGTCCCGTTCAGCAGTCGGCTTCGGAGCCGGGAGACCCAGGTCCCCGAGCACTTGCCGCCTTTTGCTACCTCCTGCCCACCCGTTCTCATCAATCCCCATCTGGAACCTGGCTTCCTCCCGGGGCCTCCTCCCACCCGAACCCTGCCCACCCAAACCTGGGGGCCTGAGGAAAGTCTCCTTTCTCCCCCCCGTCCCCAAACCCCCCAGCCCAGTTTGCCAGGGACCATCTTCCTGCCTGTGGATTCGAAGGGGGAAAGAACCGCGTACCGCACACAGGAGATCTGGTGTGAACTGCAGCAGAGGAGAGGGGGGCGAGGCTGCTGGGCTGGGCTGGAAAGCCAGAACTGGCCGCATTCGGGTTGACAAGCTGGACGACCCTAAGTGAACCTCTCCAAGCCTCAGTTTCCTCATCTATAAATCAGGGTTGGTAATACCCACCACACAGAACAATTTGAAGACCAAGTAGGGGGGCTACAGTGAGTAAAATAACACCAGGAACGCTGGGAGGGCATCCAAGAGATTAGCGATTCTGGGAGGCAGGCGGTGAGCGCTCCGAGCTGAGCAGGAGGCTTGCTTAGCGCGATCACGCCGAGGAAAGCTGCATTGTTGACAAGTTTAATGTCTGGTGTTTCTGGTGGCAAGAAAGCGGAGGGAAGGAGAGGGGCAAGCTTCAAATCCTGTGCCCGAGCTGCGAGAGGGAGGGGAAGGGAGCCCTCTGGTGAAGAAAAAAAGGTATTTAAAATAAAAAAGGTGACCTAAGAGAGTGTGTGTGTGTGGGGGGGGGTGGGGGGGGGGGGGGTAGGCTGGGGGAAAACAAAACAAAGAATGAAGGAGAAAGACAAAGGACCTGAAAACAAATAACAAATTAAGACCCCAGAGGTATGATTTTAAGAGAAAACCAAAGAGAAATATGAAATAAAAATAGATACGTTGGAAGAAGGAAAACATTTAAAAGACTTTCTAGTGTATGCCAGAAATTGAAGAAATAGAGTAAAGCATTTTACATAACAAAAATTTAAAGAAAATTCCAGATAAAGCTGAGGAATGGAGACAGCACGAATCCCAGAGAAGCAACCTCCCCCCCACCCCCCCCACCCCCACCCCACCCACACACTCCCATCTGAACCAAGGTGAGAAGCAGTTTGGCCAGGATGATGGAAAAGCAAGAACAAATCCAAGAAGGGAGTTTATGACATGCTCTAAAAAGGGAAACAGTGCACAATCTCAGAAATAAAGACTTTCTAGGGCAACAGAAATGCTGAAACTCATAATGTGCAGAATGGAAAGAAACTTGCAAAGATAAGACACTCTGGACCAGAGGAGAGAGCTGGAGAGAAGAGGCTGAAAAGAAGGAAATGGGCGTGTGGGGGCACACCAGTCTGGTAGCCCAAACATTTAATTAAGGGTAGAAATCAAGTTGGAAGAGGTAAATCCAGGGCACCCAGTCCAAACATATCATTTTACAGACAAGGGCAATGAGATCTAAAGAGGGGAAGCAATTCTCCCAGAGTCCCAGGCTGGGGTGGGGGCAGGGCTATGAGTGCTGTCCCCCCATCCTCACCCCCATTCCCTACAGAACCCTGGGGACTGCTTTTGCCATTGCAACCATAGAAGTGTGTGAGATATACAGACGCCCCTTAATTAATACGAAAACATGCGAGTGTCCCATTGGTCTGGTTGGCGGCATAGACAAAATGCCTTCTGAGTGGTTCTGTCAGCAGCAGCTCTCTCTCGGAAGACAATAAAAACCCTCGCCATTCTTCATCATATTCTCTCAGCCTCCTTCTCTTTTCCACCATGTTTTGGTGGGTTTCTCTTTCTTCTCTTCCCACCCGTCATTTCCTGCCCTGTCCTGGCTCTCCTCCCCATTGTCAATGACTGTGGGAGGGTCTTGGTTCAGGAAGAGAAGACAGCAGACACCAGTCTGGGGACACAGGCAAGGAATCCTCCCTTTTCAAGGGAAGCAGGAGCCAAGAAGGGGAGACACAGACAGAGGAGCAGAGCTGCTTGGGATGCTGGGCTAATTAATCCTAATTGCATCCTACAGTATTGTATTGATTAACAGTGATTACTCAAGAGCTCTCAATGCAAGACAGCTTCTGAAGTCCAACCCTCAGGAAGGGACAGTTACTTTACTAGCCTGGCTTACCCCCACGTCAGGCATCCCTAGAATTTGGCAAGCCCAGCCTCATTAGAATCTCTGAATCATTGGGAGAAAAACTGGAGCGTTGACCCCAACACGAGTGTCACTACCACTTTCTGTCACCTTCTTTAAACCTTTGCAATAACCTGTACAATAATTACTTCTATTAGGAGCAATTCTCCACTTAATGGAATAGTGTTAATTAAGCAGAATGTAAATACAATAATTAATACAGAATTATCCAAAACAAACATGCTAACGAACAGCAAAATAGGGGGTGGGAAAGAGTTCTCAGAATTCACTCTTGACCTAGAAATTCCAAAATTGTCTTGAACTAAGGTGCTAAGGGGTTAAGAAGTAAGCCCAAACTCTTATGCTTAAGGGTGACAAACCTGCCCCTCTCCTGCCTCCACCAGAGGGCATTTTCTAGGAGATCTGGCTACCTCTGAAAAACAGGAGTTCAGCCTCTCCCAGGAGTGTGTGTGTGTGTGTGTGTGTGTGTGTGTGTGTGTGTACGTGCCTGTGCAGAGCCCGAGCACAAACACAAGTCTGGCCAGGCAGCAAAAGGCACACAAACACCATCTACCTGTATAGAATAGGATAGAGAGCATTGAAAAGAAGAAGGCAGCAATCATTTATAATGTCCATTCCTGGTTCTAGAACTATCTGCTCATTGTGCCTGGGCATGGGAAAGAGAAAAGAAAACTCCCACTCCAGGAGTCATTGTCAACCTGTGAACCAAAACACACTTAGGTCAGAGGAACTGATGTGTCACTAAATGGCAGCTCTGCCATTGTCCTGAGCTAATGTGAGAGAAGAGACCTTCCTTCCTTCCTTCCTCCCCAAACATTTAAGTGCCACTCACTATACCAGGTGGAGAGGTCATAGGAAGAGAAAGCCAGAGCCTCAGAGGCAGGCGGGAGAGGCAGACATAAAACCCCAGCAAAGCGGAGGGGCGATGACTTGCGCTATCCAACAGGGCAAGGAAGTCTTCACAGCAAAGGGCCTCCAAGCTGGGAATGGAGACAAGAGCAGGCATTTGCCAGACAGAGAAGTGGGAGGAGGCAGAGGAAATAGCATGTATGAAAGCACCAAGTGGTATAATTAGATTTCTGTTTTGGAATAATCACTTGGCCCTGGTTAACAGATTTGGAGAGCCGAAGCGGTAAGTGTGAGCAGGTGCATCGTGTGGTGGAAAGAGCATCGCACCAGCAGTTGGGGCCTCTCAGTTCTGGGTCCAGCGTGGCCACTGGCCAGCTGGGTGTCCTTGAATGAGCCTCTTACCCTCTCTGACCTCAGTTCCTCATGGATGAGAGGGCTTGATCAACTGGTTTCTGAGGTCCTCCTGCATGCACGCTCTAACTCTCTAACTCTTCCCACAGACACTTCTGTACATCATGTTCTTTACCATATTTGTGCACTTAGTCCTTTCCATGTGTATGACATTTCGCAGTTTACAAAAGTCTTTTCTATACAATGTCTTTTGACCTTCACACCCCCGTGAAGATCGCTACCCTGCTGTTCTAGATGACCTTGTGCAGCCTGTGGCTGTAAGCACCATCTCCATGCCGATGACATCCAAGGTTGTATCTTCACCTCTGACCTCTTTCTTGAAACCCAGATGCAGAGAACCACTGCCTGCTGCTCTCCACATGAACATCCAATAGGCAACCCAAACTTAGCATGTCCAACACTTAACTTTTGATTCTTTCCCCAAACTAGGTTTTTCCTTCTGACTCCTCCATCCTAGTAAACAAAAACCCCATTCTTCAAATTTCTCAAGGTCAAAATCTTGAGGTCATCCCACACTCCACATGTAAACCATCAATAAATCCCATGGTCTCTTTCTGTGAAATGTGTTCAGAATCTTCTCACCAGCTCCTCCGCCAGCACCCCAATTCAAACCACTCTCTTCTCTCACCTGGATGTCTGCTCTGCCTGCTTCTACCTTTGTACGTACAGTCTGTTCTCCACACAGAAGCCGTCCTAAGTCAGAGCCTGTCACTCTTCTGCTCAAAAGCCTTCTATGGCTCTCCAGCCCAATAGAGGAAAAGCCACACCCTCACCAAGTCTACCAGGACGTTTCTTATATCACCCTTCACCTCTCTTTAGCCTCACCAGATTCTCTAGTTTCCCAAACACCTGAGGCCACTTCAGGGCCTCTGTACTTGATGTTTATCTCTGCCAGGAAAGCTCTTCGTTCAGATGTCCAAACAGGTCATTCCTTCACTTCCTTCAGTCTCTACTCAAATATCAGTTCAGTAGAGAGGCATTCTGATCCTTTAAAAAATTACAAACCCCTGTCACTCTGCATGGAAGTGGAGACTGCCTGTATTGTTCTTTGCTATAACCCCAGCCCACAGAATAGTGCTTGGTAAAGGGAAGTGCACAATAATGACTTAATGGGTAAATTATTATTATTATCATTCCCATTTTACAGATAGGAAAACTGAGGCACGCTGGCACAATTGGTCATTTTTAGAGCTGAGATTTAAACTTAAAGTTTTCCATATAAAACCATTTTCTCCAAATGGTTATTCATCAATCTCTATACTTGCATTTTAAAAACATTTTAATGGAAAATGCATATTAGAATAAAACACATACTAAATCTTTCCCACCCAATTAAACACATGGGTCCCTGACCCACACAGCAATTCTGCAAGTCACAGCACAGTGAAGAGTTAGCTCTGAAAACCCAGATGTTTAAAGTGGTCACCACAGTGCACATTCATCCTGGCGGCATCTTTGTTTCTTGTTACAGTTCTAGTTGGTGTTTTTGTATTTTGTTGTGTTGTTTTTTTTTTATTCCTAAAAAAAAAAAAAAAAAGGTCCCTTCCAGGCCTTCACATATTTATCCTCACATGTTATCTCTGGCAGCATGTGTAAATAAGTGTATACACACACACACACACACACACACACACACACACACACACACACCACATTCACATCTCCTAAACCAAGGGTGTGATGAGAGAGAAGGAAGGTTGGATTTGCAGCCTGCCCTTGGGCTGACACCCAGAGTAATCACACATCTTTTCTCATTCATTCAGTGCCTCTCCACCTCCCTCTTTCCTGTTGCTTTGGCGAACACGGTCAGACGCGGGGTGAGGATGAGTCAGGAGGAAGTGAGGTATGGGAGGGGTATGAAGATCAGAAGGAAGCACAGCTGGTCCAGCAGATGACACCAGGCTTCCTGGTAGATGAGTTAGATAAAGGCCAAGTCAAGTGCTCCATTCTAGGCCAGGAGAGAGGGGTCACTCTCAGGACATTTGGACGCAAAGAAGAACAAGTGTGGTCACCCTTCTTGAAGACATTTGAAAACAAGAGATCTGTGATTCTCTCCCAGGACCAGGGTGAAGCCACAGAGGTCCTGGATGGATCTGGACAGGATGGGTGTTGGCCAAGGAAACCTGAGACAGTGTCCCCAGAATCCCGTTAAGAAGATCCCAGGCTGTAACCAAGAAGAGGCCTGGCACTTGGTGGGCCGGAGCAGGACTAGACCTCGGAACAGGAGATAAGGAGGAATCTGCAGGAGAACCTGCTGCCCGAGTCAGGGGAGAAACCCCCTAACATGGTTGAGAGAACCAGAAAGACTCCTTTGTCCTGGACAACATGTCTCTCCTCAGGTGTTCCACGGCCCCTGAAATCCTCACAGAGGGGGAACAACAGGTAAGCATAATGCCTTATTTAGACAAGGCAACCTATATATTAACAGCACCTTAGCAGGAGTGGGGGATAAACAGTAATTCCCTCCAAATTATCTAGTGAGCACACCACTGTACCAGGACGATGCAGCACACCCAGATCTCTAGCCCATGGAGAGGAATCATTCAACACATTCTTATTGGCTAACACAGTTGAAGGGATACGGGAGGGAATGGATGATGCTAGGCTGAGAGCAGGCCAGATTAGAGAGGCCTCGAATGTTATGGAGGGGGGTTGGATTTCATCCTACAGGCCAGGCAAGGAGAGTCACCTGAGGTTTGGAGCCGGAGCCTGATGGCGTGAGGTGGGTGGCAGTGGGTGCACTTGAGTTAGGAGACTGCTACAACCGTTAGGAGACTGTTACAACAACCCCTACAACTCACCGAGACCTTGATGAGGGGAAAGATGACAAAAATGATGAAAACTCATTATCTACTTTAGCTACATGAAGTAGAAACCTAAGGGATTGGAATACAGAATAGGAACCTGAGGTGGAGAAGAGTAAGAAACGTAAGAGCAGGAATATGGGTGCCTAGAAAAGTTGGGGGTGTGAGCCAAGTGAATGATAAGAGAAAGCTTGATAATTGCTCCCTGATAATATGGCTTAGCGCTGGCTCTGCCCCAAGTCTGAGAAATGGAAGGGGATGGATGTGCCCTGAACACATGCTGGTGCTGCTGCAGGCAACTCGGTTCTCAGACGTTAGCTGAGAAGTACCGATTCTCAGGGAGAGGCAGCGGCTCCTTCATTTCAATTAAATACGAATTTTTCCACCTCTATTATTTGCTCAGTCTGCACTGAGGCTAGAGAGGACACCGATAGAAGATGGGCAATGCTTAAAGGACAAACATCTCATTGGGAATGTGAGGTGCATACAAGAAGTAAATAGCAGGTAAATGCCAGACTGGCTGCTCCAGGCAATAAACACCACACAGATTCAAGAGAGAGGGGGTCCACAGAACCCCTCCGGCACATTTATAAGGGTGTTATAGAACACCCTGGTTGTCAGGGTGTCCAGGAAGGCTTCTTCTTTTTTAAAAAATACGTTTTTACTGAGTTTTTAGAGGGAGAGGAATGGAGAGGGAAAGAGAGAAACATTGATTAGCTACCTCCTGCACACCCACAACTGGGGATCAAGCCTGCAATTGGGGCATGAGCTCTGACCCGGAATCTAACCTGTGACCTCTCCATGCACATAGGATGCCCAACCAACTGAGTCACATGGGCCAGGGCCAGGAAGGCTTCCTGGAGGAGGTGGAAATTGCCATGAACCACACAGAAAATGTAGGCGTGAACATTTGTGTGTATGTGTGTGAACAGGCACAGGGGAGGGAAGAGACACACTTGGTAGAGGTCTTTGAGAAAGTAAAAAAAAAAAAAAAAAGAAAAAGGTAGATATAAGGGAGAAACAACTATAATCTACTTGGACTTTTAAAAAGCTTTGACAAAGTTCTCTAAAAAAAAGGCTCTTTTAAAAGGGTAAGTCACTATGGGGCTAAAGGAGGGAATGATGATGTCTCTTATCAAGATTAGCAAATGTCTTAGAAAACAAAAGGTAGCAGTAAAAAAAATATGAGCAAATTTTGGCTTCTCTAGATGGTGCACTGTTAAAACTCCCTCCTCAGGAATCGATGCAATGAATGGGTGAACAAAATGTGGCATAGACATACAGTGGGATAGTATGTAGCTTTGGAAAGAAATGAAATTCTGGCACATGCTACAGTATGGATGAACCTTGAAGACATTATGCTGAGTGAAATAAGCCAGTCAGAAAAGGACACAAATTGTATGATTCTACTTATATGCAGTACCTAGAATAGTCAAATTTATAGGGAAATAGAGTAGAAAGGTGGTTGTCAGGGACTAAGGTGATGGGAAAATGGGGAGATAGCATTTAATGAATATTGAGTTTCAGTTTGGGATGATGAAAAGGTTTTGGAGATGGACAATAGTGGTGGTTGCGCAACATGAATGTACTTAATGCCACTGAAATGTAGACTTAAAAATAAGGGAGATTGTACATGTTATGTTATCTGTGTATTTTACCACAATTAAAAAGGAAAAATACGCTCAGCTGGTGTGGCTCAGTGGTTAAGCATCAACCTATGGACCAGGAGGTCATGGTTAGATTCCCTGGTTGCAGACTCAATCCCCAGTGTAGGGTGTGCAGGAGGCAGCCAATCAATGATTCTCTCTCATCGTTGATGTTTCTATCTCTCTCTCCCTCTCCCTTCCTCTCTTATAATAATAAAAAAATATTTTTAAAAAAGGGAAAACACAATATATGTAGAATGACCCAGTTTATATATTTAAAAGTAGATATTTAAAAAAAAATAGTTAACATGCTAAATGTTTTATTATGTATATTTACTACCACCGTCACCACCACCACAACAAACGAATCTATGGCAAGACTGATCAGATTTAGCCCCCTTATAAATGTGCTGGAGGGGAAAGTCACATGGCAGACCTCTGTATTACAGATGGCTAAACACATTCTCCTGGTTGCAATAGAAACCAACTGGCAGGCATTGACAGTAGGAGGCACCAGAGCAGTGGTCCTCAGTCCTGGATGGACAGTAGCATTGCCTGGGGGAGCTTTTAAAGGGATCTGGACCTCAGCCCCCAGAGAGTCTGATTTAGCTGCCTTGGGGAGGGGCCTGGGGGTTGGTGTTTTTTCAAAACTCCCAGATGATTGTAATCTACAGCCAGAGTTAACTGCAGAGCATCAAGGCTGAAAATCTCAGTCTCCCCGGCTGGGGTCTAGGCTCTGCCATTTGCCAGCTGTGTGATGATCGGGTTACTGAATTTCTCTGTTTCTTAATATTCTTGTCTTCAAAATTGGGTAATAATAATCCCTACCTCAAAGGGTTGCAGAGAGGATTAAGAAAAATACTGCACATTTTGCACAGTGCCTAAGGCATTTTAAGAGCTCGCTAAATGTTAATTATTTTTGCTATCAACTGAGTTTGCATAAATTGGCAGCAAAGGGACAGATGAATTTACCATGGCATGTGCAAATATGTTTAAAAATAAACAAATCCAAACTTTGTGACTAACATCTCTATCAAAGCGGGAAAGGGCTCGTGTCTTAGGAAGTATTTTCCCTTCCAGTTCACGAATTTGAAGGACTGTTTTGCTCCAAAGGCCAAGCAAACACATCAGGCATCAGCAAGGGGCTGGGGAGACTGGGAATAACGGAGCCCATGCCGCCCTGGCTGTTTCTCTAAACACGATACGCCCTCCCTCATTGATCTGTGGTGAGTCCCAGCTACAGAAGGGAGGCGGGCCGTAAAGGTTAGAGTTCTCCAGACTGAAAGAGGACACAATAAACTCATCAATAAGCAGGAGAAGGTACACAAGGACTTATTTAACCCAAACACTTGCTGGAGGGGAAGATGAGCGAGGAACAGTCAGAACAAATAAAAGAAATGGGTAATAAACTTGTGAAACACATTGCTCCACAGTGTAGTACCTGAGGGAAATATAAATGAATTCACAAGGGCCTGGACAAATTCATGTCAGAGATGTAAATGGATTCCCGGGGGAGCTGACATATGTCCACCTGCAGGTCGGGATCAGGGAAGGCAGTGGCCATGTCCTTTCCTGGAGAGACCGTGGCCTGACCAGGATGTGCATTCCAATTTTCTTAGCGTCCCTATGGAGGGATTTGGCAGAAGGTCAGGAATGAATATGTATGTGCTATGTTTGGGGACAGTGAGAACACCGGTTTGGCAGGAGTCAAGGTGCCATGTGAGGAAGAAGGGGAGGCTTATCTGAATATGAAAGACTGGGTTAGATTATTAAGAGTATCCAGAACTGCCCGACTGACTGAGCATGGACCTATGAACCAGGAGGTCACGGTTTGATTCCTAGTCAGGGCACATGCCAGGTTGCAGGCTGGATCCCCAGTAGGGGGCGTGCAGGAGGCAGCCCCTTTGCTTTGGTTGTTTGAGGTAATGTCCCCAGCTTCTCATCATTGATGTTTCTTTCTCTCTGTCCCTCTCCCTTCCTCTCTGAAATCAATAAAAAATATTTTTTTTAAAAAGAGTATCCAGAACAAGTACTGAGGAACTAAAATCAGTCCAAACATCACAAAATGTTGTAGCTCTTCTAGTCCAACCCCTTCCTTTAATTTGAAGAATGAAAAAAATTTTCATTTAGCTCAAGGAGATAAATTCACTCCCCCCGCCCCCCGCCAAGATCCCATAACATGTTAACAACAGAGAAGAGAGGAGAATCCTGAGGCTTTGCCACTACGCCTCATGATGCACTGGGTTTGGGAAGGACTTTGGAGAAAGACCTTGAGCTAAATCTATAACCTTGAGCAAGTGTCTTAGCTCCTCTGAGCCCCTGTGAAGTAACAGAACCCTCCCCAAGCCACATGAGTTTGAGGGTAAAAGGAAGACTAGGCAGAAGTTGCAAGTCTCCACCCCCTCAGCTCTGTGCAACTGTAGCTTTCCCCAAATTCTCCCCAGTTAGCCCCAGCATAAATCTCAGCCAAGTCGGGGGCACAGCCCTGTCAGCTGCCCTTGTTTTATTCTGTCTCCTTGATTTGGTTGTTTGGGGTAATGTCCCCAGCTTCTACTGATGTCCCATTTGAATGCCCTCCTGGTGTCCAACAATATCTCCAAGTTTCATAGAAGAATGATCTCCCAGGATGCAGAAACCACTGGCCCCGGCTTTCTCTCACTGTTCTTTTCTATTGTTTCTTGGAAGTGGAGCCAGAGTAACATTTGGCATTTGTTTGTTCTGTTCTGCAGCTTCCATGCCTTAGGACTGGGGTCTGGGTTACAGGGCAATCCGAGTGGTACACTCCCTGCTGCACTAGAATCCACCCTCTACTCCAAAGTTCATTGCCCTTGAATTTCTCACTGCTGTATCCCGTGTGCCTCGCACAGTGTTGGGTACATTGTAGGTGCTCAACAAATATTTATTAAACGAATTAGTGGGCAAATTTCTCTCTTCCAGTGGATTCTTTCTTCAAACTTAGACAATTAATTTTTTCCCCAGGAGGCTCAAATCATTCCCTGCATCCTTGCCCACCTCATTCTCCCTGCAGCTTCCAGATAGATGGACGTGTCTGAATCTTCCGGTAAACGTGGCTTATGCTCCAACTAGGACCCTATAAATCTAAGGTGCACGCAATGAGATAATGTAGGTGAACGTGTCCAGCATAGAGCCTGGAATATCAGAGATAACTCAACACTGTAATTCCTTCCCTTTCTTTTGCCTGCAAGGACCACTTAGAAGGAGGGGAACATCAAAGACTTCATACAAAGAAATTGATTCAAAATGAAAGCAATTTGGAGTCAGGAAAATTATGGTGCGCCCACGTCTGGCCTAAGGTTTCTACTCACTAAACCTTAAAAGGGCCATGAGATTCATTACAGTTTTACTTTAGACATCATCTATTTTCAAAGAGGATTGAAGGCAAGTAACAGAGTTAGAAAACACACATTTATGTGTAAGAAAGGAAGGAAAAGAAACATAGAGGCATCAGCGTTGGGTTGGGTTGGGTTCATGTGTGTCAGGAGTGGAGAGAGAGAAAAGTGAGGCCGGGAACAGAGTGGCAGGTCCCAGGTGCAGGGCCCCGTGGCTGGGGAGGGCAGAGGTGGCTGTCAGTGGATGACTGTGTTGTGTTTGGGATGGAGACCAAAGAGGCCCATCCGTGGGAGTTCCTGGGATAGAAGTGCTGGATGTTTCTTTGATCAATCTGAGAAGAAAGTACAAAGCTGGTTAAAAGGCAACAAAAGAGATATGTCAGTAAATTTGAACTTGGAAAGGAAAAATAGTACTGCTTTGAAGGAGGCAATTTGTACTGATGCCACAGAATGATGTTTGAGATGTTAACCACTGTGTTTTTTCTTCTCTTTTCCATTTTCTCCATCTCATTCTGACCTCAGGGCAAGGAAAGAGAAAGCCTCCTGGATTTTCTAGACCTTGGGAGTGGTGCAAGAAGGTACATCTAGTTTCTATGAGTCAGGGTGGAGGAGAGAGAGAGAGTTGGAAGGGATATCTCAGTTAGAATAAGGAGACATGCGTCAGAGGGATGTGGTCTGAACTGTCACCCCAGCAAATCTGATGGGGATGTGACCACAAGTCAGAGATCCGCCTCACCAATGCAGTCTCCATTCAAAGGAGGACCTACCCTTACCTGGGCCAATGCCAGCCGTGAGGCCCGTAAAAGCTGCAAACAGACACCACCTCCACCTACAACACTCCTGGGGGAGCATTTGCAGAATCCCATCTTCCTCCAGGAATTCAGTTCCAGTCCCAAGGGGAAAGGGAAAATCATCATGAATTGACTAAGTTTTACATAAAAATGGCTAAGAAATACTGCCTTTTATTGAGTTTATTTGAAAGTGACTAGAATATATTTATTTCACCAAGCAGAATAGGGGCTTAAGGTCAGATATTAACTTGAGTTATAAGAGAATGAAGTCTCATGTTTGCACATCATAGTCTATGGATGTGAAATGTGTACCTGCTATTCTGGTTTTTATTGTCTTTGTTGCCATAGCAACACCTCAATTAACCGGAGCTTTACGGAGCTTTACGTTTCAGGAATAGCCCCAAAATGGAGATGAAAACTATTTCAAATGGCAAGTAGTCCCTGGACATGGAGGTGACAGTGAACACAGTAAAAGTAGGAAAGGTCTGAAGAGCTCACACTGAGACCAATTGGTTTGTAGGCCAGGTGACCTTCTATTTTTTTCTCTTTTCTACCACTTCTTAGTTGTATGACCTTGGACAAGTCATGCAACCTCTCTGAGACAAGCCCTGCGGTGAGAGAACTGTGAACATGCCCAGGAAACCATGATGAGCGGTACATGTGCAATGCATAATTCCCCTATCAGCTGACCACTTCAGGTCACACTGGGGTTGTATTTGTCCCTCAGCCCCTCAATAAAGTGTTTGGCATGTGCAAAATGTTCCTTATCTGTGTTGAGCTGAACTGAACTGAACAGGTTAATGACAGCTGGTAAGTTCAAAATGCTTCCTGGGAAAAGGAAGGATCCAAGGAGATACAGAGAGGAAGGAAAAGAAATGGGGCAGGAAGCAGAGGAACATAACAGGAAATGTGGAAAAGTCAGGCAGGAGTACTAGGGAACTGACCCACTAGCTATGTGACCTTCCCACTAGCTATGTGACCTTGGACAGGTTAATTCATCATTCTGGACTGCCGGGGATCTTGTCCCAGCCTTACAAAGGGTTCAGCAATCTGGAGAAGGGGCTGACGCATAGATTCAAGAAGGAGTCCAAAGATGAAAGATAATTTTGAAAGGCATTGGGGGTCAGAGGATCTTCAGCTAAAGGAACTGAAGACTCCCTCCTTGTCTAGGACCCTTGCTTTTATTAACACAATTTGTCCTAAGGCAAGGTGGAGATATGCACTTCAAAGGGTAAGGTTTCAAAGGGTACAGAAGCATTGTCAGTTTGGGGAAGAGCCTACAGCTGTTCAGGTGTTTGGCCAACAGGATGCAATAAAATGCCCTGAGCTGTCTGGCAGTTAGCAATAATCCTATTCAGGTTTGGGGGAAGTGCCGGTTAGCCGAACCGTTCCCAACAGGCAAACTACATTTGTGGCTCACCCTTGTTGAGCCGCCCAAGTCTCACCAACATTTTGATGAAACTCTTGTAATTATTACATGCTGGAATTGGTTCCCGGCACTGGACCTCATCTGCCAAATGGGTATAGTAATGGTACCTACTTTCCCAGGTCCATGCCAGGATTAAATGAGTTAACATAAATGAAGAAGCTAGTACATAGTAAGAGCTCAATGTGTGTTATTTCTATTATTAGCTATATCTACAGGGCATATGAAAAATTGGTACATTCATTAATAACTAAAGAAATGGTGCCTGGCCAGTATGGGTCAGTGGTTGAGCATCAACTTATGAACCAGGAGGTCACAGTTCGGATTCCTGGTGGGGCACCTGCCCGGATTGCAGGTTTGAGCCCCAGTAGGGGGGTGTGCAGGAGTCAGCTGATCAATGATTCTCTCTCATCATTGATGTTTCCATTTCTCCCTCTCCTTTCTTCTCTGAAGGCAATAAAAAATATTTTTTTAAAAAAAGAAATGGAAATGAAAACAAAACACCATTGTCACTTTTAAAAATTATTTACAATTCTTGAACCCTTCACATTCTATAAAGATATAAATGAAATTGAGGGGATGGTGACTGGAGAGGAAAGGATTCTTTTAAGAGGATTTCTTTGGAGACAGTGTGCTCACACACACACACACACACACACACACACACACACACACACACCATCAGGGTGGGATGCCAGTGCCGATCCTCCACTCCAGCCTAGTGAAGGGGGATTCAACAGGACCACTCAGGGTTGCTTGGGAGGTGAGAGTGAGAGTGTTGCCCTCAAAGAGACACAGCAGGGAAGTCTCAGAAAAATACATGAAAGTGCCCCCAAGAGAAAGGGGCAGCTTTAAATATTTGCTGTGCAGTGACAGCACAAGGCCACTGCATGACAGTGTCAGTTACATAAAAACTTCCTTTTCCTCCATCCCACTCCTTCTCCTGCTGTGACCACAAAGGGGTGAGAAGCAGCAGGTAGAGAGAAGAAGAAAAAACAGGCTGGCTACTCTCATTGCCAAAGGCAGACAGCTTGCCTGCAACTGATCCCATTGGGAGAATGGGGGAGAAGTCTTATCTGTGAATGAAAGATAAGAATTAAAGTGATAATAGAATTAACATTCTATTCCTGAATTTAAGATTGTGTCTGCATCATCTAAAAGGGATCATAGACAGTTTTTTACTTAAAAGTGAGTAGAGTTTGTACAGGCAGGGACAGGAACAGATTTCCTCCCCTAAACAGGTTTAAAGAGACACGGGAAGCAGAAAACAAACTGTTTTTTACTCCCTCCTATGAGCACTGTTTACTAATTGGGTATTGTTTCAGGCAGTGCTCAGCTGTTGCTACCCAGCAACCAGCTCCCTCTGATAGCAGCACCGGATTCCTCTGTGAGGAATGACTCCTCCCCAATGCAGTTTGGGGAGGCATGTTAATCAAGGTGCCCTAAGACAAGGACATGTACCCAAGCTAAGCCAATTGGACTTTATCTCCAGACTTCAGACCTTAAGGACAGGACTGGCATGCTGGAGTCAATTCATTCCAGCAACTGTGATCAGCTCCTCTACCCGATCTCTGGAACTTTCCTTGATTCTATGGGCAGCCCCACGTCCTTTAAATAAATTCCTTTTCTGCGTGACGTAGCCCCTGCCAATTTCTCCTGCTTGCAAGGGAAGATCCTAAGTCAAACTGGAGGGAAACCGTATGTGCCAGAGCAGAGCTGGCGATGTGACAAGTGTCATCCTATCAGAGGGATGACCATTTCCACTAATGAAAATGTCACAGAGCACATCTCTTCTGTGGAATATGGACAGTTACAGCAGGTGGCAGGTAGGCAGGTAGAGAGATAGCCCGGCATATGGGTGGATAGGGATACAATTTTTATTTCTTATATTGCATAGTCATCCTCTCTCTGACCCAGTGTCACTTGAGATGGCAAATGGATTTGAACGAGCAATGGGGGATGGAGTTGTGCATTTTCTGAAGGGCTGCTTTGGAATTTCAAAATGAGCTACAGAATTAGAAGGTTATACCAAATTAGTGAAAACGAATCACTTTGTCATGAAGCTGTAGACCAATTTTGTGGCTTTTTCAAGGAAATCTTTTCCTAATACTGTCTCTCTTGAGCAGTTTTATAGTGTTTCGGAAACTTGTTTGTTATTATGTGAGGCTTAATGATCTCTATCCCAGTAGGTGAGTCAAATATCCTGGGGTGTAAGCAGAATAAAACAGATTAAAATCAAGAAATGTGCATTGAACCCTGTAAGAGACATTGTTGGTGCCCTGCCCCGAGGCCATCCCCACGCCAACCATCACTTCATTGCTAATAGAATATGTGTACTGTTCAGATGTCAGGCAGGCCTATTTCATGGATGGGTCACCTCAGTCCCATACCAACGGATAGTCTTAGTCATCGCAAAGAATTCTATTTATTTTGATAGTGATTGGCTTTGAAAAGGACTTGTGACTGAATTCTGTCCAGGGGGATAACAGTGTCCATCGCTGGGCAGAATGTTCCAAGAGAGGTTACTTAGTCTTAAACAAAAACACAAGAAAGAGATTGCCCTTTTCCTGCCTCTGGATGGTGGTGTATGAGGGTGTGATGCCTGGAGACAGTGCAGCTATCTTGTGATTATGAAGAAATCTGGCCAGTGTGCTTGGGGTGGCAGAGAGGGAGGATGGAACTTGGACCATCAATAAGGTTAAGCCAATTAACTGAACAACCCTAAAACTGCCTTACCTCTACTCTCACCTTTTTGTTATGTGACTTCATGGTAAATCTCTTTAGTATTTCAGTCATTTTAAGTTGTTTTCTATTATTTGAAAGCCTTTCCCCCCGGGGAGTTTGCATTCTCCTTTTATAAATTTCACAGAACAAATCTTTCAAACATATGGTACCATTTTCTTTTAGACAAAGATATTTTTCCTAACTGGTACTAACATCCTTTTGAACCTTACATGAAAAATTGCTTGAGACCACAGAACTCCCTAGGTAAGCAAAGCTGTCCTATTACTAGGTAATTATAAAATGCTCCCTGAGGTTATGGTCTGATAATATTTTTACCAGCTTCCTGCCCTCCCTCATCACCCTCCCCACTCTGTGTGACTTCCCTGATCTGACCTGTGGACCAGGGGGATTTTCTGAATATGAAGTATTATTACAAAACAAATGTCATGAGCAAGCTGCTCTATCATGTAGATACTACAGAGGATTTCTTCAGCCTATGACAATATTAAAGAGGTGGCTTTCACATTGCTTGGGCCCGAGAGTCTGTCACAAAAGTCAAACATTCAAAAGAACTTGAGGAAATCACAACTAGAGGCATATTTGAAGAAACATGTCACCCCGAGGAGGAGGAAAATGATAATGTCAATGATGTTTTGAATAAATTGGTGTCGAAACACTCCTGCACAATCTCTTGGCGATGGCAAAAGATAACCTTCCTTCACATCCAAACACAAACCTCCTACACATGAAGGCACGGTGGGTTCCAGTCTAGTTCATGGCAGCAGAGATGCAGAAATAACTGATACGGTTTCCATGGCTGCCAGAGGGTTAAAAGGCCATGGGCGAAGAAGAAAAAGCTGTTCTGGAGGACCCAATGATCCTGGAGAGAAGGCAGCTCTGACCTTTGATTGGCTAATTAATTTTTCAGAAAGGTAACTTGCAGAACATTGCCCCCAAGAGCAGACAGGATACAACCTTCGCTTCACTTTACGAGAAAGAAGCAAAGAACCAAAAAGCAAGCTGACTTTGGGGCTCTTCCAAGAGAGCAATTTGCAGAGCGTTTCCTGGGGTCAATGATCATTCAGCCCTACGGGCCATCCTGTCTGCCGCAAGTACTGCAGCGCAAGGTGATGGCTGGTGTTTGGGAGGCTGACCGGAGAGTGCGTGACATGGAGGGACACCCCAGGCTCTGATGCCACCTCTCTCCTACCACTCCTGCCTCCTGTCTCCACCTGTCCCTAGTCATGTGACTTTGGGCAAGTTCCTTATCCTTTTACAATCTTCACTTTTCTACTTGTAAAAAGCAGATAATAGCCTGGCCGGTGTGTGCTCAGTAATTGAGCATCAACCTATGAACCAGGAGGTCACAGTTTGATTCCGAGTGAGGGCACATGCCAGGGTTGTGGGCTCGATCCCCTGGAGGGGTGGGGGTGGTGGTGCAGGAGGCAGCCAATCAATGATTCTCTCTCATCATTGATGTTTCTCTCTCTCCCTCTCCTTTCCTCTCTGAAATCAATAAAAATATATTTAATTTTTTTTAAAGTAGGTAACAGACCCACCTGGCTGAGAAGATTATTTTACAGATTAAAGGAGATAAGGTGAAGTAGATTTGTGGATTCATATCCCTTTATCTGGAGACCATGCCCTCATTCCACCTGCAAGGCTTTCAGGGCTGTCATCCTAGGGGTACCACGACCCCTGACCCTTGGCCACAGCAGACTGGTCCAAGACACACACACATCCATAAAACTAGGCCAACTAGAGTCCTATCCGGGGAAGTTTAGGAACCGAAACAACCTAGTCTCATACTGAAACTGAGGCCCAATAAATTGAAGATATGAAGATTGCTCTGTCTGCAGAGCAGGAAAAGATGGTCAGCAGAAAGAGAAAATAAGGAAGGAGGAGCTCCCAATCCCAGGGCTCCAGCCTGGGCCCAGTCAAGTGCTTGGACTCAATTAGAGACCCCGTAAATCCCTCTGATACATCTCCATTTTTGTCTAGCTTAGCAAAAATCCTTTTTCAGTACAACCAAAGGAGCCCTTCTTAATATAGGGCATCATACAACAGGGGGTTCTCCCTCACGCATTTAACAAGCATGTCTTGAGCGCCTGCTCAGTGCCAGGCCTGTCCCAGGTGCTGGGATACACACTCCCCATCCTCATGGCACTTACAGCCCAGTGAGGAATACAGGCATTTCCAAAAATTCACCCAGCCCTAGTCGGTTTGGCTCAGTGGATAGAGTATCGGCCTGCAGACTGAAGGGTCTCAGGATCAATTCTGGTCAAGAGCACATGCCAGGTTGCAGGCTTGATCCCAGTAGCGGGTGTTCAAGAGGCAGCCGGTCAATGATTCTCTCTCATCATTGATGTTTCCATCTCTCTCTCCTTTTCCCTTCCTCTCTGAAATCAATAAAAATATATTTTAAGAAATAATCATCACCCAAGTAACTATATAACTTTCAGTCTCTTTCCCTTTCATTATTAGAAAAAGGCTAAATTATGTCCTATTTAGACACTCGGGAAAGTAGACACATCTTAATGGGAGTAAAGGTCACTTCCACAGTTAAACTTTAGTCATGTGGAAAATGCACTAATCCCAACAGCCTATTCCCTCCCGCCAGCTGAGTGAGGCATAGCTGTGTATCCGTGGGCCTTACGTTTCCCATCATCACCTTTATTGCTCTCTTTAAATCCTGGGGTTTCAATTTCCCTTCCCATCAGAATGGTTCTGCTCATAACAGCCCCAGACCTTGCTCCCTGTTACTCTGTAGCCCGAGGCTGCTGCATCCACATCCAGTAAGAGAGCCATCTCTCCCAAGTGGAGGGCGGCACCCACCCCAAGGAGCTGTGCTGTCACTGATTTATGACTCCCGGTCCTCTGCCTGTTGAGGAAAATCACTTTATCAAGATGAGAAGTCAGTGGTGGGGGTGGAGCCGGGCCTCCTGTCGGGCTCCTCGCACTCTGTTGCATATTCCAAAGGCTGTTCTATTTACAATTCGTCAGGACTGCACGTGAGTGATGTGGAGAGAAATGACCAACTATTGAACAGAGGTGTGATTTGCCTTACATTTATTCAGTTATGCTCTTCAGGATTTAACTGCAGGGCGGGGAGGGGAGCCATGCCGCATGTAGACGGCAGGAGCAGAGGCAGTCTGCGGCAAACATTTCCGAGGGGGTGCTTTGCGGCCTCCTACTTTCCCATTTACGGAGTCTGAATGCACTTGGGCTTCATGAGCATCGTCTTCCTTGTCATCAATATCATGGTCATCACATTTCAGAACCAAAAAGTTCTTGAGCATCCTTTTAGTTGAACCCATTGTTGCACAGATGAGGAAACTGAGGCTCAGAAAGGAGGAGTTTGCTTGAGGTCATACTGCAGATTTGGGGCTGGGGTTAAAAACCAGATCCTCTGACCTCAGATTCATTATCATCAGGTCTTTGGTGCTGGGTGAGGTGCTGGGCAAAGCCTGAAGCATCTGGTGTTGTCCAGTGGCCTCAGCATAGTATGTAGCCACCTTAACAATAGGATACCCCCAGTCTCAGACATGTGAAAAAATATACAAGGCAGAATTTCCTTACTATTCATTTTCATCTCAGTAGTAATCTAATCACATTACAGAACCCTGGAAGTACGGAAAAGAAAAAATTAGCCCCACCAGCCCAATGCAATCTATGTTAGCATTTTGTTCTTTTCCTTTCTATTTTTTTTCCTTTTCATTTAGTTTTCTCTGCAGGCAGTTGTGATTTTAGTGTATTCCCACAATCTTGTATCCTGTATTTTCATTTAACTTAATGGCACAAGCATTTTCCATGTTATTGCTCTGTCTTCATAGCCATGATTTTAATGATTACTTAATTTTCTACCAAATAGATGTATCACGGTTTGCTTACCCATTCCTGTATCATTGGACATTTAGGCCTCTGCAGTTTTCCATTAATATAAATAATGCTGCAATGAACATCTTACGCATATAGCTTCCCCACATATTTATGTTATTTCTCTAGGATAGCTTCCAACAGTTGGGATAAGTAGGCCAATGATTCTGAACAGCTTTATGGCTCTTGATAAGTATTGCCAAATTGCCTGCTAAAAACTTCTTACCAATTTACATAAGCAATTTTGAATAAGAACCCAAAAGGTTACCAAATAAAAAGTTAGCAAGGAATTAAATAAGAACCCTTCCCGTATGCATCAGGCCTGCATGCTGGTAAATGCATGCTGGGTTGTTTGCTGGGAGATAGCCCTACCTTTCTCATAGGGTTGACATGAGAGGAAGAAAGTAAAGGCCTCCAGGCTTCTTGGCTTTAATTCTTGGGGCTGCACAATAGAATCACCTGAAATACTTAGCAAACTGCTCATGTCTTGGGCTGGTCCCCAGAGAATCTGGTTTAATTGGCCTGGGGTGTGGCTCAGCTCTGAGATTGTAGTTTTCTAGGTGATTCTAATGGGCCAGCGAGCTCTCCTGCATGGACCCAGGCAGGCAGAGAGGCTGAGGAGGTCAACAGAGGCTAAGTGATGTCCCCAGACCTACTTCCTTCTCTGCTTCCTGTGCCCCAGGGATCCCTCAAGCCATGGGTGCCGGCGTGTCTCCCACTGCTCCTCCCATCCTGAGGCCGGATGTGACTGGCTGCATCCAGCTCCCACAGCCCTGGCTTCAGGGGCCCAGGATTTCCTGTGAGGAGGAAATGCTGAGGAGCACAGTGCCAGGGACAACTGTGGAGACTCCAAACTGGCAGCCTGAGGGGCCTTAAAAGGATGAGAACCCCAAATGCCCAATTGTGAGGGATGTTCATAGTATGTTCATATCATGGAGTGTTATGCAGTCAATAAGGAGATTGTGCTAAAATGAAAAGCTCTTCAAATACTGAATGAAAGAAGTGCAGAAGAGAGGTAGAGAATGTGGAGGTAAAACAACCCATTGCATGGAGATTGACCTGCATGTGCCCAAAAGGTGTCTGAAAAGATACATAAGAAATGAGTAGGCCCTGGCCAGGTGGCTCAGGGTTGGAGCGTTGTCCTGTACACCAAATGCTGTGGGTTTGATTTCCAGTCAGGACATGTACCTAGATTGCAGGTTTGTTCCCTGGTGGGGCATGCATGGGAGCAACCAATCGATGTTTCTCTCTTACATCAATGTTTCTCTCTCTCCCTCTCTCTTCCTCTTTCTCTCTAATCAATAAAAACATGTTTGTTTGTTTTTAAAAAGAAATTGAATAAGAGTTGGCCTGAAGAAGGTTGGAGGCGTAGGAGTGGGGAGAATGGAGGGAAGTTGAACTGTTCACCTCAGGCCCTCCTCTATGGCTTGTATTGTGTGTTTCAAGCATTTATTATTTTCCATTTTATTTTTAAAATAATATTATAAGGTCTGCCAAAAGCAGAGAGGCAGGGAAAAGAGATAACAATAGTAAGAATAATAATCTTGTACAGTTCTGAAAGAACATTGCAGCTTCTAAAAGTGCTTCCACTATCTCTTTTGAGGTGAGTTGGGTGAGTATTTTTTCTAATTTTCTAGACAAAGAAACTGAAGCTCAAAGAAATAAAGAAATAGCAAGGGCATCATTAGGACTAGCGGGAAATTTACTGGAGTCCAAGACTCTGATTTCCAGCCTCTGACCTGGTCCTTTCTACAATTCCATACTTCAGAAATAAATCTCAAATCCCAAAGGAGCAGGATTCTGATGTCCCAGAAAACACTGATTTCCATTTGCCATGGCTTTTCCTGCCCTTCTCCATTCCCCCAACCCCTAGGGCCAGCAGGTTCCATCCCTGGTGGGACACATATGAGAGACAACCAATCAATATTTCTCTCTTACATTAATGTTTTTCCCTCTCTCTCCCTCTCCCTTCCTCTCTCTCTAATAATCAATAAAAACTTATTTTCATGCCAAATAAATATATAACAGTTTGTTACCCCTCCACCCCACATACACACACACTGGAGCCCTGGGTAGGCAGAGAAGGGTGTCTAGGACCTGGGTCCCAGAGCAGACGGGGGTGGTGGTGAAGAGCTGGGTAGCTTACCCTCTGGGAAGTTGGTGGCAGAGATGAGGCCTAAAAGGCAAACAGGGCCCTCCCTGAAGGTTTTATGATTATGGCTCCTCTGCCTCCCAGGGTGTGAGTTGAACAGAGGAGAGAAGATGAACTGGATGGAAGTGTGTGTGAGGAGAGGAGGAAATACAATCATTGGTAACTGAACATGCAACATGTAGCATGAAGCTTTCCAGTAGCACTTCAGGTAGCCCAACCCCATCAAATTCTAGTAGTAAAGGGTTAACCACCAATCACTGCCTGAGTCTGGGCCTGAATTCCCTCAGGCCTGGGGCAGAGCCATTCAAAGCAGGAAAGAGAGAGAAAGAGAGAGAGGAAAATAGCTCAAACTCCCCCAGAGTCCTATAAAACACCACACCTGCAAAGAGAATCTTCTAAAGGTCATTTGTGTACCTGGCTTCCACACTGCATCCTCTTCACCTCTCCCCCTACATCTGGAGTGCTTGGGAACGTGGGGACAGATACATCTTCTTTACCTCTGTGTCCTCTGCAGCACCTTGCCTGCTGGTGGCATAAAACTCCTCTGTAAACGTACCCAAGTAAATGAAGCACACACCATCAGAGATGGTGATAGCAGACATCTGTCCATTTCCCTAATTTATTTATGAATTTTATACACATTATAAATTACATATTATATGATATAAAATTATATATTTTATAATTATATCTATATATATAAAAGCCTAAGAGACCATTCGACTGTTCAACCATTTGACTGGTAGCTATGATGTACACTGACCACCTGGGGGCAGATGCTCAATGCACAGGCATGGAAACATGGAACAGACTGATGAATCTCAGAGGGAAGGGAGAAAGGGGGGCGGGGGGAGGGCGGGAAGAGATTAACCAAAGATCTTATATGCATACTAGAGGCCTGGTGCACGGATTTGTGCACCTGTGGGGTCCCTCAGCCTGGCCTACAGGGATTGGGCCAAAACCTGCAGTTGGACATCCCCTGAGGGGTCCCAGATTCTGAGAGGGCACAGGCCGGGCCAAGGGACCCCACCAGTGCACGAATCTGTGCACCAGGCCTCTAGTAAATATATAAATATTATATAAACTAGAGGCCCAGTGCATGAAAAATCATGCACTGGAAAGGGGGGTCCCTCAGCCCAGCCTGCCCCCTCTCACAGTCTGGGAGCCCTCAGGGGCGGGAGGCAACCTGGTGATCAGGGGAAAGCAACACCCCATCACACCTCTGCTGCTGCCACTGATGGCAGTGCAAGCCTCAGCAGGCCCTGGTTACCTGAGCCTTGGGCGGCCCTGGGCAGCTGGGCAGCTGCCACCCAAGGCTTGCCTGCACCTCAGGCTGGCCCTGGGTGGCTGGGGGGCTGAGGGGACTAGGCACTGCCATCTTGTGGCTTTGGGCGCTGCCATCTTTGAGGATGGGGCAGCCAATTAGCATATTCTCTCCTTATTGGCTGTGGGCGCCACCATCTTTGCGACGATGTGAGGGTCAATTAGCATATTCCCTCTTTATTTGATAGGATATATACACATTTCTATAAATTGTTAATTTATTTATAATGAATTTATTCTTAAACTTGTGAAAAAGAAGCTAACCTTTATTGACTCCATTTTACAGATGGAGACCCTGAGCCCTCCAGCACTAAGGGAACTTAACTTGCCTGAGGCAACGTTGAGTGTAAGAGGGAGCCCGCCCAGCTGGGCAGGGCAGCTTGGGCTCTCCAAAGACCGTGCATTGTTCTGAGAGAAAGTATGGAGCCATAGTTAGGCAGCAGATTTTCCACAGAAGGACGAGGTAGTCAGACTGATGGCTTCAGGGGTGGGCTTGATAGGGGAGGATTTGGGGTCATTATGTAAAGATTGAATCTGTGAGATGCATTCATCTGATGGAAAAATCTATCAAGCCATACTTATGATTTGTGCACTTTCTTGTATGTATGTTATGCTTCAATAAAAATTAAATTAAAATGAACAAGCTAGCAAACAGTTCCCGGGGCTCCTGGTGCTGTCTTCTATAGCAGGATGACTGGCTAATTCTTTTCTTTCCCCATGGAGTGGGAGATGGTAGGTGTTGGCTGCCCTGGAATCTCTCCCTGCTCCACAGCCTCCTCCATGCTGCCGCTGAGCTGTCATCCTGAAATAAAGGCCCAACCAGGCCCTCCCCTGCCTACACTTCCTCACTGGCTTCTTGTTGCCTCCAGAATAAACTCCGGATTCCTTGGCAAATCTGGCCATATACCAATCTAACCTTTCATAGAGGATGTAGCGTATAACCCTGGGCTCTACCATCTGTTGGCTACCTGACCTTGGCCAAGTCAGTGAACCTCATCTGTGAAGTAGGAGTGATGGTGATGTTCGGAGATCGCGGTGAAGAGAGCAGAGATTATGCACGTGGAAGGCATAAAGCGGTGTTAGGCACCCAGTTAGCATTCAACGAATGTTTGCTATCACTTCTCATTTTTCACTTGACTACCCGGACACAATAGCTTATCTCTGCATCATTCCCTGACCCTCTTCTTCCCCTCTCACCCCTACGTCTTTTTTACTCATCCAAATCCTTTTCTTCCCTTTAAGGGTAACTCTACTGTCACTCTTCCAGCAAGGCTTTTACTGGCCCCTGTTCCCCCTACTCCCAGCGTGGAGCTTCTCGGTCCCCCCGGCACTCGCTCAGTGCTCTGTCTGTGCTTCCACTAGAGCACTTACCCTATGGCACCTGCTCTGCCTTTTGCGCAGGACATTCTCCCGTGCTGTAGTATAAACATCTTCTCATTCATCTCCAGGAGCCTCCCGGTGAGTGGCTGACACACTGCGCACTGCAGTAGACAATGCCTGTCGTGCTTGTCCAGCAGGTGAACCACATCCCAGCCCTTTCTCAGAGATAGCACACTGTCCCCAGCAATCATGTGAGGCAGCATGACTCTACCCCTCCAGCTACTGTTGATAGGACTGGGAATGAGCAATGGACCCAAACTGGGTTTAGCAGAATATTCAGTTCTGTGAATTAGAAAGGGGGGGGGGGCATTTGCTGTCAAATGCCCTGCCCCAGCCCCTCTGTTATGAGTTGAATTGTGCCTCCTCCCCAAACAAATCATGTGACCTTATTTGGAAATAGAATCTATGCAAATGACCAAGTTAAGATGAGGTCATTAGGGTAGACCCTAATCCAATACAACTGGTGTCTTTGTAGAAAGAGGATATCAGGGACAGACATGTACAAAGGAACGCTAGTGTGAAGATACTGGGAAAATCTAAATCTATAAGCCAAGTAATACGTAAGGCTACCAAAGCTAGGAGGGAGGCCTGGAACAGATTCTTCCTCATAGCCCTCCAAAGGAACCACCTTGCCGTCATCTTGACTTTAGACTTCTACATTCTGGAACCGAGAAAATGACTTTCTGTTCTAAGCTACACAGTTTGTGGTGTGTTGTTACAGCATCCCTAGGAAACTAATACACACTCCTTTTGGTGAGCTCCTCCTCCCCTCTCAAGCATATGGCTCAAGAAGCGTGTACTCCACTCCTTGCCTCCTTCCTTTCCACCATCACCACCATCACTACCACCACCACCACCACCACCATCATCATCACCTTTACTAAAACTTACAGAGCCTTACTTGGTAGTAGACACTATTCTAACCACTCTAAATTTAATTTTAATAATAATGTATGAGATGGGTCCTATTGTTTTCCGTATTTTATAGACAAGGAAACTGAGACACAGAAAGGTTAAGGGCCAAGTGTAACACAGCTGATAAGTAACAATGCCAGAATTTAAACCCAGGCAATCTGACGCCAGAGTCTATGTTCTCTCCTCTACCCTTGTCAAGTTCCCCTCAAACCTACCCAAGGATGGAGACATGCCCCAAGCTAGATCAATTGGAGTCCACTCTAAAGATTTTCCTTAAATTGGAGTTGTGGAGTAGAGCCAACTTTCACTGGGGGCAAAATTTATCAGGTGTCATCAGTGCTCTTTAACATGTGGCAGGAGCAGGACTACTTATGCTTTTGTCCAAGCCAGTTATGTTGGGTGTCCCTCCTTTGCAAGCAGAAGATTCCTGACTAGCTCGCCTACGCATTGGAAACTGGGACTGAAAGGCTCCATTGCCATTGTGTGTGGTCTCTTGAGTGGTGGGGATAAAAATAAACCTTGGCTCCTATGAGGCAGCAATCTTCTGCAAGGGTCCGGGTGCAGAGAGAGCTGGAGTCTGCAGGGGAGATGGAGAATCAGATGCTGGGAAAGGCAGAGAGGGCCCGGACAGAGGACACCATGGAATCCTCTCCAGTTCTGAGGCTTGGCTGCACTCCTGCCCTTGGGCTGTGTGAGATCTCCCCGTATCCATGTAATCAACTCCCATTTTCAGTTTAAAGTGGCACACATTGGTTTCAGTAGGTTGCGTGCAAAGAATTATAAATAATACACGCGCAGTAGGAACTCAGTACTGTTGAATATAATTGAAGGTTTTTAAGCGAAGCAGTAAATAGGATGGGGACTATTCCTTAGGCATGTTGCTCTGGAGCCTGTGTGCAGTAGAGATTAGTTGGGGAGCATGGATAATAATAGAGAGGTACCCATGGAGGCCAGCATGAGAGGTGAGCAGGGCCCGAGTGACCAGAGAGATGTGGCGGATACGGAGGGAAAAGACAGGGTGGGACTGAGAAACTGAAGCTGTATGGGTGAGAAGGAGAAGAGGATGGCAAAGAGAATTGGAAATTTGAGCCTGGTTTCCAGAAGGAAGGATGAGAGCATTAATAGGAGGAGGGAAGGCAGGGGAGAAGATGAGCCAGCTCTCACACACCGATGCTGAGCTGAGGTACCAGTGAGAGAGCTAATTAGAGTGACTGAACAGAAAGAAGTGTATCCTGGCATTCAGGAGGGGAGACGGCTGTAGAAGCAGAGACTGGGGGATTACCCTCAGCTGAGATGGAAGAGAGTCCAAGGCAGTTTTGTTTTTGTTTTTTTTTACAAATTGATTTTTAGAAAGAGAGAGAAACATCCATGTGAGAGCAGAACATTGATCAGCTGCATCCTGCATGCCCCCTATCAGGGATCAAGCCTGTAACGCTGGTGGGAATCGAACCATCAACCCTTCACTGCGCAGGACGATGCCCAACCAACTGAGCTGCACCGGCCAGGGCCAAGGCCAAGGCAGTTTAAAGAGAACATTCAGGAAGAAAAGGCGGAGGCACCTTACTCAGGAAGTGAGGGAATGAAAAGCAGAGAAAGAGCAGTTGAGAGGGAAGGCAGGCCCAGCCTGTGCAATGTTGAAGAAATCGAGGAAGGAGACAGTTTTCAGAAGTGGATCGAGGTGAATGGTTTCCAAACTGCAGACAGGCCACAAGCGGCTGGTTCTCAGGAGTGTGAGACTACGCATTTCAACTCCAGAGGAAGAGACCAGGGGAAACCCCCCAAGCGACCGTGAGTGGGTGATGAGGGTAGAAGACAGAAGGCAAAGCTTTGGGGGAGAGGAAGTCCGCAGCGGCTTTTGCCTTCTCAGGGAGTGGTGAGAGTGATTTTACAACGAGGAAACTCTCTGCACAGCCTGTTTGAGTGAGAAATGTGAAGCCTTCGGGACATAACCTGGATGTGCTGGTGAGATAATGAGAAATCTGAACCTGAACTGTGCTGCCTGATAAAGGGGCAGAGAGTAGGAGGATGGGACTGTGGGTTGGGGGTAGAGGGAGAAGATGTAAAGACGTGGTACCAGCGGGCAGTTAAGCCCACCTCTTGAAGGAAGAACTGTCAAAGAATTTGTGGACATATTATTTTTTGTTAATCCTCACCCAAGGATATTTTTCCCATTGATTTTTAGAGAGAGTGGAAGGGACGGGGAGAGACACACAGAGAGAGAAACATGGATGTAAGAGAGACACATAGATCAGTTGCCTCCTGCACATGCCCTGACCAGGGTCGGGGATCAAGCCTGCAACCGAAGTACATGCCCTTGACCAGAATCGAACCTGTCATCCTTCAGTCCCTGGCCTGGTGCTCTATGCACTGAGCCAAACCAGCCAGGGCAGAATTTGTGGACGTATTTTAAAATGAAAACCATTTCATATTAAAATGAAAACCATTGTAAGAAAACCATTGGAAACTAGACTTGAAAAACAGGCTGGAAGCTGGATATCCAGTGTCCCAGCCAAGGTCACCCCTAGGGAACAGCTGAGCAGGGGTGGACACTGCAGACCTCGCTGCCCAGGCAGGGGTGCTCCTCTGGCAAACAGTCCCTGCTTTTTTTTTTGTATCACTTGCTCCAAAGATAAAAACCACTGGCCTAAGTAGCTGGTTGACTGACTTGGGTCATGGTGCCCAGACCCTACCTGTTATAAGGCTTTTGTAATATGAAACAGGATCTAGACTCCCATCAAGATAGTTGTAGATCTCCCAAACTCACACAACCCACAAGAGCAATGCCCACACAGGATTCCTGTCTGATTCTCTGAGGGAAGTTCTGACACTAACTCCTGGAGTTAGCATAGACCCGATGGGTTAAGGGCTCAGTCCCAGAAGACTGCCCCCACTTCAAATGCCAGCCACAAATGGAGTCTCCAGATGGCTCACATATCTGTTCAGCTGACTACAAGTTTTGGGGGTTCCCACAATCATCCACACATTTTATAATTTGCTAGAGTGATTTGCAGAATACAGGAAAACACTTTACTTCTGCTTACTGGCTTATTATGAAGGACTAGAGGCCCGTTGCATGAAGAGATTCATGCAATAGGCCTTCCTTTCCTTGGCTTCCAGCACCGGTTTTCCTCCGGCACCCGGGACCCAGGCCTTCGCTCGGGCCAGAGTCTGCCTTCTTCGTCTTCACTACAGACTCCGGAGTCTGCAGTCTTGTCTTCGCTGCGGCACTCCGCTCCTGTAGATCCCTTCGGCACCCCCTCCCTACCCACTGCCCTCCCTCTCATAGCAGGAGTCCTGCCCTGCCTGGCCACTCCAAGTCTGGAGCAGCTGGGCAGCTGCCATCTTTGGCCTTCTAATTAGCATACTCACTCTGATTGGCTGTGGGTGTAGCGGAGGTACGGTCAATTTACATGTTTGTCTATTATTAGGTAAGATACCATTCAGAAACAGCTAAATTGGCTGGGCATCTGGGGGGGCGGGGCATGCAGAGGTTCCAAGCCCTCTATATGTGCACCACCTTCCCAGAACACCACTGTGTTCACATACCCAGGAGCTCTCCAAATCTTATTTTTCAAGAGTTTTTATCTCTTAATCTCCAGCTCTCTACCCCTCCCCAGAGATGGAGGGGGCTATAAATTCCACCCTCCTATCAGGGACTTGGTCTTTCTGGGGACAGGTCCCACCAAGAAGCTATGTAGGGGCCCCACCCTGAGTCACTCATTAGTGTCACCACTCAGAAAATTCTAAGGGGCTCAGGAGCTCTGGGCCTGGAACCAGGGACAGAGACCACATATACTATTGTTATTACAGGACAGCTCCAGAGAGAGGTGATGACTCAGCACAGTGATGGGGTGGAGGCGGGGTCTGAGGAGAAGCCACAGCCAGTGAGGAGGTTCTTGGGATGCAATGCCACGCTTTTATTATTTATCCCATGTCGGTCATTTGCCATTTGTGGTATTGTCAGGTAATTGCGTGATGATGGAACTTCCTCCTGAAATCAGTCAATTCTTCAATCAAGCTCTGCTGTATTCTTGTGCTTGTGCTTGCCTTAGAGCAGTGGTCGGCAAACTCATTAGTCAACAGAGCCAAATATCAACAGTACAACGATTGAAATTTCTTTTGAGAGCCAAATTTTTTAAACTTAAACTTCTTCTAACGCCACTTCTTCAAAATAGACTCGCCCAGGCCGTGGTATTTTGTGGAAGAGCCACAGTCAAGGGGCCAAAGAGCTGCATGTGGCTTGTGAGCCACAGTTTGCCGACCACGGCCTTAGAGAATCAAAGGAAAAGGGGGCCATATCACAAGGTGGAGAGAAACCAAAGTATCAGTGAGAGTCAAATGCTTCAGTGGAAACCAGATATTGGGGCTCTCATCCCTGAGACTTCCCGGAAGCCCATCCCTGACTGTCCCCAAGACCCTCCAGAGGCATCTGGTGGGGGATGGTGTTGGCTTTCCCTTCATATTCGGGATGAGGTTTTGAGACATTTATTTATTTATCTTTTTGTTCTGGGAAATTTTCTTGGATTATTGGTATTTTTTAATTGAATTTATTGGGTGACATTGATTCACAACACCATACAGGTTTCAAGTGTACAACTCAACAAAACATCATCTGCACATTGCATCATGCGCTCATCGCCCAAAGCAAAGTCTCTTTCCATCCCCACTTACCCCCTCCCCCTTTGCCCACGTCTACCTACCCCCAGAAGGGCAATCTCACAGGTAGAAGATATGAAGACATTTTAACACTTGGCTTTAAATATAAACTCCAAATGTGTAGTAATGTGAATGTTATAGTTAAGGAAGAAAATGGTATCATCTGAGGTCAACTCTGGATTTAGTTTTAGTCAAGCCAAAAAAAGTTTTTAATGAGCTAAATAAAGCCTGGGCCCTGTAGGTGAAGCCAGTTAGAGAGCTAAATTCTGAGAAGAAAAAAAGAGAAAATGAAAACATGCGGAGATGTCAGGGAGATAATTCTCTAGGAGATCCTCTGACCAGGACACAAAGTCAGAATGCATGGCTTTGGGGTGCTGTGGTCTCACCATGGTCCAGGCTTTCTTAAGAGGCCTAAAAGCACAGGCTAGAGGGGCCTGGCTGGGGGGCTGTGGAGGGTGGAGCGGGGGAGGGAGTCAGTTGGGGAAGACGATTTGTTCTAACTGAAGGCTAAGGGCTTGGCCTAGCCAGTTTAAGCAGCCTGCTAGCTGGAGCCAGGACAGGCAGGTGGAAAGGAGGGTGAGATAGTCAGAAGAGATAAAGATCAATGTCAGGGAGGAGAGGCAGAAAGTGCTCCTACTAACTTGAGAACTGGGCTTTTTAATGTGATGTTTTCTTAATGAAACGTTGGAGGGAAGTACTGCAAATGAGTCTATGATGAAGCTGAATCAATGTCCAATAATGAGTAGCTAATTATTATTCAATAAGCAACCACACTCTTTCCCAGCCTACCATAGAAACAGGGGCAGGCAGGGACTCCCTGAAGCTCTCCCTTCTATACCCCTGTTTTTGGAGGAACGTACTCTAACCCAGGTCCGTGAGGATTCTTTTATGGTCTTAAAATTACTTGAACAGCCTATTCTGTTGTTTGTCCATATTAATGTTGGTAAGGTTTTCTTTTGTCAAACCCTCTAGCTGAAGTTCATTTCAAACATTCCGTGAGCTCCCACTATGTGCCAGGCACTGGCCTGATCACTGGAGGATACAAAGAAAAGAAAGGAAACCAAATGTAGTCACATCTACTGTGTGTGTGTGTGTGTGTGTGTGTGTGTGTGTGTGTGTGTGTATGACGGGGGTGTTGAGATAGAGGGGTTAAGAATGGCTGAGAAATTGGACACTATAGAGAATTGTAATAAAGAAAAGTAGGTTTACACTTATGAGTAGTCCAAGCACAGAGTTTATTCTTGTATTATTATTTATTAAGTACTAGAGGCCCGGTGCATGAAATTCATGCACCGGGTGGGGGAGTATCCCTTAGTCCAGCCTGCATCCTCTCCAATCTGGAACCCTTGAGGGATGTCCATCTGCCCATTTAGGCCTTATCCCACTGGGGAACTGTCCAAAAGGGCAGTTGGACATCCCTCTCACAACCCAGGACTGTTGGCTCCCAACTGCTCGCCTGCCTGCCTGCCTGATTGCCCCTAACCACTTCTGCCTGTCAGCCTGATCACCCCCTAACCACTCCTCTGCCAACCTGATCTATACCTAACTGCTCTGTCACTGGCCCAATTGCCCCTAACTGCCCACCCCTGCCAGCCTGGTCACCCCCAACTGCCCTCCCCTGTTGGCCCGATTGCCCCTAACTGCCCTCCCCTGACAGCCTGGTCACCCCCAACTGCCCTCCACTGCCAGCCTGGTTGCCCCCAACTGCCATCCCCTGCTGGCCTGATTACCCCCAACTGCCCTCCCCTCCTGGCCATCTTGTGGTGGCCATCTTGTGGCAGCCATCTTGTGGCAGCCATCTTGTGGTGGCCATCTTTGTGGCAGCCATCTTGTGTTCACATGGGAGCAGCCATCTTTGACCACATGGGGGCGGCCATCTTGTATGCTGGAGTGATAGTTTGCATATTGCCTCTCTATTATATAGGATTATTATATAGGATTGTATTATTTTCCATACAAACAACTGTAAACCTACTTTTGCCCCAACCTGTACTGTGAACAAGGCTATGAAAGAAGAGAAAAATATTCATTCAGTACAATTGCTAGAGATATTTTGCATATATAATCTCACTTAATCCTCAATATAACCTTTTGAGGAAAGCACTGTTATTATCCCCATTTTACAGAATGGGGATCTGAGGTCATGTGACTTCTCTAAAGTCACTCAGCTGGTAAGTGGCAGAGACAAGACTCAATTTCATGCCTTTCTAAGGTCACAGTTCTTTTTTTTTAAATTATTAATTGTGGTAAGATAGACATATACATATATATATCACCTAAAATTTACCATTTAACCACATTTTTTAAAGAAAACTGGAGTCTTGTTCTTTATTTATTTTGAAATTTTCACAATTCCTTTTTTATAGTTTCAATTAAAAAAAAAAACATGGTAAAATATACATAACATAAAATTTGCCGTCTTTACCCTTTTCATCATCCTGCTTAATTTCCGCACCCATTAAACAATACTTCTCATTCTCCTCTCGCCCCTGGCCTCTGGAAACCACTGCTCTACTTTCTGTGTCTATGAATTTGTCACAGTTCATGCTCTTAAGAACCACGTTCCACCTGGGAAATTGTGGGGGGCACAGAGAAGGGACACGTAGGCCCAGGCTGGTGGGGGTGTTGGTGGGCGTGTGGTGAGTGTCAGAAGAGGCTTTGGAGGAGGTTGGCCCCGCTGGATGGGTGCCAGCCCAGCAGGGGAGTGTGGGTGGCGTGGGTGCAGCTGCAGGTGCAGCCTTGCGGAGCACAGGCACAGGCTTGTGAGCCACACACAGTGCGGGTTCTAGGCTCTGTGAGTGGCCAAGCTCAGTCTCTCTTGGGTGGGGCCAGGGATCACCAAATGGTTTTCCAACTATCTCTTCTTTGGAATTCACTCCTCCTTTCACTTTCCCTGTTCAGAGCTGACTTTCCTTTCTTTCCTCTTCTTTTCAAATTGTAAATTTCTTACTGTACCAAGCATGTCAAACTTGCGGCCGGCGTTTGACATGCTTGCACAGCAAAATCCATGAATATGTGTGATGGATTTTCACAAGTGAACACACCCAGGTGTCCTGGACACAGATGGAGTAATAGAACCCCAGCACCTCTAGAGACCTCCTCCACTGACTACCCACACCCTTCACTCAAGGTAGCCACTGCCCGACTTCTAACAAAATAGATAACTTTTGCCATTTTTGTACCTTGGGATCATACAGAATACACTCCTTTGTGTCTGGCTTCTTTGGCTCCTATTTTGTTTGGCCAATTCTCATCCACCTCTGAATGTCAGAAAATGATCATGGTGCCAGTCCTCATCCCAGCCCAGATGGCGGAGAGAAACTGGCTACACAAATATTAGGCGGTGACACGATTCACAGTAAACCACAGAACAAGGAGTTTCTCTGGCCTGGCCCTGCGGGCTGCTGCTGGGAAATGGATGGTGCCCACTGAGGGCTGGAATGTGGAGGGACAGCACTTGCCCTGTGCTGTTCCCCTCATATTTCAAGGAGAGTGACGCTTAGAATTGTTAAACATTCCCAGGAGGGCCATAAATCCTATTTTAGCTACTTTCAATTGCAGAACGAAATGGCCTGTTTTCTTGGCAAATTTTATTTCCCTCTCAGTCCCTTTTCCTCTGGTTCTCTGGCTCACAGGCCCATGGCTTCCTTCCTTCCTTCCGCTCCCCGACGCTTTCCCCTTTTGGCTGTTAGATTTCTGCAGAGTTCAGCCCTCCTCTGGATTTAGCCAGTGTTGGACTGAGAAGAGACAAGAGTTACAAAGAAACCTGTAGATTATTTGATTCATCCTACCCTTCAGTTTTGGGACTTTTAAAACATTGAGATATAATGTACATACAGTAAAATATACAAATCTTAGCACATAGTTCAAATGATTCAGCTCAATAATTATGTTAATTTTGACATATATAGACTGTTATGTATTCATCATTGAATCAAGATATAGAATATTTCTACATTGAACACCCAGAAAGTTTGTTCATACTTTTCCCCTATTGATCTCTCTTCCTCCTCTCACCTCTGCCACCATGACAACCCCTAGTTTTTGTGTGTCACCATAGATCATGCTTGCCTGATCTTGAACTTGAGGTAAATGGAATAATACATTATACATACTTTTTTGTGTTTGACTGCTTTGGCTCAACATCATGGTTTTGAGATTCATCCATATTGTGTGTATCGGTAGTGGCTTTTTTTTTTTAAATTGCAGAATATGATATTTATCTATCTTTCTTTTTAAGAACATTTGGATTGTTTCCAGTTTTGGCTACTGATTTAGTTTGTTAGGGCTGCCATAATAAAATACCACAGATGGGGTGACTTAGACAACAGAAATTTATTTTCTCATGATTCTGGAAGCTAGAAGTTCCAAGATCAAGGTGTCGGCAGGGTTGACCTCTCTCCTTGGCTTGTATCTTCTCTCTGTGTTTTCATATGGTCTTTCCCTCTCTGTGTGTGTCCTAATGTCCTCTTTTAATAAGGACACCAGTCACATTAGAGTAGGGTTCACCCCAATTACCTCATTTAACCTTAATTACTTCTTTAAAAGCCTCATCTCCAACTACAGCCACATTCTGAGGGACTAGGGCTTCAATGTAAGAGCTTTGGAGGAGACACAATTCAGTCCGTAATAGCTACATGAATAAAGCTGCTATAAACAGGTGTGTATATATTTTGCACAGGTACCATTGTCCAAAGTGGTTGAACCAATATACACTCCCATCAGCAATGTAGGAAATACAGTTACTCTACAGCCTCACTGGCCATTTCATTTTACAGATGAGAAACAGAGACCCAGAATGAGAAACAGAGAGGAGCTGAAAGTCCCACTTTTCCATATGCAGACCATGAGCTGGAGGTTGCAGAGAAGAGCATGCTCAGGAAGCCCATCCCAAACCTGCCTCGGGAATTTCTGAAACTCCCCAACACATCGCCTCATTCAATCTTTCAATTGTTCATCAAAAACAACACGGAGAACCACCTGAGGTTCAGGCAGGTGCTAGGCCCTAAAGTTAGGTGACAAACAAGAATGATGTAAAGCTTAAATTCCAGTTGTAGCAGCAGGCAATGAACACACACAGCTAAGTAAGTAATTACAGACTGTGGTTAAGCGCTGGGTAAGGAATGAATGGAACTTGGGAGAGTAAACTTTCCTTTTGATGGATTGCTCTGAAGGGCCTCTCTGAAAGGCGACATACAGAGAGTCCTGGAGGATTAGAAGGTGCCAGTCAGACCAAGGGCCAAGAAAGTGTTGATGCAGAGAGAATAGGAAGAATACTAGTCCTGAAGTGCAGGCAGCTTGGGGGGGAGGTGGAGTGTGAAGACAGGAAATAACTGTCTGTGTGACTGGATCTGAGTGGACAAGGGCAGAGGAGAGGCAGAGATGAGGTCTAGAGGGCCAGGTCCATACCATGTTGGGCTCACAGGTCACGGGGAGGAGTTGGAGAGAGCAATGGGAAGCCATTGTAGGATTTTAGGGGAGTGATAACCAACATCCAAGTGACAATAACAAATGTATCATTTGGGGTGCAGGGAAGAAGAAGCAGGCAAATGCTTTATGAGATTTTACCCTTGCCTCAGGGAGACATGAAGAGACTTGGATTCAGGAGGGGGCAGAAGAGATTTTGGAGGTGGAACTGACAGAACGTGGTGATGGGTTGGGTGGGCCTGCTGAGAAGTGAGGGTGAGTCAAGAATGACTTCTAGGTTTTGAGCTTTGGACTTTTCAGGTATTACCTAACAACCATAGACTGTGCACTTCCTTGTCCATCTTATTACTATACATCTTGAGCCTCAGGATGTAGTAGGTGTTCAATAAATGTTCTAGAATGAATAACTGATTGAATGTAGGAATGTTTTAGCATATGGAATAAGCTCAATACGAGTTTTTTTGAATGTTTCAATTGAAGTAAACTTCACATGACATAGAATTAACCATTTTTAAATGTATAGTTCAGTGGCATTTAGTACATTCACGATGTTGTGCAACCATCACCTCTGTCTACTTCCAAAGTATTTTCATCACCCCCAAAGGAGATCTACCCACTGAGCAGTGTCCGCATTCTCTCCTCCCCCAACCCCAGGAAACCACTAATCTGCCTTCTGTACCTATGGATTTACCCATTTCTAGATGGTTTACAAACATGTAATCATACAATATGTGATCTTGTGTCTGGCTCCTTTTTAGCATAACATTTTAATAGCATAACATTCTTGGTTTTTATCCACAGTGTAGCATGGCTCGAAAATATTCTATTGTATGGATATCCCCATGCTGTTTAGACATTTATCCCTCAATGGGTGGTTGTTTCCACCTCTTGGCTATTGTGAATAATGCTGCTATGAACATCGATGTACAAGTGTTTGTTTGAAAACCTGTTTTCAGTTCATTTGGGTAGATAAGCAGGAGTGGAATTGCTGGGTCATACGTTTAACTTTTTGAGGAACTGCCAAACTGTGTTCCAACAGCTCAATAAAGTATTTTCTAAATGAAAAAAAGAAAGAAAGAGAGAAAGAAAGAAAGAAAGAAGAAAGAAAGAAAGAAAAGAAAGAAAGAAAGAAAGAAAGAAAGAAAGAAAGAAAGAAAGAAAGAAAGAAAGAAAGAAAGAAAAAGAAAGAAAGGAAGAAAAGTTAGGCGGAAGCCTGGGAGGCAGGGAAGAGGGCTTTGGGGATCCTCTACAAGCAGCACTGGACCCTGCCTTTTGCAGACTGTGTGTTCTGCTTAATGACTCTGGGCTGACTCTTCATCCTCAAAGTGGGGGGAGGGGGGGGGGAAGTTACCTCTGTGAGCTGAACGAGGCCGTTTCTAAAGTTCTAGGCACAGAGTACTGTCCCACATTAACTGCCTTCCCGGACCTTGCCATTTCATAATCCACTCGAGCTCCTACTTGGCCTCGGGGCCAACTTCACACCTACGGGTCTTACAGCCCAGCCCTGCTGCAAACTACAGCTCCCAGCAAGCACTTCTTCCTGGACGCCTCTCCCCGCCGGGTGCGCATGCTTTGGCAGACGTGGCACCGGGAACTCGGAGGCGGGGTGCCGTTGGGAAGTGGCGGTGGCATTTGGACCCGGCGGAGCCGCGGGCGCGGGAGCCCAAGTGGAGACCGGAGCCGGCCGAGGGCAGCGGCGGCTGGGATGGCGCGGGCCGGGTCGGCGTGGCTGCTGCTGCTGCTGGCGATCTGGGTGAGGCTTTGGCACAGGGGTCCGGGCCGGGGCCAGCACGTGCGCCCGGCGTGCGGGTCCGCGCGCCCTACCGCCGGGCCAGGCTGGACGCGCGGGGAGATGCCTCCTGCCGCTGGGGTAGGGGCGTGTGTCCCAGGCCGGCGGGGACCGGTGGCTCCCCTCCCCCGTGTGCTCCCCTCAGAGCGCTCCGGGCCACAGGGGCTGGAGGGAGCCCGAAGGCGCTGGGCGATCCCTCGCAGGGAATTAGCGCGGGGGACACAACTTTGCGGGGGTGCGGGTCAGGGGGCGGCCGCCGGCTGGGGCGGGACGCCCGCGGGTTGGGGGAGGGTGCGCCGCGCCCCAGACTCCGGCCCTGCACCTGTGTGAGTGCCGTGCGGGAAAGGGGTGCTCTCCACCCGCGCTGCCGGAAACCTCGTGGGAGGGTCACCTGGTTCTTGGTGTCCACCCCGGGCGGCTGGGAAACCGCCGGTCCACACCTGGTCCCCGCCCGCGGAGGGTTCTGCCCCCACCCCCCCCCCCCCCGAGGCTGGCCCCAACCTCGGCCACTTTCTGGCTGTGTGACGCGTGTATCGTTTCATGAATCATTTCATGCATCTGATTTAGTCTCCTCATCCTTGAAATGGGGACGATAAAGATACCCCACCTCGCAAGGGTGCCCCGGGGGTTGGATGAGAAATCCGAGGAGGAAGCTCTGTAAACTGCAAAATGGTACAAGAGTGGAGGAGGGGTGGTCCCGGGTGCTGGGAGTGGCGGGCTCTCCGACAGGAGTTTGCTCCGCGTGTGTGATGCCTCCCAGGCTTCTCCGGGAGAGGTCTGAATGGGTGTGCCCACAGGGTCCAGAGCTGCCAGGGTTGGCCTTGGTGTCCTGTGGGTGTGTGATGGGATAATGTGAGGGCCTCTTTCCACATTTTCCCATGACTTCTGGCCTCCCTATTTTAAGACCATCTTGGCTTCTTTTCCCCCCCCCCCCCCCCCCCCCCCCCCGCCCCGAAGTTTCAAGGAACTTCCTGCTGCTGGCACCATCTCCAAACCACATTTTTCAAGTTGTTTTTTTTTTTTCTCCCCTTTTGGGTGTGGCAAGGATGCTGGGCAAACATGAGGGGGAAAAATCGTGTGGATTGAATTGGTTTCAATACTTCCATCTCCCAATGCCCTGCCCTTTTGGGATCCCCAGTGGGGTGTGGCCCTTCTCCTGGTTGTCTGGAAGGAGGTGGGAAGGAAGCTCCCTATCGCCCTAGTCTGACCATTCTCCCTCTGGGCGAGAACCAGGCTGGCGTGGGGCAGAGTCACTTCACCAGTGTCTCCGTGTGCTTGACGATCGCTTGTATTCTGTTCCCTGGATCCGGCCGGCTCTGGCCGGCCTCTGGGCCAGGCAGGACCCCGGGAGGGTGCAGAGGGGACCATCTCCGGTGCGATTTCCTCTCAGGTCTTTGCCCTTGGGCTGTTACAGGAGGCCCTGCTTTCCTGCCTTCTTCCTTTCCCCCTCCCTCCTGTGAAAATAAAGGGCTTGGGGATGTGACTGGAAAGAAGTTTCATTCAACAAATATTTATCAACCACATTGTTGGGCGCTGGGTTGGATTTTGGGTGGAGAGCAAACTACACATTGTCCCTGCCATCCTGTGTTGCCGTGGGCGGGCAGAGGAGTCAGTCCTGTGAGCAAATTAAGACAGAACCGGGAAAACTAATAATCCGAAGGGCTGGGAGCCTCCCCTGAAGGGGAGCCATCCATTCATTCAGAGGGAGGGTCAGCCATGGCTTTCCAGAGGCAGTGGGTGAGCAGTCTGGAGGGCGTGTGGGAGTCAGCCGCTGAGGTCTGCAGGTGCCCTCCACCCAGGGGTTCAGAAGAGCGGTTAGATTAGCTGAGAACACCAGAACCTGGGGATCCTCAGCCAGGAATTGCCGTCTTCTCCTTTCCCCTAAGCCCTTGGCTTAGCAGGTGTGAGGCATAGGTGCACCGTCAGCGGGGAGTGGCTGGTGGACGGGAGGGTGGGCTTCTGTCAGTCTAAACTCTGTGTCCCTCTGGTAAGGGCTTCCAGGTCCTGGGAGTGGATCGAGTTTCTTTGTTCACTCAATATTTACCGAGGGCTGATATGTGCACAGCGCACTGGACTGTGACCTGCGCCATATAAAGAAGTATAAAGGAGTCTATAGAGTTTCATGGACACCCACCACATGTTTTTAATAGCAAAAATATGGAAATAGCATACCTGCTCAACAACAGTGGCATGGTTAAGTGACTTTTGGCCCTGTCCATACCATGGGAAGTCCTGTTTATGAAGACTATTTATGATTTACTAGAAGGCTAGGTGTATTATGAAGATATTCTGTGATGCGAATGAAGGATGTCTAAGGGTATGGGAAAGTTTTCTGGTGTGACAAGAAGGGGAAAAGCAGAGGCAGAACCTAATCCCAGGTGGCTGAGATGGCTACGTACGTACGTACGTGTGGGAGGAATTGGCAGTGCAGCCAAAGGAACAGTGGTTGGTCTGGAAGGGGGAGTTGCTTACTTCTTTGCTTATGCTTCTCTGCGTTTTCCTAGCGTTGTACACAAATATATATTAGTTTTTGCTCAGAAAAGCTAATAAGGGAACATTTTTGGAAAGGTTCTTTTGGGGGCCTCAGCCTTCCAGAGGAATATTGGGGTGGAAGTGTTATGCCCAGAGTTCAGGGTCCCCAATAATCAACCACTAGGGAGCCTTTTCTCCGATGCAAAAGCAAAGAGTCTTTATTCAAACCCGGGTTTGGCTCCCAGCCTCCTCCTGATGCAGCAGTGGGGCCAGAGAGAGAACTCCGGGGGAGTGATGAATTATAAAGGGTTGGACATTTGGGTGGGCTTAGGGAAGTGACGTGGGTTACAGAGATTGCCTAATTTGGACTGAATCTACTTCTCTACATTCCTATTGGCAGGTTCATGCAATTGTTACATTCTCGCGGTTTTCTAAGAAAAAGGAGTCTGATACATAGTTACACAGGATGGAGGGTACAGTACATTTTGTGCTGTCCTGCTCTGCCCTTTCATTCCCCCCTTGTCTTGGGACACCCGGCTCAATCATGAGACGGTTTGCATTTCTATTTTGTCTCTTACTTCTGGCCAAGGCCTTTAGTACTACAGTCCCCAACAGTACTGTCCACAGCGAATTCCAGTTCCTCTCCTGCAGGTGTCGAGATTCCTCCTGGCCTGCGTGGAGCCCAGGCTAGGGATCTCACGGGTGAGGCCGCTGGTTGCCAGGATCCAGGCCGTTTCCTGGTGCAGGAGCTGGGAGTGGTGTAGCCAGGTCTGGACGCCATCTACTTCAACAGCCGTGGGCGTGCTCAGGATAACAGTGTAGCATCCCTCCCAGGTTGGGGTGAGTCCTTGGGCAGTGACCTTCTTTACCCATACCGAGTCCCTGGGCTGGAAGGGATATACAGGGTCCGCAGTGGGCACTGGCAGAGCATCACGAACAAGCTTATGGGTGGCTCTCTGGGTATACTGCAGAGCCTGTAAGGACTTGAGTAAGGGAATGGTTATGAATTCCAGCTTTCAGTTTCTTCCTGACCCTGGAAAGGAAGCGGCAGGGGGAGGTCTATCATATATGATCTCTAAAAGGGGGAAACCCCTACCGGTAGGGGGTACACCTGGCCCATAAGAGGGTGAAGGGCAGGAGGTTGGTCCAGTTTTCACCGGTTTCTAAGGTAAATTTAGTTAAATTCTTTTTTTGAGTCTCGCGCATGCCTGTCCTAAGGCTTGAGCTATATTTTGAGATATCTTGGCTACAAAGGCGGGGCTGTTATCTGATCCTATGACTACTGGCAGCCCGAATCTAGGTATAATCTAGCAACTATAGAGGTAGTTTCTGTCCTAGTGGGGTATGCTTTAACCCAACCCGAGAAGGTATCTATGAGAGCTAGCAGGTACTTGTACTCTGATGCTGGTGGCTTAATTTCTTCTTTCTAATATTTCTCTGTTCTTTTTTTCTTACTATATATATAAACTTTTATAAATTTTACAATTTCAAATTAGTCTTTAAACCTTCTTCTATGTCTTTCAAAAATGCATAACTATGCCTCAAATTTTTTATTATTTTAAAATATTTAGAAAAGGCAGAGGGAGAAGGGAGCAGGCTCAGCCATTTGAATTTCAAACTGTCATATTTTTCCTATAGATAATAATCTCAGATTCTGATAAGCCTGGAAAGGGGAATTTCTAGCTGCCGCCTTTAAGCCCCCTATAGAACACGGTGAAAAGTGTCCAAGGAGTCGCCGAGGGTTCTTGGGTCTTATTGGGGCGGAGGGGGTCACAAGGGAATTTCCCTCCTCGTTGCTGCCTCTAGCCACTTAAAACAACCCCTGGAGGGGATAGACACTGGGTGGGCAGAGGCAGGGAGCGCGGCGCGGGTCCCACCGAGGTGTTTTCATCTGGCAGTCCACTCTCTGTTCCCACTGGGAAAAGCGCTTGCCTCCTACTAACGAAAGTGGCGTGGGGGAACCGGTGACCCCTACACTGTAATCAGACTCCCTGACCTTTCTGAAAAGCCACTCTGCTTGAGTGTGTTTCTATTAAAAATTACTGATTTTAAAATTATAACTTAAGAGTTGCTACACACACACAAGGACCAAGTGGCCTACAAAATATTTTCCTTTTCTTTGAAAGGTTTTACAATGTACATTAATCACATCAAACTTAATGACCAATTGAGACAAACAGTTCTGATACTGTTCCTCCACCACTGATTAAGACTGGGTGGTGGCAGGTGTCAGAAATAAGATTCATTTAGGTTTTGAGCTTGCTGGGCAGACTTGGTGACTTTGCCAGCTCCAGCTTTCTTCTTATAGTTAATTTTAGAATGTGGTCTCTGCTTTAAATCTCTTTGGACTACAATTGTTATAACTTTATATCTTCACATTAATAAATATAGACAGAAATGTTGTTAGGCAGGCCGATTCCCCCTCTGACAGAGAGAAAACACCCCTGGGAAAAAAGAATCCCAGTGGCCACTCGGGGGGGTTGCTACCTGTCAGAGCACTCAGCCTTCAACAAATTAAATGTGTTGTTTTTTCTTCTATATACGAACAAATAATTATAACCAGGCAGACAACAAAATATCAAACAAACATCTGTCCTTATATCATTTCAGTAAATAAGTATTCTTACATTCTTGGGATCTAAGCAGATAACAGAAACACTGCCTCTAAGTCCCCTGATGGGGGCCTCCCTTTCTTATTGTCGCTTTTTCTGGCTTCTGCCATAGGCCAGTGGGCGGGACCAGTGTGTTGAAGGAAAAATCATCCTGCAGTCCGGCTCGGGGAGGGACAGGTTACACATGGAGCGTTGTTTCAGGAGAGGCAAAACCTTGATAAAAGCTCCGTAATTCAATCACACAGTCAAAGGTTAAACTGGAAGGGAAGAACCACTCAATGTCCTCTAAGAGGATTTTAACAAACTGATAACAAACTGACAAAACCTTGACAAATTAAAACTCAATAAATAATATATACATATAGGGCCCAATTATGACAGAAAATATAAGACAAAAAGACAAAACAAACAGTCCTGATACCAACATGACAAAACACAAAACAAACACCTGTTGAGAGGGAGAGCCTCCAGCCCCTTCTGGGGGGTCCCTCTCTCCTCTCGCAGGAGAAGATTTCTTGTGAGCTGAAAGCCTGGATGGCCTCCTGAAAGAAAATATTTTTAATCCAGTTACAGATGCTATTAGAATCAGACATGAGAGAGGAAGGGAAAGTCCAGGTTATGTCCTCTCTGAGGATCCTAATAACTGAAAACAGTAAGTTAAACAAACGGTTAACGGGGTCTATAAAGAGTTAATAGTAACTTCAGCCTTAGTTCCGTGTTGGACTATGATGTCACAGGCCGGGGCAGGGCCTGTACATCTCTCCGCCCTGTGAAGCTGTAAGGGGAGTCTCCCAGCACCAAAAGAGATAAGGAAGCTGTAAATAAAAGTTCTTTTGTTCTTTGAAATGTTATAAATGGATACTTTTAAATCAACCTTAGAACTTTAAAATTCAATTTAATACAGTAAATTCACAAATCAGAGCAAACTGAAACCTTCATTTATACAAACAGAGGAATTTTTATCATCTAAGTGGGCTTATTCCCTCTCTGACGGAGAACAAAGGACTCTTAAGAAAAGGTGTCTCAGCAGCTGCTAAAGACCTTTATATTCCGCCATAGCAGGTCCGCCCTATCTTTAAATAAATTAAACAGCAGAAAGAGATAACAAATATTTTCACATTTATATTTATATACCAAACAGTCTGAGTTTTTGACTCCTACTAGATATTTACCAGAGTTTAAACAGTCACCTGATTAATTTGCCTGAGGAAGCTCTATGGCCTTGGGGGGGGGGGAGGAATTAAGCTCCCCTTTCCACTCACTTGGAGTGGACTGAGTCTATCCCATAATGTCCGTCCAGTAAGTCCACAGAAGTCCACAGAAAGACACAGAAACCAAACAGACAAAGACACTGAAAAGCTGGACGATGGCCCTGTGCCAACTAGCGGGAGCGACCCGCTTCGTCCCTGAGTTTTGAGGGGAAGCCACTCCCCTCCAGACGGGGGTTTTTACGCCCCTCCAGACGGAGAATCAGAGCGTCCTCTGACCCTCCAACCCAAGGTCCACCTGTGCGTCCACTTAGACCGTTTTTGGGCAATTCAGATTTGGCTTCAGAAGCGAGCTCGCGCAGAACAGACAATACAGACACTTACCGCGGTCAGTCAGCAGTCAGACTCTTCGGATCGGGTCCCTCGTGGGTATTGGGGAACCCCGGGCGAGCCCCCAAATGTTATGCCCAGAGTTCAGGGTCCCCAATAATCAACCACTAGGGAGCCTTTTCTCCGATGCAAAAGCAAAGAGTCTTTATTCAAACCCGGGTTTGGCTCCCAGCCTCCTCCTGATGCAGCAGTGGGGCCAGAGAGCGAACTCCGGGGGAGTGATGAATTATAAAGGGTTGGACATTTGGGTGGGCTTAGGGAAGTGACGTGGGTTACAGAGATTGCCTAATTTGGACTGAATCTACTTCTCTACATTCCTATTGGCAGGTTCATGCAATTGTTACATTCTCGCGGTTTTCTAAGAAAAAGGAGTCTGATACATAGTTACACAGGATGGAGGGTACAGTACATTTTGTGCTGTCCTGCTCTGCCCTTTCAGAAGGAGTCCCAGTCAGCACTTGGGACGAGTGGCTTCCAGGCCTTCCTGGCTGGGTGTCTCTGCCCTCAGGGCCTGCAGCGCAGGAGGCTGAGCTGTTCTGTCCTCAGGCTGTGGCTGACTGACCCCTCCTGCTGTCCGGCTCGGCTCCCTGCTACCGCTGGCCCAGTCCCGGAGCTGGGCTGTGGTGACGTTTTCACTGGTCCACAGACAAGTGGGAAAAATGACAACGGTGAATGGTTTTTTTCATGAATCCAAATATTTTCACTTTAAAAACTTGTTCATTCTCCTGAGATGATGTCCATATTTGGGGATAGGGAGTGGTTTACAGTATCCTTTTGAAAAATAAAAGTTGTGATGGTATATTGGGATTTTTTTAAAAGTCTTTTCTTGCTACTATATATATACACACATATATATATACATATATACATATATGCATATATATCACATTATACATTATATTTAAACATATACATATATACATATATATTAAAATATATCCTGTGGAGCTGTGAGATTCAAAAGTCTGAGAACTGCTGATCCAACCCAGCTCTCTCATTTTGTAAAAGAAAAGTGAGGCTTCGAGAGGGAAGGGACTCACTCAAGGCCACCCCGATTCTAAAGGCAGAGCTGGGATTAGAGCCAGGCTCCTGATTGTACATCAGGGTTCTTCCCACTCCATCTCTGTCATCCCAGGCCCCCCACCTGCTTCCCTCCTCCAAAGCCACTGCTGGGGCCTCTTCCCCTGATGGTGGCTTGAAGCTCAGAACCTGGTGGGCGGAGGTGCAGGAAGCTGGAGATGTTTGCCCGTCTCTCCTGCAGAGCTTTTCATGTGCGTATTTAGAGTCTACATTATATATTTAATAGGCTTCTGTGGGCTGGGCTGGCACCTAATTGCCATTTATAATGCTGTTTGGAACCTGGAGTGCACTTTTCCCACAGAAATAAACACATTACAGAGGAAGATTTAAAGCAGAACTGGCATATAAGTTGGGGGAATGGCCGAGTGCCGAATGAGCGGCAAACACTGAGTGCTGTGGATTCGGGCAAACGCCAGGCTGTGGGGCGCCAAAGGCTCACGCCTCACACGGAGGGCAGACTCTGAGCTCTGTGGCAGTGGGTCCTCCCTGTGCTGGCTGTTGTGTCCCCAGCACCTAGCCCAGGCCCTGGCATGCAGTCCTCCCAGCCCGTGCTTGGTTGAAGGAATTCGTGTTGCCCACGGAGAAAGGAAACCTTTCCAGACAGAAATGTGGGCAATGAGGCGAGGTGGGCCTGGCTGGCTGGTAGGAAGGATTTGAGTCTGGGAACTGGGGAATAAGACTGCAAGAGTGGATCATAACAAAGCTTAGATGCCGACTTTGGGGACTCAATTCTATAGATAATGGAGAGACATGATGAAAGCTGCCCTTTGAATAGCAAGGGTTGGAATGGGAGAGACCAGATTAATTTTCTCAGAACAGCACTTTATTTCTCTTACTTCTCTGTTATCTAGTGGGATGGAGTGGAAAGAACGTGGGCTGTTAGCCAGCTGGACACTCAGGAGCTGTGTGGCCTGGGGGCCTGCCTCAGTTTTCGCGTTTGTAAATGGTGGTCATAATATCCATCTTGCAGAGTTGAAAGGGTCAGAAATAATACAGGAAGCACTCAGCACAGTGCTTGGCACCTGGGAGCCCAATAAGTGGGAGCCATCGCTTTCATCTCAGGTTGCCAGAGAAGGTGCTGGGGAAGCCAGTTAGGAGGAGGCGGTGGACAGTGAATGGCCAGAGCGGGTGTGAGCAGAGGTCGAGAGGAGACGTGGATGGGGACGCCCTGTGCTGCTGGCATTCTTTCTATCACAGTTCCTTGGAGCCGGCTCTTGCCTCGCTCCTTGCCCCTGAGGGGCATGGTGGGCGGGGATTGCAGAGGTGCTAAGGATTTAAGTGCTCTTTGTTCCTCTCTCCTTTCTTCTGAAAGTGGATCCTCTCTTGAGAATGGATAGACCAACCACACTGCCTCCCTGGAGGGTTCGCCCTGCATTGTGGTTTTGTTCTGTGGGGCTCTTGTGTCTTGCTTGGCCATTGTGGTGGGTTTTGGAGGCTGTCTGAATCACAGTGGGCCTGAGAGAGACGCATGGGCTGTAAGGACAGCCTAAGTTCTCTTACATTACCCAGACTTTGATGGTTTATTTGTCCCCCCCCCCCCCCGGCCCCCCTACTTCTTTCTTTCTTTCTTTCTTTCTTTCTTTCTTTCTTTCTTTCTTTCTTTCTTTCTTTCTTTCTTTCTTTCTTTCTTTCTTTCTTTCTTTTTTTTCCCCACACCTGGCGTCCTAGGTCCCAGTGGGGTAGGGGAGGAGTGCAGTGCTCCCCATTGCCTGGCCCATCACCCGGCCCATCCTGCAGCACTGACTGGAGCCGTACATTTGAGGGGTTTCCATTTTCCATGGGCACTCTGGTTTGGAGGTTCCTCAAAACCTGGTACATTTAAAGAAGGCTTTCGAGTTTGCAAAGCATTTCCACATATTTCACGTCTGTGTAGTCTTAATTCCCATGTTAACTGGGGGAGGTAAGGGGATTAAATGCTGTTCCCCCGTCGAGAGTGATGGGTGGGTGGATAGAGAGGTGGAAGGAGATAGAGCATCAGACAAGAGTAGGGGTGTTGCCTGGAAGGTGGAGGGATAGACAGAAGGTTGAGACACAGCAATAGTTCTCAGGGGCTCAGCTGAGTGATTAAGCAGCCAGGTTGCTAGGTGCTATTTTCTGAAATAGCAACACCAGCCATTTTCCTGGGGTGCCCATGAAACTTGCTCTTTAGCTCCCTGATGGTCTGAGTAGGGGAGCAGGGGCTGCCAGCTGGACGGGCCACCAGCTGGACAGCCGTCCCACCTTTCTTATCACTCCCTTCTTGGCTCCAGTTTGCTGTTCCCTCTGACCACCTTAGGTCTAACAGGGCCTCTTCCCACATGCCAGCGTACGACCACTTCTAAGTAATTAGCTGTGTAGTCATGTGGTGCGGGCTAAACACTCACACTGAGTGTGGAGTTAGAAGAGCCTTTTGGTTCCCCGGGGTCATACTGAGTCCCCAGTTTGATGGACACTCTTTTCCCAGATGGCCTGATGGTGAGCCTGGGCCTGGCTTCGGAGTTTCCAACTCATTATAGCTGGCCGGGGTGGGAGTAGGACTCCATCCCCCCAAAGAATCCTACCGCTCCTCCAACCCCCTGGCATGAGCAGATGTCTTTAATTCATGAGCAGATCCTTTAATCCTTGCCTTGGAAGGTATTAACGGGGATCCAGGTCGAGGGCTCTAAGCTGGGGCTTACACATAAAGGTGATTTAGCGCTGAGCCGAGACATGGGCCTGGCTGGAAGCTCTGCTGTTGGGCCAAGTAGGGCAGGCTCTGGGGAACAAGCCGGTTTGCTCTATGAAGAGTCTCACCTTGCGAGGTCCTGGGTCCTTATTTGAAAGGAATGTGTGCCACGCTCTGCATGCTCCATGTGTCACAGATCCTCGTTCATTCAACAGGTCCTTTTTTTTTTTTTAAAGAAAACAAAACAGAACATATTTCTTGGGAGTCTCCTAGGAGTCAGACCTACCATGCTAAGGCATTGGGGACATGATGATAAATAAGATTGACATCAGCCCTTTGTCCCATTGCTTAGTGGGAGGGCCACTGATTTGTTATTTAATTCAGGTAGAAAGTGCTGGAAGGAAGAAGCCTGAGGTGGGAAGAGAAAGTGTGACAGGGGTCCCTCCCCTGGTGCAGGGAGTCAGGAAAGTCTTCTCTGAGGACTTGTGGGCTCTTCTTAGAAAAATGTGTAAAACAGCCCATAGGGTTATAAAGGAAACCAGAGATACTGAAATACAGTTATCAAAACATAGCAAATAGACCTAGCCGGTTTGGCTCAGTGGATAGAGCGTCGGCCTGTGAACTGAAAGGTCCCAGGTTCGATTCCCGTCAAGGGCACATGCCCGGGTTGTGGGCTCGATCCCCAGTGGGGGACTTGCAGAAGGCAGCCGATCCATGATTCTCTCTCATCATGGATGCTTCTATCTCTCCCTCTTCCTTCCTCTCTGAAATCAATAGAAATATATACTTAAAAAAAACACATAGCAAATACCTGATAAAAGAACATTTATATTTCTTTGTTTATATCATATGAGAAGATCTAGTGTTAGGTTTGCTAAATTAGTGTTAGGTCTCAAGACATCTGCACCAACTGTAATGTGACGAGAAAATGTGATTCCTGTTGATGGCAAAGCCTCAGATACTGCCAGTGTTACTGTTCGTTACCTACCTTCATCGTGAAGGAAAATGAAGATGTTATGTCTCCCCATCCAAATTCATAGACCCCGGGGAAAAGGAAAATTATCCCAAATTTTGGAAATAAAAGATGATTTAGTGACTTTGTAATGTCACACCGCAGCATTGTCTAAGAAGCCCCCTCGGGTGCTCTAGAGAAGGTAACTTCGCTTACTATCCTTGAGGACCCAGCCTCCGTGAAGTTAGAGAAGATGCAAATGATTTCTGTCTGGTAGAGAAGAGAGACCTGCAGGTTACCGCCCTGCATGACAATCACCAGTTTGGTATCTAATTTAGCAGTCTTGTGTCAGGATCCTCTTCTAAAAATCAGTCATGCACATTACTTTCTTACAACTTCTTTTTTTTTAAATCTTTTTTAAACCTTTTCTTATATCCTCTTTTGATGTAACTTTTATTTTTGTGGGTGCCTTATGAAAGAGTTCAATAACACTTTGAAATATGCTCAATATAGGATGTGAGGGTGTGGTGCTCAGAAGGGAGGCCTGGGCTGGAGATGTGAATTTAGGGGTGCTGCCTAGGAGGTGGCCAGACCCCTGGGGGAGAGGGCAGAGGGGAAGGAGAAGGTGGGCCGCGTGAGCCCCAGGGACCCTCAACATTTAAAGGCTCGGGAGAGGAGGGTTTCCCAAGAAGACAGGAAGGGTGGCTGGAGAGGTAGAAGGGGGACCAAGAGTGTTCCCCCAGGTTCAAGAGGTTGAACAAACCGAGAACTGGAGGTGCCTGTAGGGTTACCCGTGTGGAGGTTATTGTTGAACCCCCATCGAGAACCTTTTTGGTGGTGGGGCAGATCTGAGAGGGATGAGGAGTGGGTAGGAGAGAACGGGAGATGGGAAATTCTGGCTGTGGAGGAAAGAGTGGCATGGGGACCAGAAGGCGGGTTTTTAAAAGACGGGCCAGTGGCAGAGGTTTTCCAGCCTGCCTGTGGATCCAAACCACCGTAAGGGAGTGTGTCTAAAAACGGATTTACTTCCAGGATAAGGCTCAGGAATCTGTATTTCTGAAAAGCCTGTACTGAGAGCTGTTGTGCAGCTACCATCCAGACACATTTATAAGTTGGCAGCACTCAGTTTACGGGGTGGATAATATTTGGGTGGCCAAGGTCGCTGCTCTCCACTGAGAGGTGTAGCCCAAGTTCGGCCCATGTCTCGGGCCACACACACAAGTGATACTGTGAGGCATCACCTGGCTGAGCATGTGCGGTTTTCGCTTTTCTCTGAAGGCACGTGGGGAACTGCGGGCTTGCAGGCAGAGGGGAAAGATGGATCAGGTTGTCATCCCAGCACTTTTCAGGCGCTCACATCCAGTAGCTAGATGGGAAGGGAAAGCGAACTTTCTGGCCTCTGGGTCTTGTTCTGGGTGCAGCTGTAGGGAGTGGGAGGGAGCTCGAGGGACATCAGTGGGGAGTATTCACATTGATGGGCAAAGAGAAGAGCATGGGATCTGTGCTCACAACACCCCGTCTGAGTCCTCGTGCTGCCATGTAGGCTTCACCCAAGGCCCATCCCTTAACTCCTTTGAGCCTCGGTTTTCACATCTGCAAAGTGGGGATAGTACCACAGCCCAGACAGATTATTTATAGTTGTTTTTCAAACATTTTTACTGCAACCCCTGCAAGAATAATTATACATTTAATAATTATAGCCAAGTGCATATGTATATAAATATAACAGATACATTTCTCTGATTACTTAGTATTTGCCACCTGTGGTACACACCGATGTTTCTATTTAATGTCATTAAAAAATGCAGGTGGTAACTCACTGAATTGATTTTATGACTTGGCTCTTGGGTTAAGGCCTGCGGGGTGGAAAACGCTGGCTGAGGCTCTCAACGCTGAAGGATTGAAGGCGATAATGTGTGTAAAAGCTCGATGTACACATGGGTCATGAGCACCTGAATTGTTTTCTTATCAACGATCGGAGCTTTGAGGCAGAGTTGGATTTCCGGAGTGAGAATCCACCTGCTCTTCCTCCCTCCCTGCTGCCTAATTCACTGTCGCTCTACCAGCCCTTTCTCGTTAGCCTGTGTCACATGTGCCCAGGCTGGCAGCGAGCCAAGCCCTCCTGGCTCTCAGAGAGGTTTTTCCAAAACATTAGGGCTTTAGGGCCTAAGTCCTGGTGAAATGCACTGCGGTTGCAATTTCAGGATAAGAAAACCTGTTTTTATAAGCTCTCGGATCAGTTGTCCTGTCCCCCTCCCCCATTGTCCCTTGTTGACGGCCACATTTGTGCTGCAGGGACTTTGGGGGAGGGGACACCACACTGTGTGTATAAAGTGTGGTTTTTAAAGGAAGCAAAAATATAAGATGCGCAGCTGGCTTTGTACAGGGTGACCCCCCAAAATGTATACACACTTTAACAGCTCATAGCTCAATGGATGTTTCTTTCTTTTCAGATGTAACCCATTGGGATTAATAATTATTCAAAGTGTGAATACATTTTGGGGGACACCCTGTATTTACAGGAGCAAGCAGCCAGAGGTGCATGGCTCCGGGAATCTGCTGTCTTTGTGCTCCACTCGCGTGCCGGCGTCTGTCAGACGTGGGTCTGAGTCACAGCTGTCATCCTACGTGCTGTGTGATGCTGAGCAAGTTTCTAAACACCTCTCAGTCTCAGTTTCCTGCTCTATAAAATAGGTGTAACAGAGGTGCCTACTTCATTCACTTGCCAAGATAATTAAATTAATGATGTGAACTGCTTAGCTTGCTCCTGGTCACACAATAAGCACTCTGTACTTCAGCTGTTATCATGATCCTGGGCTGATCGCTAGGCCCTGGATTTTGAAAAGAAAGAATCTGCCCTTAGGTTCTATTCCTTGCCAACTGCTTTTCCATTTCTCTCTTATTCTTAACTAGAGGCCCGGTGCACGAAATTCGGGCACTGGGGAGGGGGGGTCCCTCAGCCTGGCCTGCGCCCTCTCGCAGTCCTGGAGCCCTCGGGGGATGACCAGCTGATGGGGAGTGGGCCTAAGCCATCAGCCGTACATCCTTAGCACTGCCACGGAGGCAAAGAGGCTCCCACCACCGCTGCTGCACTCGCCAGCCATGAGTCCAGCTTCTGGCTGAGCGGTGCTCCCCCTGTGGGAGTGCACTGACCACCAGGGGGCAGCTCCTGCGCTGAGCGTCTGCCCCCTGGTGGTCAGTGTGTGTCATAGTGACTGGTCATTCTGCCGTTCAGTTGATTTGCATATTAGCCTTTTATTATATAGGATAAGCACATGTAGCTCCCTCAGCTAGTGGGAGGGGGTCCCACATCCCAGGGCCAATCCGATTGCGTGTCTCTCTCTCTCTCTCTCTCTCTCTCTCTCTCTCTCTCTCACACACACACACACACACACACACACACACACACACACACACACACACACGTGCCATTCAGGGTCTTATGGTGATAGTTTTTATTTTGAAGGCTGCTGGGTAGACATTTGAACACTGGGAAGCATTGCTGGTGAAGTCCCCAAACTTGGTTTGAGGTTAGACCTCTCTCCTTGTAAAGAATGGTGTTTAGCCACGGTGGTTGGAGACAGATGCTCAACCTTTGCCCTTTCAAGGGGCATAAATTACTCATATTTTAAAATCAATGTCCTTTTGTATATCTCTCTCGTCCAAGACATTCTAGGTATGTGTTGTATGCAAATACTTTGCAGATTCCACATGATGGTTCTTATAAAAACTACATAATATCAGGTGAGCAGAGGAGCAGACAGCAGCTGGAAGTGAGTTCAGGCAGGTCAGCACTGCTCTTACATGGAGAGTGCCAGTGAGCACTTGTCGGGTGGTGGAAGTTTGTGAAAGGCCTGTGGAAGGTGTTCTTGGCATCTCTGTTTTTGTCTTTAGGTAACTTTTTTCCCCTGGTTCTAATTTTGAAATAATTTTGGACTGATAGAAGAGTTTCAAGAATACAAAGGATTCCTGCCCTGCCCTGCCCTTTACCCATATTCCACAAATACTAACATTTCATCTCATTTGTTTTATGATACTTTCCCTCTACATATATAAAGTGTACAGAGATGATGTTCCTTTGCTCCCTGTGATACTTCAGTATTTCTTTTTTTTTTTAAGATCTTTTTGTTGATTTTTAGAGAGAGAAGAAGGGAGAGGGAGAGAGAGAGAGAGAAACATCAAAGTGGGAGTAAAACATCAGTATGCTGCCTCCTGCACACCCGCTACCAGAGATTGAGCCCTCAACCCAGGCATGTACCCCGACAGGAAATCGAACCAGCAGCCTTTCGGTGCACAAGATGATGCCCAGCCACCTGAGCCACACCAGCCAGGGCCTTCGGTATTTCTTAAAAGGCAAGGGCATTCTCTTACATAACCATACCACAGTGATAAAAATCAGGAATGTGGCGTTTTGGCTCACGACTCAGTACAGAACCACACGTTGAATTATAATTGTCTGAGCTCTTCAGTCTCCTTTAAGCTGGACCAGTTTCTCAGTCTCTGTCTTTTGTGACCTTGACATTTTTTAAGAATGTCCCCTTCTTTGGTTTTTGATGATGTTTCTCTTTAGCTCGTTCTATCAGGAGGCGTATGAGGTCCATTTGACCCATTACTGGTGATGTTAGCGTTGGTTCCTTAGTCAAGGCTTCTCCACCGTGCAGTTATATTTCCATGTGGGGAGATACTTGGAGATTGTTAATTATTTCCACGATGGTGGCCAAATGGAGGTAATTTTTTTCTTTAAATATTAAAATTGGACATACCAATTAAAGCAAGTTAGAAAAATAGACAAAGGGGAAGAATAAACATCTCTCCAAGGACAAAGTCTTACTTTGGTGCATTTGTTTTTTCTTCCAGTCTTTTCCTGAGCATCATTTTGCATGTAGTTGTGTTCATATCAGGCATATTTTGAATTCTATCTTCTAAAACTTAACATTAAAACAAGCATTTTCTTTTTCATCGCACAGTCTTTGGAAACATCATTTAAATGGCTCTATTATTCTGTCTAGTGGCTTCCTCTAAATAATCATTCCTCCACTGTTGGATACTTAGGCTGTTTACCACTCTTATCTCCTGTGAGTAGGACCATGTGAGTCATATCTGTGTCAGACCTCCGCTCATTTCCTCAGGACACATTCCCAAAAGTGGAATTACCCAGTCAAGGAGCATAAATACTGCTAAGATACTTGATAAACTGTGCCAAGTAGCTTTCCAAAAGAATTGTACTAGTTCAGGCTGTTGCCAGTACTGTGTGACAGACAGGTGAACGCCATATTTTAAGAGATTCACTAATGGTGTTTCTCAATATTTTAATCTTATCAACATATTTTTTATTGATTTCAGACAGGAAGGGAGAGGGAGAGAGAGGTAAAAACATCAATGATGAGAGAGAATCATTTATCCGCTGCCTCCTGCATGCCCCCCACTGGGGATCGAGCCCGCAACCTGAGCATGTGCCCTTGACCGGGAATTAAACCATGAACTCCTGGTTCATAGGTTGACACTCAACCACTGAGCCATGCCGGCCAAGCTCAGCTTTCTTGTTTTTTAACACTGTAACCCACCAGTCAAGATTTGCGTTGAGATTAATTTCCTGTTATTTTGAATTATGAAAGCATAGGTATTTATTTCCCCAAATAAATTACAGTGTAATGTAGCACATTAGTCTTTTCAGGCTCTGACTCGCTGCTCCCAGCGTTGGGTTAGCTCTGAGAGTCAGGAGCACGGCTGTGTCCAGGGCAGGGCGTTTGCGACAGTGCGGGACTTGAAGGCACGCACACCTGAGGGGACTGGGATATTTCACCTACAGCCGTGGTTCTCAATCTTTCTAATGCCGCGACCCTTTAATACAGTTCCTCATGTTGTGGTGACCCTCAACCATAAAGTTATTTTCGTTGCTACTTCATAACTGTAATTTTGCTACTATTATAAATCGTAATGTAAATATCTGTGTTTTCTGATGGTCTTAGGCGACCCTGCTAGTGGTTCTCAACCTGTGGGTCGCGACACCTGGGTTCAAAGCAGTAGCAAAATTACAGTTATGAAGTAGCAACGAAAATAATTTTATGGTTGGGGGGTGACCTTGGACAAGTCCTCAACATGAGGAACTGTATTAAAGGGTGGCAGCATTAGAACGGTTGAGAGCCACTGACCTACAGATTCCTAAGAGGGAATGTGTTTGCTATCCTCAGAGTGTGATAAGCTGACAGAATGGTGAGGGAGGGGGAGGAATTTGCAGCTATCCAAGATGAAAAGGTAGGGTGGAGGACTTGGGACTTCTGTGTGTGAACATGGTTAGTTCCCCCACCGCCCTGGGCCCCACCAGGTTGAGCAGCTTCAGGAGAGTTTGAGTCCTTGGCTCTGGGGGGGTACCTGGAGGCTGGAATGTGAAGAATGTTGAGAGGAGTCCTTTGTTGGGGAACCAACCGGCGCAACTAAAGCCTGGGGGCTGCAAGGGATGTCCTGGCCTTCCGGTCCCCTTACTAGCAGAGCGCTGAGGCTGGAGGGAAGTAGGCGGGTTACTAGCTAAATGTCCTCTTCTTATTGGTGGGTAGCTGTCACCAGGTGACCAAGATACCCGATAAGAACAGGCAAGGAGAAACCTGGATAACTAGCAGGCACATAGTAAATCAAACCCTTGATATTCTCTCTGTCTCTTTCCTTATTACAATATCTGACGTGTAATGCATGGCTTAATGCCTTTGATACTTTGAAATATCCCAACTGGAGCAGCTGTTAATATATCCTTCCAGTTAGAGCTTCTGTTCCAGTTGATACTCAAAATCTGTTTGCTTGTGTGCTAGAAAACACAGAATGACAGTGCCTTACGAAGATCAGTTATTCACTAATGTAGAAGCCTGGAAAAGGGGCTCCAGGGCCAGGATATCACCGGGACCCAGGTGTCTTCTGTCTTGTTACTTCACACCTTTAGCAAGTTCCTTCTCCTCCTCGTCTCAGCTGGACTGACAGGAAGGAGGAAGGGACGAAGAAGACTTAACACCAGATGTCTGTTAGGGACAGTTCCTAAAAGTTCCTGTAACACTTCTGCTTACATTCCTGGGGCTGAAATTTGGTCCCATAGCCACACTGGCTGCAAGGGAAACCGAGAGGTGTGGCTTTTAATGTGGGTGGCCACGGGTCCAGAGAAACTCAGCTTCAGAAGGTGTAATGACGTCATAGTGCTTCTCCGGTAGGGGTCGTGAGAATAGATTTGCCAAATGCCCCAATCGGAACGGACTTTGGAAATCACGTTGAGCTCCTTCGTTTACAGAGGAAGACACTGGTACTCAGAGAAGGAGAGAGGACTTGTCCACGGTCACACAGCCTGCAAACATCCAAGGCAGCAACACATTTGGGCTTCTCGGCTCTTTCCACCAAACCTCCAGCTCTGACTTCTCAGCCAGCTCAAGGTCTCTGACCTTGGGTTCAGGTCATCTGTCTTCAACCTTTTTCCTGGATCCCTTTACCACCAACTTCTTAAGAATCCAGACTTTTAGATTCTCACATTTCAAAACTATTTTGAGCAAAATGTGGGTTACACTACATTAAACTAGTTTCTTCACAGCCCCCAACATAAGAAGGGTATTTTTTTTTTCCAGGTGACAAAGCCAAAAAGGTCAAGTCCCCCCGCCACCCTTTTTCCTAAATGTTAAAATTCTGTCCTTAAATCTTCCTCCTTTAGCAAGCTGCTGTTACATAATTGAATACTCTGGCTTCATGATCTGCATTGAATAATGAATCTGTGAGGACAGACAGCCTGCCTGGCTATAGAGACTGTGAGGGTACTGGCACGCGCCCCAGCGATCTAGAGCTTTTTAAAGCTGAGGGTGTAATGTGACAAGGACTGTCCCCCCGATTATTTTCCAGAATTGTATGGCTCTTTATCTCTTTAGTCTGGTGGTGCTGGTGGGTGAGCTTAGGAGGAGAGAGAGGAGCTTGTGTGAGCTGTGTGTTAGAGCGAGAGGGTGGTGGAAAGAGGCACAGACTTCTGTATGAGATCTGATTAGCAGTACGTCTGGGCTAATGGCCCCAGGACCCTGATACTCAGGGCAGACCCCCGGTGCTCTGGGCTGGCAGGAAGCAGACGGCTAGTGGAAGTCTCTGCTGGGACCCTCCTTGCCATGGGATTCTGGAAGAGGAGGGCTTCTCCTGGCGGTTTTGATGGGCCCTGCCTGGGAAGGAGGTTGCCCGGGTCCAGGGAGCTTGGGTTGAGAGAAGCAGACCACCTCCTCTGGGCAGGAGCCGGGAGACCTAAGCTCTGGTCCCAGCTCTACAGCTTACCTACTGTGCGGCGCTGACGAGTAATTTAGCCTCTCTGAGCCTCAGTTTCCTCTCTGCAGGAGGAGGCCAGTGCCCACTCATCGGGTTTTGTGAGGGGCAAATGGGCACGGAACCTGGAGAGCACGTTCTGCAGGTGCTGCCCGGCCTCTGGCCTGGGTCGCTGTGCAGAGGGGTTTTGCCCCAGGGTTTATGATGCTGAGTGTGTGTACGTGCACGCGTCTTCCTGCCTGATGTGCTGTTTTGCCTGATTGCAGCCTGGGCCCTGGAGAGGAAGAGGTGGTGCCCGTTTTACTGTTGTCCTTGCTCGGTCTCTGATTATCTCGCTAATGGTACTACTACAGATAATTACGATTATTATGTACTTCTGTATGCCAAGCATTATGTTAGGTTCTCTGTGTACTTCCCCTCCTCTCCTCTCGATTAATCCTCAGCCAACCCCGCAAGGCAGGTGTCAGCATTTTCCCCTCCGCTTTACGGTGGGGAAATGACCCTGGGAGGTATAGTGACATCTGAGGTGGTCTTGCTATGAAGGATGGCGCCTGGGTCTGAACCCGGGCCTGACTCCAGAAGCAGTGCTCTGTCAGGTGTTGAACCCTGGGGTGTGTAGGGGACCCCGAGGGGAGCAGATGAGAGTGGGCTGCTAGGCTGGAGGGGCCCAGATTTGGGCAGACCCCTGTTAGGAGGACACTGCAGAGAGTCTGGAAGATGAGAGAACCCAGTTTCCTAGACCCCATTGCCTCCCACCTTGGTGGAGGTGGGGTGAGGACTCCTGTGACGGAGACCCGGGGGCCACTGGGCTCTGAAGAGGGCCTTGTACTCTGCTGGGGGAAAGGGGTTTGAGGATGCAGGGACCTGGTATTCTAAGCGAGGTGCTATGGTGACAGGGGCTGGGGGCACTCTGATGGGGGGGGGGGGGCACTGGCTCTGTATTCCCCAGCAGCAGCAGCAGCAGCAAAGGGAGGCCATCCTTCCCAAGCTTTGCTTTGCTCTGAGCTGGGGGAATGGCTTATGGGTCTCAGCCCAGCCCACAGGGCAGCTCAGCCCTGATACAAATCCTGTTAAAGCTGTGGGTCCAGGAGCAGAAAGCAAGCAATTGTTGCAGCCCATCAGGAGTTTGCCTGGTGAACAGAGGGGATTTTTTTCCCCTTCTACTTCTAAAGGGAATGACTTAGAATGTAAAGAGCCCGCCCAGCCCAGGAGCAGTTGGGAAGTTGGCGCTGCCCTCTCCCCTGGGGGCCTGACAAAGCAGAGGGTCTGTGCATCATTAACACTGTTATTGTTGCCGTGGTTATTGTTGTCATCAAGGTTTGTGGGTTGTGGCCTAAGAAATCTGCAGGATGGCACTGGGCGGTGATCCAGGGCTCACTGAAGCTGCATCTTAAGGAAAGAAGGGAGCGTGCACATTGCAAAGGTTAAAATAGACTGAAGGGGAGGAGAAAGGAGAATGTTAAGTGGCTGGAGCAGCAGCGCCTTTGGCTTAGGGAGGGAGGCCAGGGCGGCCCTCCTGGCTGTCCCTGCAGTTGCCTGCTAAGGTGAGGGTCTGTCTGAGGCAGACACAGGCTTTTTATCCTCCCCAGTCTCAGAGGTGCTAAGTAAGCCTCCCAGGTCTCCCCTGGAACTGGCTATAGGCCTGTTTTCCCCTGTCACTCCCAAATCTCCAGACCCTGCTGGGTCACCCCAGCTCCTGCGCTGGGCGTGCTGTCTCTTCCCAGCGCTCGCTTCCGGCTCAGCTACTGAGATGATCTCAGATTGTCCTGGGACCCTGCCATGGACTTTGCCTGCGGATCGATCACCGCCTTTCTGTGTGTCTCCTCTTGGGTCTGTGTTGACAGAGCACTTCCCACCTTTTCCTTTGGACCGTCCTCCCCTCTCTGGGCTTCTCCCTTGGAACCTCGACTCCAGATTTACTCCCCAGCCTGTCTGGGGTGCCTGATTGTCCACACGTCCATGCCTGAGCTCATTATCACCTTCCTCAGCATCAGACAGACAAAAGCCCCCGCTGCTTCTCAATTCTTCCATCTTTGGCGATTGTTCCGCTCCTAGCCCAGAATCCTTGGGGTCATTTTAGCCTCTTCTCTCTTCCTTCCTTGCTTACATAGGAATAGTCATTGAGTTCTGTTGTTTTTCCCTAAGGCTCTTGGATTGACCCATTTCTTTCCACTTGGGCAGCCACCCAGCTGGTCCCTCCACCTCCAGCTTCCTGGTGGCTGCCCAGTCTGAGGTCATGGCCAAATGCAGTTCTCTAGGAGCCAGGCTTTCAAGACCCGCAGCCTGGCTCCACCTGCCCTCTCCCACCGTGCTCCCACCCAGGCCCTCACGGGCTGTGCTGTGGTCACTGGCTGTGCTGTGGTCGGCCTGGTGTCAGTGGTCCCTTCCCGGTCTCCTGAGAGCTGCCATGGACTCACCGTCTAATGTGCTCCTAGCGGTGATCTCTGCATAGGCCAGGATGGTAACCAGTGTGCCTTGTCGTGTTTGTTATTCTGGACGACCAGTTCCTGTGGCTTTCAAGGGGCCAGGTGCTGTTCTGGGCCCAGTCCTCCAGAACTAGCTCTAGTCTAGGGGACAGGGTAGGGATGGGGAGGTGGGGAGGAGACAGACCCCCTATAAAGACCGGCTATGGGGAGTACCCGTGTCAGCCCCAGTGTCATGCCCAGTGACGGTGTTCAAGCAGAGGCAGTTTGCTCGGTGTATCTCTGGTTGAGCTTAAGTCCTCTGCTGTGTGAGGGTGAGCACTGGGTCAGAGGTTTTGGTGGCTGGCTGGGCCTGGGCCGTGGTTTGTTTACTCTGGGGGTGGCCGATGTGTAGATGACCTGAGGGACCCACTGGGTTTTATAGGAAGGAAGCTGTGGGTATGCCTTGAGACTCGGCTCTTGCGGTTTCTGTTGTAGACACGGCTGTCGCTGCGGCCCAGCTACGCCACCGTGCTGCCTGGGCAGGCGGGCACTGGGCTGGCCCTCCCACTGCCCTTTTCCAGAAGCACAGATGCCTGCCCGTTTCAGGAGGGCTGGTCCACAGGTCAGGAGCCCCAGGCACTGGGCAAAGGTAGTTGTTTTTCTTCTCTGCAGATTATCTGAGGATTAAAATCAGAGCAGAGTCAGTGTGTTTTTCCAACAGATTTTTTTTTCTTCCTTTTTTCCTTTAGTCATGTGCATTGAGCTATGAGCTCTTTAGTCTGAAGTCCATTAGTTCTCTGGGAGCAGTAAACTAAATAACACGTAACAATTAACTTTTTGGTGAGCTCTCAAGGTGGGCTGCCTAAGGGCAGTGGTCTGTAGGCCTGTCCACAGCTCTGGCAGGGCAGAATGAGGGAGCGATCATTCCTCAACTCCTCCTTCTGGATGGTTTTACCCGGGGGAGAAGGAACCTGGAAACCTAATGGCAGGTTATATTTAGAAACACTAGAACGTGGCTACATTTCTGTCTTCTGTTCTGCTGAGATAGAAATTTGTATTACATATTATGGTAATGACGCTATCGGAGTGCTTTATGATTTATAAAGTATGTTCGATAAGTTATCCCATTTTATCCTTACAGCAGTCCCATGAGGGAGGTATTATTATCTCCATGTCAGATGTGAGAGGCATTAAGCCTCTGGAAGGTTGAGGGATGATGCTTAGCCATCTTAGCTATTGAGTGGTAGAGCTAAGATGGCTAAGACTCCTGGCTGTAAAGAGGCAGTGGACTGAGAGGGCATGGGATCAAAGAGAGAGACTGGGGTTCGGGTCCTGGCTCTGCTTTTACATTAGCTATGTAACTTTGGTCAGACAATTTACCTGATCAATATGATTAAGCATATCAGATAATCTACAGTTGGTCCTTTTTATTGACCACATTCCTCCATATTTCTCAGTCCTTGCTCCATTCTGGGCTGGTTGCTCTGGGCTGGATCCTTGGTTTCCTAGATTCCATGCATTTATCATTTTTTATTTACATCTTGTTTTGGTAGAGCATGAGTTCTAGTAGCTTCCTGAGAAAGGGTGCCTTGGTGGTAAATCGTGCACATCTGAGATCTTAAGTCTGAGTAAATTTGTTTTCACCATTGACAGTTTGGCTGGTTATCAAATTCCAGTTGGAAACCACATTGCTTGATCATTGCAAAGGTGATGCTTCATTGTATCCCAGTGGGCTGATGACCAGTCTTACGCCAATTCTGACTCCTGGTCTTTTATATGTGGTGTGTATTTTTTCTTTGAAACACAAATCTGCTCTTTGTCAGCAGTGTTCTGAATGTTTGCAGAGATGTATTTTGGTGAGAGTTAATTTTATTCTTGATGCTGGGCCCTCTCAACTGAAAGCTCACATCCTTCAATTCTGGGGTATTTTCTCAAATTATTTCTTTGATAATTTCTTGTCCTCTGTTTTCTTCTTTTTCTGGAGTTCCTTTAATGTGGCTGTTTGTGCTTTAATTTGGCTGTTTTTAGTCTTAGTTTCATCTTTCCATTGGTTTGATTCTGCCCCTTTTATGTTAAGGGCTTTCCTCAGATATCTGGCGAACCTTGTTATCGGTGCGTATTGAAGAGCAAGGCACTAGCACATGATCAGAGACTGAGTGTGGGGAGGGGGTGGAGGGCACTGGTTTACTGAGGGGACCTCACAGTAGGTATTTGATTGGGATTTCAGCTGTCCCATGGGAGGATCTGCAAGTCACTGTCTTTGGATTGTTTTTCTTATGCTTCTCGGTTTCCCCAGAGAAAAATTCTCTAATCGCCTGCCTGGGGGAATAAGACTGGCAGCATTCTGGAAAAGGGGTGCGAGGGGGTGGGGCTCATGCGGATGGTTAATCTCAAGGTTTAGTTCGTAGACTTCCCTTAATCTCCTGTTTTCTCTCAGGGCCACACCTCACCCTCTGCCCGGTGTCTCCCAGCAGAGCTTTCCTTATTTCAGTAACCAGGTAGTAACCCCTGAGCCTTCTGCCAGCTAGGCACGGGGCTGTAAGCCAACTGTGTGGGCTGGTGAGGGGGTCTGCTGTGTGACGGCTCCTTATTCATGTGTTTCACACACACACACACACACACACACACACACACACACACACTGCTTTCATCTTACACATGCCTGTGGAGGTGCCTGGTACCTCCAGTGCCCAAGGTTTTCAGGCTTCTTGGGGACAATTCGCTCATTTTTGTTGGCTTGTTTCCTGAGATCATTGGCTGAGTAGGGCAAGCAGAAACCCCCTCACCATCCATTCCCATCCTGAGCATCAGAGGTGATCTCATTTCTCCGTGGATTTGTGTTTTGGTGCTTCTGAGTGGGATGGAGTTTTCGCATTGCTCCAGTGTGTGAGGCGGTGTAGAATGTAGACACTGACCTCCCAGAGAGGTCCTGATTGAGGGCGTGGCAAGTACGTCCATGCACATGCTCGTGATGTATACAGTCCGTGCAGCGTCATGGAAGTGCATGGGGAAGAGAGTGACTTGGAGACTGAGAGTGGACGGGGAAGTGTCTTGGGGTGTGTGGTGACTTGGAGAGGGGGTGAGGTGAAGGGCAGCTCTAGTCTCCTGAGAAGGGCTGGTGTGCCCTCATCCCTCTGAAGTGGGAGATGCTTTAGGCAGCAGGTCTGTGGGCACCTGTTCTTCCTCAGGCCTGGCCGGGTCCCATCCTTGTCTCCTTCATTTGCAGGTTGTCCTGCCCGGATGGCTGTCCTCCACAAAGGTCTCCTCGCTCATCGAGAGGATCTCTGACCCCAAGGACTTGAAAAAACTTCTCAGGACCCGGAATAATGTATTGGTGCTTTACTCCAAATCCGGTGAGTGCCCCGCCTGGGGTCACCTGTTGGGGATGGTATGTGACAGGAAGGGAATGAGAGGGGGCAGAGGTGGGAGACGGAGACTTCAGGGTCAAAAACCAGTCAGGGAGGGTCCTAGGGACACCGTGTTTGTCGGCTTTTCTCAGGAGACGGCAGAGGCCCGGAGGGGCGTTAGTTCTGCTGGTCTGGGATCCCTGAGCGATTGTTCACTTCCTTTCTGTAAGTGTTTCTTACAAAAAGCCTCATTGCAAAAAAAAAAAAAAAAGCCTCATTGCCTCAGGAGAAGGTGTGAGTGTGAAGGAAGACAGAGGACTGTGGACACTGGGGATGGACATTCTGACTTCCTGGACAGGCACGGGCCTGCCCTGCCAGGGCATGCTTCTCCAGGGCTGTTGATGAACAGCCTGGGCCGGCCCGTCGCCAGCTGAATTGGTCCCAGGCCTGGGGACATGCACCCAGGCTGGCAGCTCTGACCCGGCCTGTCCCCCATCTGTCCTACTCTGGGATTGGAACACAAGGCTGAGCTTGGACTGGGCTCAGGGCGGCTTCAGTGGGGCTGGGAGCAGTAGCTTGCCTCCTCTGACCTTGGAACTGGCGAGGGCACAGTGGATGGAGAGAGGTTTGCTCGGCTGTTGGCTGTGACTCTGAACATCAGACTGTTGATATTATTCCAGCACAGTTAAGTGTTTTCACTGCTCCTGAGGATGCCAAGTTTTCCGTGCCCTGGAGAAGCAATAGCCAGTGGCTGGGCCAGTTCCGGGCACAGCTCTCCCTGCAGCTCATCCTTGACACTCATTGGCACTGGGGCTGATGGGTGTTTTGGACGTGTGTCCCTCCGGAGCCCGCACCCTCCAAGCACCCTGGCACATGCTGCTCCTTGCCCTTCTGCAGGCCTGGCAGACGCTCCCTGGGGTGGTTGTTGGGAGCCCAGCATGTGACTAGCATTTCTCTGCTGTCAGGAACAGGGGTAAACTGAGGCCAGGGAGAAGCAGAGCTGCTCCTGAGGCCTGGGCGTAGGGCCCTGAATAAGCGTGGCTCACACCGTGGGTGCTCCTGGACCTGGCGGTTGTCGGTGTGGGGGCACACTCAGCTCCTCTCTGGGTACGTCCCGTCACGGGAGCTCATCATCATACAAGGACGCCTCCAGGACCTTCTGCGGTACGCTCCCCTTCGCTCCGCTGCCAGGAGGGAGGCAGCGCAGGTGGTCAGATAACATCCAGGTTACGAGGGAGGAGCTGAAGCTGCGAGAGAACAGCTGACTTGTCTGAGGCCTCGCAGCCGGTAGACGGTAGAGACGGTAGACCGGTAGACGAAGTAGAGGATAGACGATGTCCGAGCTGGTCGGTCGAGCTGGTTGGTCGAGCAGGTCCTCTGCTTGTTTCTTCTGCTGGAGGGAGGAAGCGATGTGTTACCTCTGCAGGGACGGGAGGGCTCTGCCACCAGGAAATGATTTTGGTTAGTTAGAGGGTGGGAAGGCGGGGTCCCCCGTTGGGGCTTGCAGGGCAGGAGGCAGGGCCCAGAGGTCTTGTTTTCTCTTCAGCCCTCACCCAAGCGGGGTCGCATGCTTCCCGCGTGCTGGCTCCTCCCTGCCTCGGCAGTGGCCGTGGGTGGTTATTCTACCTTCCTGCCTCCTCCCCAGGCCTGTCACTACACTTGTGACTGTGGGTGGGCTTTCAGGGCAGCACAGTAACTGGGTTTCTCGCCTCCCGTCCTTCCTGGCAGGGCTCCCTTTCCGCAGGGCTAGGGGAGGGGTGCTGCCTATCCCTCTCCTTCAGCTTCCCTCCGCCGCTCCCCAGAGCCCATCTGCCTGCTGAGCGATGGCCTTTCCCACCTCCGCCGCGCCCTCCTCCTGGTGCCCTGGTGGGGTTCCTGGCACGGTTCTAGAACGATGCTTTTTGTTTACTTCCATAAAGGCTCTGCATGCTTTGTGTTCACAAACAGCTACCATTCTCCACACTAGAAAAGGAGATCTGTGGAGGCAAACAATTCAGACACCATTTCTGCTTGGCTTTGGAACGTATCGTAGGGGGGAAGGCGGCAGACTGCTCTCCCCACCAGCGTCTGCCTGGTAGGCCCCTCACATGCGCTCACAGGTATGGCAGGGGGACGTGACACACTGGCCACAGCCACTCGGCAGTGGGACCTTGCCGGCTGGCAGTGCTACATCCTGGCCACAGAGGCTCCATCCCAAGAACCTGCCCTCCTACAGTAGAATGCAGGTGCTCTGCCCAGATCCACAGGAGTTGACACCTGGGCCAGCAAAGCACTCTTCCTTTCTCCTGTCCACTCCTTTCTGCCCAAGGCATGGTCTGCGGTCCTGCAGCCGACTCCCGAGGTACTGCCCGGCCCAGTTCCTCCCTGCCATTTCCCGGGAACTGGGCTATGACATCTGACATGGTACACTTGGCATTGGTCTGTTGGAGACTAGTGTCACGTGTAAACTTCATCTGATCACCAGGTTGTCCCGAGAGCCCCTAGATGCGTGTGTGATGGACACAGGTAGGAAGGATCCGGCCCCTGCCCTCATCAGCTCCCAGGACAGACAAGGGTGGAATTGGCAAACTCATTTCCCACGTTAGTTATAGAATTGTCGTTATGTGGTTATAAAGTTTTCAAAATTTGTCCCAGACAGGTAGTGAGTCAGAGACTCTCCTGGGAGTTATCTGTTTTGCTCAGAGACACTTGGAGGAGTGAGGGGTGAGGGGTGGCTTACAGGAGGCGTGGCTTACGTGGGGGTTCTCTGTCCCCGAGGAAGGGCCCAGGAAGATGGCGGGAGCAGGGGTTCCTGGAATGAGCTGCGCTGTCCTCCCAGAACTGTTGGTCACCGGGACGATATTTTAACTGGGGTTCTGGACTGGTCTCCTTCTTTCCCTGCCCCCAAGAGAAGATGGCAGGGTGGCCTGGTGTCCTTGGGCACAGATGTTTAATATTTGGTTGTGTTGTTTTTTACAGAGGCTGCAGCTGAAAGTCATCTCAGGCTACTGTCCACGGTGGCCCAGGCAGTGAAAGGACAAGGCACCATCTGCTGGGTGGACTGTGGGTAAGTTCTGGGGACATGGGCATGTGGCTGGAGAGCAGGGGCTTGGAGGCTGTGGCCAGTGGGGGGCGGGACTTGCCCCTGATTAATCCTCTGAGAGGGAGGATGGGATGGGGAGATGCTGCAGAAAGACCTCCCTGGCAGCCTGGCAGGGTCACCTGTGGCCTGGAGGAGGCAGTTCTGGCTCTCCCTCTATGTCCGTCTTCCCTTCTCCCAGAGAGCTTTTACGTTTTACTTTGCCATAAGTCACTTGATTTTGTTGGTGGCAGAGGGGGCCTTGTTTTGTAGATGGGGCCTTGGTACCCAGAGAGGCAAGGTGATTTTCAGGGTGACCCATAAGCTTGCTTGTGGGGGAGGGAGTTCGGCAGCAAGAACCTGGGCTTTACCCGCCCCATCCAGGCCAGTAACAGAGGTCTCCTCACCCTGCGGCCCAAGGTGGTGGAATCAGCTGGCCAACCTGTCTGCTGCCTTGGCTTCGAAGGGGACGCTATTAGACGAATCAGGTGGCGTAGTCCTTCCAGCTCGCTCCTCTAGCTGTGTCTCCACCCCTACCCCACCTGTCCCAGTGCCAGTGCCGTGAGCTCCTTTCCCTCCTCTTCCCCCTCCTCCTCCTCTTTCCTCTCCTCTTCCCTCTCCTCTTCCCTCTCCTCCTCTTCCTTCTTCTCCTTCTTGACCTCCCTCCTCTCAGGGGTTTTCTTGTCGGAATCGAGCGCCGCCCCCCGGGAGGAAGCCCATGGAAAGAGGCTACTTCTTAGGGTGGGGAAGGCCTGTTGGTGGAGTTCCTCTGATTCTCTTGAGTTTGGAAGCTGGAGTGCAGGGTGTGCTCAGCTTCCCTTTCCTTCCCATCATTAAGAGTAATTTCCACATCTCTCTGTGTTCAGTGCTCTGCTGCTGGGATTATATTTATACACACCTCTTGTCATATCATTAGCTCCCAAGCTGGCATAGATTGGCAGAAGCACAGAAAGACAAGCAGATAGTGAATGAACATAGGAAAAAAGATAGCTAAGAACAGGCTTGCCCTTTACACGTTTATGGAGCGCCAGCCGTACGCCAGGCACTGTGCTGCACTTGGCAGCGCGCAGCGTTTACATGGCCTTCTGACTGAGGACAAGAGGTGTTTCCGGAGCCTCTTTGTCCAGCCACTGCTCACCTGGACGTGGGGTTTGTCAGGAGCGTGGAGTTGGGAAGAGGAGGGGAAAGGAGAATTGTTCTCAAGGGCCTTGTACTCCGGTGAGTTAGTTTGGGGAAGAGGCGGGGTGCTGCTGGGAAAGAGGCAGCCCTTTTCCTGGATGGCCCGTGGCGGTCTTTAACCTTGGATGTAGCTGGCCCTGCCTGAGTCACAAGCCTTGCTGCTACCCTGCGGGTTAAGTGAGCTTTCATGGGCTCCACTCCAGGGCCATCTTCTTCCCCTGCAATCTGAGTCCTGAACGGCTGTTTTGCAAATGAACTTCATGGCCTCCAGCTTGCCCCGCCCATGACTGGAGAGGACTGAAGGAGATTCATATTTTGACAGAGCACCGTGTCAGACCCGCAGACGTGTTAGCCCAGCAGTGTTTGCTGAAGCCATGTGTGTGTATGTGTGCATGCACGCTTGCCTGGCCTCACACCTCTAGGTTTACTGAAACACCAACTCACCTACCCTCTAGATGGTGGGTGAGATTGTAGCCATTGGTGAATTCTAGTTCATCCCTGGTCTGGAAGCGTTTCTGTCTTCCAGGTGTGTCACTCTCTCCAGTAGCTCGCCAGGCGTGCACTCCGTGACTGGCAAAACGCGAAAGCCTATTAGAGAGGACTCTCCACAGCTGAAGATGATGCCAGTTCTGCCCAATGAGGCCTATCACGGGGGTCTTGTGAGGCTTGCAGTTGGCCGAAGTGGGCAGAAGAGCTTTGATGTTGCTCCGTCCACCTGGGTCCACTCAGCAGACATTTCCGAGCACTTACTGTGTGCTTTGAGGTGCACAGTCATCCCCTCCCCCCAAAGGATAGCAGTGTCCTCTGAGCCAGGAGGAGGCAGACACCTAATCCTGTGACTACAACCCAGGTGAAAAGTGCTGTAAATGTCGGCTATCTGTGTTGTCTCTTAATTTTGTCTGGAAAGGTTGAGAAAGCTTCACAGAGGAGGTAGAGTTCAAGTTTGGGGCAAATACCCCAGAGTGTCAGGTCTTTAAAGTGCCCCGGCTTTCCCTGCAGGTGTGGTGTGGGCCACGCACTGCCTGGAGTCCTCTGGCTGGTGGCCCGGGCCGGCACAGTCCTGCTCTGCTCCCTGGACGGGCAAGACTAAATGTGGCCGGACTAGTGTGTGGAGAGAGACTGAGGCGATTAGAAGGCAGGACTCATGCGGAGACATGTATACGTGCCAGTGGGAGAGAGAATCCTGGGACGGATGTGCTAAATGAAAACCGAGGGAGAGGGCACCTTAGTGCTTAAAAGGTAACCTGAAGACAAAGGGCTAGATGGTTTCATGCCTGTAGTTGCCACTCCATGTATCCCTGTAAGAGGACGTGTAAACGGAAATGCGAAATAGCTTTTAAAATGGTTTAGAGAAGTAGGCGGAGTGAGGAGCTATAATGGATTATGTTGGAAGCAGTGGTATCTGTGTTTGAAATCAGAGGCAGAGTACGGCCACATCTTCCCAGAACAGCCCACGGACAGAACTCGGCTCTGGTCTGCGCAGGCCACCCTGGGCGGCAGTTCTCACGGACCGGTGTCACATGAAACTCCCCAGGGCACCAGCTGGCTCTGCCCTCCTGCTCAGCCACCCCCGCTCCTCAGCTTCCGAACGTGCCCCCTAAATCATTAGGGAACCCGACCATCTTAACTCCCGGGCCCTGCGATGACAGCTCTCGCTGTTGTCCTGAATGCGATCCGTCTGTGTTTATGAATCTGAAAGAGACGCTCTGGGGATGGGCAGGCGCGCGCTCAGGAACGCTTTCTGTTGCCGTCTGCAGTGGAGTAAGTAGGTGGAACGGAGCCAAGCCAACGTCTGCTCGCTTTTTATCTCGGCAGCTGTTAACTAGCAGGTGGGCAGCCAGAGCGCCCCTCCCCTCCCCTCCCCTCCCACAGGCCCTCTGAGGTTCCCCAGCTCCCGTCCTCTCCAGCTCTGCCTCCTGCCCTGCCTCCTGCCCTGCCAGCGAAGGGTCAGAGGCTGGGATGGGGACACCAGGGCTTGGAATGGGGTGACAGGAAGGTCAAGAGGGAACAGCCCCCTCTGCTTTTCCCCCTTAAAGAGCGGGTGAAGGGAACGGGGGCATTTGAGGGTGAGGGAAGGCGGAACTCTGGTGAGAGGTGCGTGGCACAATGGCAGAGGCGGGGTTGAAGGGTCGGCGTTGCTGCTTCTTAGCTCCGTGACCTTGGATAGGACAGTCACCCTGGGTCCATTTCCTCGTCTGTTAAATGGGACAATAATTCTTTCTTCCTCCTAGCTCCATGGAAGTTCTTTCTGGAATACAATTGAGATGGGAGACCCTATGCTGCTATAGTTATTTTTCATCTGGGCAGGACTGTTCAGGACTTTCAAGAAGCAGCCTTTTCTTGGGTGAGGAGCCCTTGGTGGTTGTGAGGGTGCCTCTGAGGGAAGTTTTGGCATGAGAGTCAGCCCCGGCTCGTGGGTGCTTGGCTCCGACCCTGACGAAGTGCAGGGTGCAGTGGAATTTGTACACCTGCAGGTCAGGAGGCCTGCCTTTGAGTCTGGGCTCATCCCTAAATAGCCTAGTTCAGAAAAATCCCAGAAGCTGCCAGACTTGGTGTGCGTGTGTGTGTGTGTGTGTGTGTGTGTGTGTGTAAGTCTTTTGTCTTCCAGTCTTTGTGGGGACCTTTTTTTCCTTTGCGTCTCTCCCCATGCTGGGTATCTGCCTCTTAAAGCTTTCCAATCCTTCCCTCTGTGTGTCTCATGTCTCCGTGTTTGTTCCCTGTCCCTTACAAGTTTCTGCCGCCTCCTCCCTTCTCTGGTCCCTGCTGCCCATTCCTTTGACCTTTTTCCTCCTCTCTTCTCTGTGTGGATGTTTCTTTCCCTCTTTTTCTCTCTTTTCTGGCGCTTTCCTCTCAACCGGCGCCTACGTGCCTGCAGGCACACATAGCCCTCCCTGTGGGTCCTCTCCCAGTCCCAGCAACTTGTTGCTGTGAGGTTTCTATAGGGTGTGTGGCTTCTGTCCAGGGATCTGTCAGCTCTCCCGGCCCCTCACTCCACCTCCTGGCTCAGGCCTCAGCAGCCACGCTCGGATTGGCTGCTGGTGGTTGTCTGGCTAAGTGTGTGTGCGTGAGGGAGTTGGTATTCCCTCCGTGCCCCGCAGCCTGGCATCGGGCTCGGCCTTGGCGTGGAGTGCTGCTGTCTGGGCAGCTGAGCCGGGGCCAGCAGGCGGGAGTTGGGCCTGGGATGCTAATTCCTGGAGCGGATTCTCACCGGGCTGAGGCTGCCCTCTCCCTGCTCATTGCTTTCTTTTCTGAGGGTCAAGGTCATTACCTAACCACAGTTTCCTTCTCCCCTGCTCTGTCTCCCATCTGCCTTATTTACCCTGGAACAGCGCTGGCTTCCCAGATCCAGGATTTAGGGCCTGCCAGCGTGGGCATAACATATTTTGAAGTCTTAGCTTTTCTTCTAAAGAATATTTGAGTTTAGCGTTTGCTCCTTTCTCTGTAAGCATGTTTAATATGACTTACTGTGTGTTAGAGGAGACTCCCAGACGAGAGCTGTGTTGATGTGTCTTCAGACACCTCCCAGCGCATTGGCGGGCACTCCTTGGGGTGGCACGTCCCCCACAGAGGAGCTGGGCAGGCAGGTGGAGGAGGAGAAGGCACACTTATCTCCCTCTGTTCCCATCACTTTTACTAGCTGTGCTGCGTAATTCATACTTTATCCTATGCCTTCTTGAGGTAGGGACAGCCAGACCTGGGAGGATCCCTGCTGTATGCAGCAGGCCTCTTCATCAGAGAGCGCTACCTGGCCACCAAGGTCTGCCCAAGGTTAAGGCCAGCTGTTCCAGGACTGTTCTGTCTGCCGCCCTTGTCCTCCAGTTACATCCGTTCATATTGTCCTTGGTATTTGGCATCTAGAAGTCACTCTGACAGTATTTCTTGCTCATTTGCTCCTTAGCTCCCATTTTTTTATGTCTCTGAAGTGAGGGCACTTTCTACTTCTCCTCTCCCACCCGCCTTAGGGTGACAGGCCCATCTGCTCAGGATCCCGCCACGTCAGACGGGGCAGGTGGGAGAAAGAGATGTACCCTTTCTTTGATGTGGAGATGGAACCCAGGAGGCTGCGTTAGCCAAGGGTACCCAGTGGCCAAGACAGGCAGGGGCCAAGGCCAGGTTCCTAGTGTGGTGTGCTTTCTCCCCGCTGCGGGAGGCTGCTGAGTGAGGATCTGGTCAGGGGCTAGGAAAGAGATGATGGAGGTTCAGATCTTTCTGTGTCTCCACCTCTGTCCTGGGTCCTGGCTCCTGGTTCATCCGTCAGGATATAGGCAGCCTGCCTTGGTGCTTTAGTAATACTTGACCCCGTAGAGGGCTTGGAGGCTCCATTCAGCTCACGTGCCCAACTCCTACATTTTGCAGCTTGGGAAACCAAGGCCCCGCCAGAGGTCACAGGCTGGCGAATGGCAGAGCCAGATCTAGAAGCCGTCAGTCACTCCAGCTGGCCGGTGGGCCTGCCTCCAGGGAGGGTCTGGGACTCAGACTTTAACTTATGGAAGCCACACACCCCCTTTCTGAGCCTCTAGCACCTGTTTCTTCCCCCCTCCCTCACCCTTCCTTCATCTCTGGGCTGACCCCCAGGAGAGGGCGTGGCCAGCCTCCTGGATGATCAGCATGGCTCCACACACCCACTGCGCTCTCCCAGCTAGCCACTCCCCAACAAATTCAAAGGAAATGTCCATGTGCATGCATCTGTCGGGGCCAGGGTTAGCGGGGAAGTGTGCACAGGCCTCTGAAATCTTTCTGTCCACATTCTCTGTAGAGGAGGGTCAGGGAGGTGGGTGGGACAGGATGTGGCAGGTCGTGGGTGAGTAACTGGGCAGAAGGAGGCTGGGCTCCAGCATCCCCAGCAGACAGAGTGGTAGGGGAGGCCCTTTGCACGGCCAGTCCACGCTCTGTGATGCATGGCGGTTTTCTGCCTCCCTCTCCATTCCAGCAAAGCATCTAGTTCCCTTGTTCCCTGCCTATGTCTCCTCCCCACTCCAGAGCCTCAGCCACTGGCAGGGGAAGGGAGGGACAGCAGGAGGTAGCCAGAAGATCAATTAATTGTGTCTAATCTCTCAAACAAGATCCTTCTAAGTCCCTGAGGTGGCTAATTTCTCTCTCCTTCTTGAACTCTTATGCCTTATATTGTCTGTACTGCACGATTAGTGCACGCACGCACACACACACACACACACACACACACACACAACTGTCGGAGGGAAGGGAGCCGACCTGACAGAGCACCATCAGGAAGTGTCACCTGGTGGGATCCCTGGAGCTCAGCAGACAGAGCCCAGAGCCCAGGAAGCCAGCAGTGCAGGGCTCCTCCCAGCAGTGGCAGGACAGCGTCAATCAGGGCCTCATTGACTCGGGTGATTACAGAGGGCCCGCCCGCTCTGTGCCAGCTGCTGTTGTAACCCTGGGGAAACAGTGTGAACACACAAAGCCCTCGCCTTCACGGAGCAAACATTTCTGATGGGGTGACAGTCAGTGCACACATTGGCCAGATGTGGAGATGCATCTGCCAGATGTGGAGATGCATGGTGGAGAGAGACAGCAGGGAAGGGAGTGCTGGAGGGGGTGGCAGAGGTGCTCAGAGGGGACAGGAAGCCATCACCCCTCTGAGAATGTGTGCATTTACATGTGTGTGTGTGTGTGTGTGTGTGTGTGTGTGTAGGGGGCAGGAGAGGGGAGAATCCTTGGGCAGTGTCTAGAACCTAAGGAGGGAAGAGAAAGTGTGCAGTCTGCAACAAGGAGTCCTGTGGCACAGACAGAGCTGTGATTGGCTTGACTGGAGTGGGGGCCACAGGCTGCGGGGTCCACACTGAGAAACAGGCTGGAGGACCGCTGGCCTCCCAGGTCCACTCAGCCACGTTGGCTGGTGGGTTGGCAGCATTGCTCCTCAGCCTGGCTGGGCTCTCGGGCATCTAGGCTGCAGCCGACTCTCCCCGGGAGTGGGTCAGCCTGGCCGGCAGGGGTTGGGTTGCAATGACTCTGAGCCCTGTCACTCCTCTCTCTGCTTCGTGAAAGTCACAGGAAGAGGCTGCCAACTTGACAGAAGGGAGAGCCAGCATGGGGTGGCATTTCTCCCCTCCAGAGGCTGCCTTGTGAGTGCCCACCACAGGCGCGGCTGGGTGCCGTGTCAGGTTTCCTGCTCCTGACATGGTTTGTCGTTGCAGTTGAGTGGACGGTAGGTGGTCACAGGGACAGTTGAGCGCAGCAGAACGAAGCTGGCCTAGGAAAGTGCTGAGTGAGCGGTTGTCAGCATCCTGAGTCGAGCCCTCTCTTCTGGGGAATTAACTCAGGCAGGGAAAGGGCACCTCAGACACAGTTCTTCCCAATCGAACCCGCTGCCTGTCAGCATGGCTTTACCTCAGCCTGCGGATTGGGCAGACCAGACTGTGGTGGCCGTAGTCAGTGGAGGCGGGTGTGGCATCCCCACGGGGCTTTAGGGTAGAGTTTCCAGCGAGGATGCAGTGAGTGGGCTGCCCCTCCAATGGCCTTCTGAGCTATGCCCTCGGCTCTCTGGGTCTCCTTCCCACCCCAGCTTATCCCTTCTTTCTGGACTCCCTATTTTAAAATGCCCTCACCACCCTGGAGGAGCAGCCATTGCAATGCCATCAGCCTTTCCTTTTTGGATTCATCATGCATTTCTGAGGCCTGAGGCTGCAAGCTGCAGTGGCCCCTGTGATGGCTGCCACAGGCAGGACTGAATGGGGAGGGAGAGGCCATGCTTCCTGAATTGCAGATTGTATATTTACATTTAAAATGAGGCCCCACAATTCTGCTTGTGCATTGAAGAGCGATGCTTTTAGAATTGAGCTGAATGGTTTCATTAGTCCATCTGTTCTGGGGCTGGTGCACAGCTGTGGGAAGCTGATAGCTGTAGAAGGTGGTGAGGTAAGTAAACAGGTGGGAGATGAAGGGACTTCCCCCAGGTGGCTGTCATACCTGGCAGAACAAAGTTTCTCATGCAGCGTAGTCAGGCAGCAGAGACCAGTGGAGGTTGGGTGACCAACATACCCTCACTGATTCCACGCAGAATGGGGAGAGAGCCCCGCAGCAAGGAGCAGGGGCTGGGGTGGGGTGGCTGGCTGCCTTCGGCGGGCTGTTGGGCACACTTGGCTGAGTGTGGTGAGGTTGTGTGTGAGAGCAGGTAAGGTCTCTGAGGGGGCTGGTGTAGGGCACAGGGGAAGCCAAACCTGGAGACTGGGGAGAGGAAGAGCCAGTGCAGGATGGTGGCATCATCAGATCACCTGGAAGGTTCCTTAAAACAGGGTACGCAGCTCAGGCTGGTGTGGCTTGGTTGGGCATCCTCCCGTGCACCGAAAGGCTACTGGTTTGATTCCCAGTCAGGATACATGCTTAGGCTGGGGCTCAATTCCTGGTAGGGGCATGCAGGAGGCAGCCAATCGATGTTCTGCTCTCACATCAATGTCTCTCTCTTCCTTCCTTCCTCTCTAAAAATCAATAAAAATATTTTATAAAAACAACACAAAAAGCCCTAGCTGGCTTGGCTCAGTGGATAGAGCGTCACCCTGTGGACTGAAGGGTCCCAGGTTCGATTCTGGCCAAGGGCACATGCCTGGGTTGCGGGCTCAATCCCCAGTAGGGGGTGTGCAGGAGGCAGCCGATCAATGATTCTCTCTCATCATTGATGTTTCTATCTCTCTCTCTTCTCCCTTCCTCTCTGAAATCAATAAAGAAATATATTTAAAAAAACACACACACCAGTATTCTCAGTTCTGATTCAGAAGGTCTGGGATGGGGCTGAGAGTTTGTATTTCTAACAGGTCCCTAAGGGAGGCTGGGGCTGCTGGTCAGGGGCCACACTGAGGCCCATCGGTCTAGCAGGAAGGCCTAGATGAGATGGTGCCTGAGCACTTTGTACACAGTGAACAGCACCCAACAGACATTTTTTATTAGAATTGCGAGAGCGTGAGATTACAGACTCCAGCCCTTCACTGAAGCTTCCCCGTTCTCCTTTTGGCTTTTGTCCATACCTGGTCAGATGTCATAATTCTCTCAACATCGTAGAACGTTTTCCTCTTTTCTTGGTCAGATGGTCTATAGCAGGTGGCATATGGCACACATTAGAGCTTGAAAAACAGAAACTTACTTGGGCCCCAGGCAGAGATTCTGAAGGAATGATCTGGGCAGGCCCAGGAAATCACTATTTTTTTTAAACTTCCCCAGGAGCTTGTCATGAGTGGCCATGGTTGGGAACCACTGATCTATACTGAGTGTCTTTTTCTTCTTAGATTGGGCTGTCCACCCCCTAAGCTTCTGGGGCACTTCCTTTATCTGGACCTCCCTGGGTTGTCCCTGACACGTGGTGATACAGCCTCCCAGTCTGCTGGCCCATCTTTCCTGACCAGCCCACCTCGCATTGGGTACTCCCCTTCCCCCGGTTCTCTGAGAACCCGTCTCCAGGGAGGTCCTCTCTCGCTATGAAGTCCAACTTACCTGCCTTATTCTTAGGCTACCAGCAGGTTTCACTCTGTCAACACCTCTGTGAGGACCGCAGGTAACCAGTGGTTCCCGGCATTTGTGTCTTTCAGTGACACAGAGAGTAGAAAATTGTGCAAGAAGATGAAAGTTGACCTGAGCCCAAAGGACAAAGAGGTCGAATTATTCCATTACCAGTAAGTACACGTGGTCATTTCCAATTTCCAAGCAAGTGCTGAAAGCTCTCATTGGTATTCTCAGTGCACAGCGATTTTAGGAAGATCAATTTTATTCCGGAATGATTTTTTTTTCCTGTTTACAGTTATTTCATTTAAAAACACCTTGAACTCTGTTCAATAGCTGAATCTTATTAAGATGCTGCAGGAAACCAAAGGTATGTCTCTTCACAACCATTCCTACAGTTAACACCTTTTTCTCTCGTTTGACAGGGATGGTGCCTTTCACACTGAATATAACCGAGCTGTGACATTTAAGGTAAATTTACCTCCCTCATTCTCAGCAGAGCTGGATCTGAATGGATGCCAAAAGTCTGGCAGCTTCTCTCTGAGAGAAGGAAGGGCAGAGAGCACAAATAGCTCTTCTGGAGGACCTGAGGGAGTCTTATCTCTAGAGCGTATGTCAGCAAAATATCTGTGGAAGTTTGTAACTCTTAACACAATAAGGATGACCAGCCTCATAGCTCGTGTAACGTCACGCCTCTCCCCTCCAAAGGCCTGGTCTCCCTTCACTGTGACTTCAAGGCCCCCTCCCCCATCTCAGCAGCAGTGGCTACGTGGCTGCGCACGGGCTGGAGGGGGCTGGCTGTGCCCAGGTTAGCACTCTGCAGCACACCAGCAGGCTGGCACATGTGGGTTATGCAGCTTGTTCCAGATGAGATGCTGATGTCACCGAGATTTTCCCTGCTCCAAATCCAATTTAGAAGTGGATGGAAAGACATCAGTGCACATAAGTGTGGAGATCCCGTGACCTGCAGGTGCTGTCCTGTGATCACCTTGGTTTCTAGGCACCTGCCCCGCCCCGTGCCCTTCTCCTGCCCTTGGATTCTGCTCCTTCGCCATACACATTCCCTTCCTCAAACCAGCCTTCTTCCTCCTGGGGTCCAGGCCACATCCCCTGCCCTGGCTGGGGCCGCGCATTTCTCCCATTCCCAGATCTGCTGATCCCAGGCGTTCTGACTTTCCTGCTTCCCAGACTGGGTTCGACCCTGTACTCCTCTCTCTCTGTCTGTCTCCATCGGTGTCTCCTTCCATCCCTTCCTGTCCGGTCTGAGCAGCTGTCACCGCCCCTCCCCCCCACCTCCCTGCCATCTCTTGTTTATCCACTAACGCTGCTTCCTTTTCAGTTGCTGCAGCTCTTCCCTGACACAGACTCAGCCTGATTACTCATTTTAACACCCACTTAGACACTTAGAGACAATGCTACCAACTGGGGTTGCTTAACCCCTCTTATTCTGTGTGAAGACTTCCACTGAAGTCTTTGGAGAGAACACATGCTCCCCAGGAGCAAGGTTTAGCTCGGCGGGGTGGGGAGGTGCCTCTGCAGTGATGGAAAGGGGAGGCTTTGTTTTGTTCTGGAGGTTGTGTTCGGTGTATGTTTAGCCAGCCTCTGAGAAGTCTGTGCTGTAAGGGTGTACTAGGGGATGGCCGCTGCTCAGAATTGTCGTAGCAGGAACAGAGCAAGGAGCCCCGGAGGTCTGAGCTGGCCTGGGTGGGGTGGCCAAGTCCTGGCCTTTGTCCACCTCTTTACAAAGACTAGGTGTGTGTGATCTTGTCCCTCTGTGACTTTTTTATGCCAATAAGCCAGAGATGTGAGCTGAGCATTGTACAGGGTCAGTTTTTAATAGAGAGAGGACATCCTTGGTCCTGGGGTCCCCAAAGCCCACAGGACCATACGGATTGGGGTGGAGCCCTGAAGTTCTCCAGGGCAGGGGGTAGTGTTCCAGGGACTGCCTGACAGCGTCTGCTTCTAAGCAGGAGTGGCGAGACAAAGGCCCTCCCTGGTCACAGATTGGTTCTCCTTTCGGGGCTTCTCCTGGGCCTCTGTCTCCAGAGAGGTAGGGTGGGCACAGCCTCAGGCTCATGCTCGGGCTGTTGTTGCTGTCATCCCACACAAGGCCTGGTCACAGCAACTATGCCGTCTATGCCGTGGCCCCTCCAGAGGCCGGAGGCCAGATAAATGAGGGTAAAGAGCAGGAAACTCCAAGAGGGAACTTCTTGTTTCAGGGGCCTTCTGCTTGTCAGCAGACTCTCCAGCAAAAATCCTTCCTATGTATAAGTGGTGAGGACCAAAGGTGCCTAGAAACCGAGATTCCGATGGCTCTCTGATGACCTTCTTCAGGCCCCGTAGCCATGAAGTCATCCTGAAGACCAAGGTGCAGGTGGTGGGCGGTTCCCTGGGATGCAGAGCACCCGGAATAAGACGGCTGAGGGTGGGGTCAGGGGCTGCTCCCTACACACTTTCCCGCCCAAAATCTTGTCGGTTAGAACAATTTGAAGAGAACTATGAGTGGGATTATTCAACTTCAGTTAAAGGAGAATAATCTCTACCTGGAAAGCAAAAGATTGCAAGCGTGAATGTTTCAATTAATACCTTAAAAGAAGCTGTTTCTTTTTCCATCCACATCCATGTTTTTTCCTTGATGCTGAGGAGAGGGTAGGGGAATGGGATACTGCGCTAACCCTTTAACTCAGCTCGTGCTGGTGTGGGACAGGAGCCCCCCAGAGTCCTGCCTAGTTTGGGTTCCTCGCCCACTGATAGTCACCTGAAAGTCCCAGACCTCCTCCTCACAGTCAGTGTGTGAGCATCCATTAAACAAAGTGTGTTCACGTGAGTCCGGGGTCTCACAGGCTCTTGAAGCCCACCGTGCACCCTAGATTGAGAACCCTGCACCAGGTGTTCTGCAGCAGCGCGCAGGTGGGCACCTGCAGCGTCTCACGTGGCCCAGTGGGCAGGTGCCTCTGCAGCTGCGGGTGAGTGTGGGCCTCGGGAAGGCCCTGCCGGTTCCATTTTGGCCTGTTCTGTCGCAGTGTAGCTTAGACAAGGGGCTGGGGAAAGGCCATCTGCCTTTGCCGTGGTGGAAACGCCCTCCTCTTGCCAGGGGGTGTTTCAGAGCTCCGTTTGGATGGACAGGGAGCATTACCTGAATGAAATCCTTCCAAGTCTTGGCTATCCCCCGTTCTCCTATGATAGCTCCTTCCAAATAGCAGTTTCCAGAAATAACCCTCATGCGTAGCCTCACTGAGAGGGTCTTTCCCTTACTCACCCCAGACCTCCCTCCCTCCCCCAACATACACAGGGACACGCCCAATTCATCCTGTGCTCATTGGAGTTTGAGCAGAGTGGACAGAAGCAACAGAATCTTGCATCAAATAGGGGATACTGAGGTCTCCGTCTGTTGCCACAGAGGCCGGCAGCTCCCTCCAGGGTGGAGGGATGGAGGCTGGCTCATTTCTGGTACCCATTCCCGGTTCTCAGACTTTGAGCACCATTTCCCAGAGTGACAGAGGAAAGGGTATGCTGCGGGTGTCCTGGACCAGTGACGTGTGGCAGTGGGAGGGGGGTGGAGGGAGCTGCCCCCTGGCCCCCGCCCCAGGGTGTCCTTCCCAAAGGAAGCAGAGACCGGAGTTGGTTGTCCACATGACAGAGGCTACTTCAGCCCTGTATCCTGAAGCTCTTTGTCCGGTCTTCAATCCTGGACCATCTAGACAGGAGTCCAAGGAGAGAAGCACAGCAACCAGGCCACAGAGGTGGGCCCCCTGCTCTGGGGCTTCCCATCCTAAGCTCCACAGAGGAGGGTCAGGATTAACGCTCTCACTCAGTTGAGATCACGAAATACCAGGCGGGTTACCAGTAGGTGTGATTACCTACTTACCTGGTGAAGGCTTTTAGTGGCTGCATGAGAGTGAAAGTATCTACTCTGGGCAGGGCTGGAGACCTTTATTTAAATCGATCAGGGAGACTTCCTGGAGGAGGTGGGATTTAGCAGAGTGTATCTCTGGTTTGAATAAGCCAACTGATTGTCTCAAGCTTCCTTTTTTGGTTCCATGAAGCACAGTAGGATGGATCAACTGACCAGAGTAAAGTGTCTTTGGCTGAAAAATCCTGGTGGAGGGGGTGCATTGTTAGGGCCCTTCGCAGTGACATCAGTGGGCGATGGAATGGCACACTCCCAAGTGTGTGCCCATAGGCCACATGCAGTTCCCTTCCAGGCACCTGGGTCTCCAGGCAGGAAAACAGGCAAACTCCGGACTCCCCCACCTCCCTCTTCCCGGCTAAATCGAGTTTTGCCTTCTGTCTTCTTTTCCTCAGTCCATAGTGGCCTTTCTGAAGGATCCGAAAGGGCCCCCGCTGTGGGAGGAAGATCCTGGAGCCAAAGATGTTGTTCACATTGACAGTGAAAAGGTAATGTATTTCCCATCAGTTCTGATGGTCGCTGGAAGCGTCCCCTGAACCACGGCCTCCCAAGGACAGGTGCCCATGGAGCTGAGAAGCGGGAGTGTTCTTAACCAGCTGTGCTTTCCTCCTGGGGAGCTGGGCCAGGGCCCTCCTACCCGATGCTCCTCCCCAGCCTCACAGGCTGCCTGAGAGCTTCCTCCACTGACTCTTTCTTAATGTATTTTAACACGTTTAGAGTTTCCTTATAAGAATATCTATTTAAATGTCCTCTCCTTATTATGTCATCTGGTTGCTGCTGGAATGGACTTTGTGTGTTTTGCTTTTTAAAAAAGTGGGTTTGAGTTTGTTGTTGTTTTTAAAGAATCATCTGCGAGGTTTGGGTTATATTTCCAGAGGCTTGGGTCAGGTCTCTAATATTCTGAGGCATTGTGTAACTTTGAACAAATTGTTTACCCTTTTTAAGCTTCAATTTCTGGGTTTTGCCAGGATTTGGGGGTGGGGGGGGGGTTGGGTTGGAGGTACTGATTTATCATCTCCATACAGCCCTGACTCTCTTTCCTTTTTAAAAAGCATGTCAAGTGCCAGGAGGTGGTGGCACCTGTGCCTGTAGCTGTGCAACAACAAACAGCTCAAAAAGATGTTGCTCCTGGGTAGGTTTTGTGATAATCTGCAGTGTTAGCCCCTGGCCAGTGACAGCCTGGTGCCTCCCGCCCCCAAGATGTGCATGTCCTCGGGCTCCTAAGATTGCTCCTCTGTGACTAGAAATATTAAACAAATATTTTTTCACATCTGCAGGCAGTCCCCTTGTTATACTTTCTGCCATTTTCTCTCATGTGGAAATATAGATACAGCTGCTTTTTCGCTAATCAAATCCCCACATGAAATAACTACAAGTTCCTAATGCAAGTTGAATTGCCGATTCATATTTGTAATCCATCCTTACTGAAGGTAACTAAGCATCTTTGAATGTAAAGTAATATTTGTTATTACTCAGGATATGAAACCAAATTGTGACAGGCTCAGAGAAACTTTTCTTCTCAGAGCTTTTACCAGGTTTTATCTGTAGGGATTCCAGATTATTTTCAAAGTGTTTGCCTCCTCCATCCCAAGTCAGGGTCAAAGATTGGGTTACTAATTCTGTCTTAAAATGAGTGCCTTTTGGCCAAGACATGGAAGCAAACTAAGTGTCCTTTGATAGATGAATGAATAAAGAATATGTGGTGTATCCTATATAATAAAGAGGTAATATGCAAATTGACCATCACTCCAACACACAAGATGGCTACCCCCATGTGGACACAAGATGGCTGCCACAAGATGGCCAGAAGGGGAGGGCAGTTGGGGGCAACCAGGCCTGCAAGGGAGGGCAGTTGGGGGAGACCCAGGCCTTCAGGGAAGGGCAGTTGGGCGTGACCAGGCTGGCAGGGGAGGGCAGTTGGGGGCAACCAGGTTGGCAAGGGAGGGCAGTTAGGGGTGAATGGGCCAGCAGGGGAGAGCAGTTAGGTGTCGATCAGGCTGGCAGGGGAGTGGGTTAGGGGGTGATCAAGCTGACAGGCAGAAGCAGTTAGTGGCAATCAGGCAGGCAGGCAGGCGAGTGGTTGGGAGCCAGCAGTCCCAGATTGTGATAGGGATGTCCAGCTGCTCGTATGTATATACGATGGAATACTACTCGGTCATAAGAAAAGATGAAATACTGCCATTTTTTACAACATTGATGAATGTTGAGAATATCATGCTCAGTGAAATAAGTCCGATGGAAAAACAAGAACCATATGATTTCATTCATGTATATAAAACAGAAAGCAACAAACAAAGGAAAATAGACACAGACAACAGTATGGTGGTTACCAGGGAAAAGGGGAGTTGGGGGAGGTAGCAGAGTAAAGGGGGCCAGCCCTGGCCGGTATGGCTCAGTTGGTTGGATGTCTTCTTGTGCAACAAAAGGTTGCTGGTTTGATTCCCTGTTGGGCTCATGCCCAGGTTATGGGTTCCATCCCCAGTTGGGGGCGTGTAAGAGGCAGTCAATGGATGTTTCACATTGATGTTTCTCTCTCTCTCCTTCTCCATTCCTTTCTCTCTAAAAATCAATTAAAAAAAAAAAAAAAGTAGCCCTAGCCAGTTTGGCTCAGTGGATAGAGTGTTGGCCTACTGACTGCAGGGTCCCAGGTTTGATTCCCGTCAAGGGCACATGCCCGGGTTGTGGGCTCAATCCCCAGTAGGGGGCATGCAGGAGGCAGCTGATCAATGATTCTCTCTCATCATTGAGGTTTCTATCTCTCTCTCCTCCCTTCCTCTCTGAAATTAATAAAAATATATTTTTTTAAAAAGTAAAGGGGGCCCAATATATGGTAATGGAAGGAGGCTTGACTTTGGGTAGTGAACACACAATGCAATGTACAGATGATGTATTATAGAATTGTACACTTGAAACTTATCTAATCTTATTAGCAAATGTCATCTGAATAAATTTAATAAAAGTTTTAAAAATGATGCCCTAACTGGTTTGGCTCAGTGGATAGAGCGTCGGCCTGCGGACTGAGGGTTCCCAGGTTCGATTCCGGTCAAGGACATGTGCCTTGGTTGCGGGCACATCCCCAGTGCGGGGTGCAGGAGGCAGCTGATTGATGTTTCTAACTCTCTCTCCCTTCCTCTCTGTAAAAAATCAATAAAAATATGTGTTTAAAAAAAAATTTTTTTTAAATGAGTGCCTTTGCTCTCTAGTTACGTAAACATTTTCAGACTTTATTATAAAATGTTTTAAATTCCCATAAAATATTTGTCATCTTCTCTATCTAGCTGAAAAATTATAAGTAATGTGTATTCATTGTTGAAAATTTAGAAAACACAGCTTAAGCGTAAAAGAAAGAAAAAATCACCCCATCCCTTCCCTTAGGGATACCACTGCTGGTATTTTCTGTAGCCTTTTAGGCTTTCAACATAATGCGCTACATAAATATTAACAAAAGTTTCATTAGCTGTTATATGCTGTTTTGTAACTTGCTCCCCCACCCCCACTTAATGTAACGTGCACATCTTATTGTGACATTAAGTGCCCCTCTTCGTAGTTTGCAGTGATGCAGCAACATTCCATTGTGCGGACGTGCCATCATCTATTCACCTAACGTCTTGTTGCTGCCAGAAAGCTGCATTTTGAAATTTCCTCTTATTTTCCTTATTGTTCAGAAGAGAAAAACCTCTAATTTTCTTCTATGGAAACTGGCTAGAGGAGCTCATTTTAATCAAAATATGCTCTGTCGTGGGGCCTCTTTGCCGTCCTTAATAGATTTGCCTTTTCCTGAACACCCTTGGCTCTCGTGGGAAGAAAGGTCTCCTGCCCTGCTCTCACAGAAGGCTCTCCATTAGCACTGTTGTGGCCTTTGTCTTTTTACATTGATCGTATTTATTCAACCAAGAATTTTATATTGCCTAACAATGTGCCGGGCACTGTTCTCTAAGGGCTTTACAAATACCCATGGTCAGTGTAGCTTGGAACCTCCTGGGGTGGAGGGCATGTCTTGTCCTGTGCTCACAGTGGGCTCTGGGGACATGGGTAGTGGGGGCCGGGCTGGGGCCGGGGAATAGATGAGCAGGTATGGGTTAACCCCATGTTCCAGATCCCTGTCTGGCCGTGTCAGGCCTACGTGAAAACAACCATTCATCACAGCACAGCCGCTCCATAGAGCCTGGTCAACAGCCTCTTGCGGCATGAAAAGCTCCCTGTAGACGTGTCATTGTTCAGGTGGAGCTGAAAGTAAAGCTGGTAGCCTGGTCCCGACTCCTTCATCCCAGCAGGTGGCCTTGGGAGAGCCATTTGTCTGTTCGGGGCCTCAGTTTCCCCATCTGTAATATGCAAGGGTGGTTCAGAAGAGATGGTCTCGGGTTCTTTCGGCTCCTGACACACCATGACTCTTACCCCCAATCCCCAAATCTGACAGTGGGATTTGCAGTGCTCGCCTGCCCCTCCCACCACTGTGGTCCCTGGGGGATGGGCCTCTGTTACTGTGTAATGTGTGACCTGTGGTGTTCTCTGCTTGTGCCTCAGGACTTCAGACGGCTCCTGAAGAAGGAAGAGAAGCCGCTGCTGATGATGTTTTATGCCCCCTGTGAGTGACCGTTCTCCTTTGGGCCAGAGCTTGTTACTCAGATTCTTGGCAGGGCAGCTGGGGGATGTGAGACGGAGAGACTGGGAACAGGCCCCCGGTTTCTCACTTAGAATCACGCTGCTCATCCCATCTCACCATCTGTGCCTCTTTTCCTTCATCTTGACCATTTCCTCTGGCTTTACTCCCTCCTGCTTCTACACCAGTTTTTCTCTTGCTGGAATCGGCATTCTTCTGCCCTCTTCACCCCGAGGTCCACCCAGCCACAACTCAGGTCTCCTCTCAGGTACCTTTCCCTGCCCCTCTGCCTCCCGGGGGCCGGAAGCCCCTTTCCTGCCAGGTCTGGGCCTGGTGAAGCCTCACCAGAGGCTCAGTGCGCTCTCCAAGGTGCTGCCGCTGCTCACCACCCGGAGCCCTGCTGGCTCCCGGCAGCTGCTTGGCAGCTACTCCTCCAGCTCTAGCTCCTGCGCACCTCTGCTGGTGCCACCTGGGAGGGGAGGGGAGGGGAGTCAGGACCAGGGAGAAAGTGGTTCGGTCTCTGGATACGGCAAGAGGCGATGGGAATAGCAAAGGATCACTAAGATGACAACCAGAAGAACTGGGTTCTAACCCCAGGGATGCTGCCAGTGAGCTGGGTGACCGTGGTCAAGTCCTTCACCTCCCTGTTCCTCGGCTTCCATTTATGGAAAAGAAGGGGTTGGATCAGAGCAATGGCTTTCAAACTTTTTGACAGCATTAAAATTTTTTCATTGAAACTCAGTACTATAAGTATACATAAATCATATATAAACAAGCTGAAACAGAAGTTTCACAAAATCATACTAACCTTTACTATGTACTCTACCAGATGTAGTACCCACTGATATTTTCTTTTTTATTCTGTTTTATTTAAAAGAAGTCATTGGTTCTTCCAACTATTTCATAACCCTCTAATAAAGGGTCAACAAACTCTGGCCCCTAGGCTGGCTGCCTTCTTTTGTAAATGAATTTTTGTTGGAACACAGCCACATCCATTTGTTTACATGTTGTTTGTGGCTGCTTCCAAGCAAAGTTGAGTAGTGACAGTATGTCCCCCAAAGCCTCAGATATCTCCCGTCTGGGCCACCCCTGTAGTCCAGTGGGTCCTGACCCACAGATTAGGAGACAGTGGACCAGAGCCTGGGTGAGGC